>NC_135724.1:7432795-7743460 GCF_964656455.1 Halichoerus grypus
TGCACCTGGGATTTGTAGCTAATACCCAAACCTAAGGAACACCCCTGCCATTGACTGCAACACCAGTGGCCCATCCAACCCCAGTTTCAGGTCCTCCACTTGTATGTGGGACTAGTAACACAGTAAGTCTCACAAATTTGCTTTGCAAAGATTTAGTTTGTATGATATCCACTTGTTTTTATATTTTTAATGTTATTAAATGGATGGGAGGATATCCGTAGCAACACTGTATTGAATGTGCTAAAAACATGGTGGCCTCATTTTCTATTTTATTGTTGTATAGTCAAAAGATAAACATATAATGATAATTATAAAGAGGCAACTACAACCTCCTCAAGTGGATGCAGAACATGTCATTATGACTCAAGGGGCCCGGTGCTCAGCCAGGAGGTTCAGCCGACTTACAGGAAAGCCCACAGAGGGGGGAAAAGGTGGGACGTGCCAGTTCTGTTTGTAAATAAGCTGCTTTCTTCATTTGTCCTTGGTGCTATATCCTTTCTTACTTAAAAATAAAATGTTGGGATCAAGTCAATGCCATTATAACAAGCTGATCATTCTGTCTTCATATTTTTCAAAGCTTCATTCAAGAGCCTTTCGAAAAACACCCTTGATTTTCCATTAAAATTCAATTTGTTGATTTATGTATTTCAAGATGGGACTTCAGAGATCATTTTAAGAAATCAAAAGCTCTATTTTTTGAGACATGGTTCTTTGAAAAGCCTGATCCATTGGGTACATACTGGTTTTCGAGTTTGGTTGCTGTTTCCTTTAAAAAATATAAATTCCCTAAGATAAAAAAGTACTCCTGCATGGGTTCACTTTGAAGACAGATCTTTTCAATATTATATTCTTAAAATGGCAAAATTCATCTTTTAGCTGATCTAAAGAATTCAAAGGAAGTTAACATATGCTTTTTTCAAGATCATAAATGTTTCTTTTTTCACACAAGGATCAGAAGAAAATCTTGATTGCCAAAAATACTTTTAAAATTCTACTATATATGTATAGATTGTGGGAAAAGAAAAGGTCAAAGTCACGAAATTTTTGACAAGATAAAATAGATGAAAGAACACACTTTAGATTCATGGTAGTTGTGGCCACTATATAAACGTTAAGTGCCCAAATTAAATGTCATCGGACTCTTGGGTCACCATTTACTTTAGAGAGTTTCATTTCTTTTGTAAGATTCATAAAAGAAAGCCAATGCCTCAAAAGGTTCCTTGGTCTGAATGATTCTTCAGAAGAAAACACCTAAGAGGAGGATTACATTTTCAAGAAAGATAACCAAATCTATAAAGATAAGGAAGGCAGAACCATCAGATGTATCTGTAGAAATGGATTTTGAGGCTCTAAAAGGCATATTCTTTTTTAAGAGTTATTGTTACAAAAAAAAAAAAAAAAAGGGCTCCCCTAGATGTGAATTTGTTTGGTCCTGATTCAACCAAAAAAAAAAAAAAAATCTTAAAAAAAAAAAATGTATAGAGCAGTTGGGAAAAATCCAAATGCTGACAAACTCTTTTACGACATTAAGGAATAATTGCTATTTTTTAAGAATGGTAATAGTACAGTAGTTTCATTTCTTAAAAGAAGAACTTTCACTTCAGAGATATTTACTGAAGTATTTATGAAGTGCTATGATGTCTAAGAGTTGCCTCGAAATAATCCCTTGATGGGGGAAAGTATATCGAAACAAGATTGGCCATATGTTGATAATCACTGAAGATGAGTGATGGCACTCAGGTGTGTGTCATAATATTATCTCTGATTTTTATAGATGTTTGCAAATTTTACTAATAAATTTTTTAATAAGTATTACCCTTCTCAACATTTTTGTTGTGATAAATATTACATTTCGATTTGAAATATCTTAAATAAATTTGATGACTCCAATCCTTTTAATTTTAGATTTGGCATTTTATTAAATAAATCATCCTTCGTATGGCAGCCTACACCATTCCTAGCAGGTAAACCGCAAAAATACATTCACATTGAAATGTAAAATTAAAAATGAACATATCTTCCCATCATCTACTGTATGATATATTTGCAAGTATATCGTATACTGCAAGGGCTTCATAGATTATAACTCACAAATGATTTGGCTAAAACATATTTATATATAAATAAAGATCCTATAATCTGTAAAGATATATATTCTTATCTAAAGAAATGCAAGGAGACAAATGCCCTTTGATATAATTCCACCCAAAGCCCACTAACCATAAACTCTCCTCCTGAGCTCTACTTCACCTTTCCATTTCATCATCCATTAGGGTAATGCTTTTCAAAGAGACAACGGTCTTATGAAGAACTTCCTGCTAGGGACATATTTTATTTTATGATTCAAGTTTGATGCTCCCTTTGGCACTTGCCTCCACTTCTTTTTCCCTGAACACGGGAGAGAAATCACAGACACAGGACCAGAGTGGCTGCTCTTTTCTTTGGATTCTCGTGTGAGGATGGGAAAACATCAGGGCTTGGTGGGGGGCGGGCGGGATTTGATGGAAACCCAAGCATGCGGGACACAGTGGGCTAGAAGAACCTGCGTAGAAAAGTGATTCCTGTCACTTTGAGGCTGTCATCTCTCCCTTCCTCTTTCTCAAATTCTCTTCTTAATCCAGTCATCCTCCTGTTGATTCTTTGTTTCTGTTTTCCTTCTTAGCCATGTGTTTCTTATCTAAGGGTAACTATGCTCCAAATTAAAGCTTGATGTTAAGCAATAAAAAAATAATAAATAAAAGGTATTGATAAAAATCAGAGGAGTAACCAAAATTTAATATAATCTGCATAGCCCCACCTACATTGGAACTTCAAAATCATAAATGCAATCAAGTCATTTCAAAAGGTGCAATTTTTCCCTATTTTCCTCTGATTTACTTAAGGGTCCTCTATTTTCCGCATGTGAATGCTGCCATTAGGAAAAAAATCCTTTGGCACACCATGACACATGGAGATTTTAAATGAAAACCGAAAGAGGGGCCAGCCTTAAAGTGGAACTGAAAATCCAAGTATTCCACTGGCAATTTTAATAACTGTACACCACAGTAATACTTCTGAGTTTTGAATTAATTAATTCATTATGCTCCTCTCACATTTATAAATGGGAGAAGGAAACATCATTCATTTAGTTCATCACCTGCTCCGTTTTGTGTGCAATGGAGCCTACAGAAATGTATGTGTTATTTTCATCTCTCCCGGTGTTGCAGGCAAGCGCAGGAAACAAACCGCTGGGATTCAACACGTAATCAATATCTTGTACATTAAAGCTCAGCATCTCTCTATGCAGCCACAGAACATTTAATCACTGCCAGCCATCCTGTGTGATTCTAGAGTGTACAGTGTACTCCTCCATAAATATTTTATGCTTCTCTTCAGAGGTTTATTTCTATTACCTCTAAAATACCAGGGAAGTAGCCTCTTTATTGTTCTTCCCTTTTGTCAACTCTAGCAGTAGCCATTAGGATGGCATTTATCTCCTTCCTCACAATGAATTTGATTTTGTGATTCTTAGTTTAACATATAAATATAGGGAACTTTTTATTTTGCCCTGGTACCTGTTTCCAAAGTGCTCCATAGTGGGTTTGTCCTGCGAAAAATTGTTTGAATAGTGTTTGCATTCCTAAGAGCTCCTCAGAGGAGTTCCCATAATGGCTTTGTTGTTTAAGAGAGTCTTATCACATTCATTTTTAAAGGTGTAGTAATGAATATGGAAAGGGCGAATCTGGTCCTTTCACAGATGTTTTCCTAAATGCCAATCAGACTCAAGTAAATAAATAACCCTGAAAGCACACAAAGTAAAAGTAAGATTAAGTCTAACTTGCCCTTTGAATTTAAATAATGCAATAAGAATAGAAACAAGGAACTTTTTTTCACTAAAAAAATCTACTTCCTCAGACCAGAACTCTCTGAGTGGGTTCAGCATGTGGCTCACACGCAGTGCTGCAGTGCAAAGCAAAATCTAGCTATTTATGATTCATTTTCTATTTTTATTTATAACAAGGAAAAGATCCAAAATATTTGGACTTTATTTCATGCTTAAAAAAAAAAATCCACTTAATTATTTTACCTGATAATTACTTGAAGGCCAAAAACTTAAATGACTGATGTCCCCCAGTGTTGTTCCTCTTTTTATGGGCCCGCTTGCCCTACACTAAATAGCTGGAGAAAATACAAAGCACCTGATTCATTAAGCTGGAAACATATTGTCCCTACAGCAGGATGGGATGGTAATTTACTACACACAGCCAGGAAAGACAGGCTTTACAACACAGATTTGCAGCTTTTAACCTGGAAACTTAATAGCCAAGGCAATTCTGCTTATTTTGTTTCCCTTCACATCCCAAAGAAAGCAATATCTACTTTGTTACAAAACAGAGCAGGCCATATTTTATATTGCCATAGTCAATTATGTGAGGCTGTGTAACCTTTCCCAGCTATTAGACTCTTCACATCTTTCTGTGCTAATGTTGCCAACACAATGCAGAGGCAGCTTCAAAGCATCTCTGCAGAGCTAGAAAGGAAAGAAGCTGGCCTGCTCAGAGACTACGCTGAGATGACCAGATTTCTAATTTATAAAACTGGGACAGCACACGTCAGGGGAACATCATCGGGGGTTTTGTGAAGGTATATCTCCAGCTATTTCCTTTTGTCAAGTAAGGACTTGTTTACCCGGGGGGAAGAAGAGAGAGAAAGAGAAAGAAAAAACCTGAAAGGTTTTGTTGAGAGAAGCAGGCAAAACGAAACAAAACAAAATCCACATTCAATTAAACCGAAAGCTATAAGATTTAATATTCACCTTCAAGACAATGTTGTGCTCCCATGTAGATCCGAGAGGATCATACTGACAAGGCAGATGGAGAGACCTTCACATTCATCAGGCTCACCTTCAAGCCCCGTTAGACCTCGGTTGTAACAAAACATTCACTATAGGAAGGAAATGATACAGATGGAAAAACGACGGACCTCCCATTGTTATAACTACTGAGGATGTCTTGGGTTACTTGGACACTTTTAGTCCATCTCATGTATCTTGCGAACTACGACATAATTCCTGATAACACCAGATCACCAACCTCTGGCAGTCAGCAGGTGGGATAATTTGGGCATCAGTCTGCGGAGGAGGGTGGGAGCCCACTATAAGCAACTGACACAACATATTCAGCTCATTAAATAAAACAATTCACACGATTTCCTAGATTTTCACATAAATTTTTCATTCGTTTTGTAGACAAGCCATTTTCAAACATGGTCTCATCGAATAGCTTATTTGATTTCTGCAACTCAGGAAAATGGTGAGTTCATGTTAGTTTGCCCATTTCAAAGAGGAGGCAATGTGGACTCAGAAGTTATGTGGCTTGTCTCAGGTCACACAAACTACAAAGCAGAGGAACAGGGCCCAGAAGTCTGCTCTTCTAACCCACGGATGAATGCACTTTCTTTTAGCTTCTCGCAAATGGATTTTGGGAACAACAAACATTGAGATTACCTATAGGGCATCATCTTTCACATTTTCTCAGGGGAAAGCGGAGAGAAATGCTCAGGTATGTATGAGTTAGACAGAATGGAGCTTTTCATAGGATGATTTTGAGCTGTTTAAACCATATTGCTTTGCTCTTGCAGACACATTACTTACAACTTATATAACAATTCGCTGGATCTTTAGAAAGAGGGAAATGTAAACTATCCATCATGAATTGTACTAAAAGCTCTGTTTTAAATGGAAGTGCCTAATGTGGTTGTTTAAATTCTGCAATATATTAACGTTCAGAAGCCTAATTTAGGAAATAATAATTCTCAAACATAAGACAAATTCACAATGGGGGACCAAAACAAATAAGCTTTTATTTAGCCCTCAATATTAAGGTTTTCACAAGATATAATGAAATAGCCAAGAAGAAATCATGCTTGAGAGATAGACTTCCATTGTGCAATGAAGGAGACAGATTTCTACTCTCTCCTGCACTTGTATTTCTGTTTTTGTAAACAGCTTATGGACACGGCCTCAGCTGACACCTCAGAGCTTCCCTATGCATTGTTCTCTTGACAATGTTATTGTTATTCTGTGAATGTCAAACAACAGAAATATGAATGTAACACTGAAACTGGTTGTGGTCCCACCTACAAATTGCCAGCATCATCTAAAAACAAAGACAGCTCTTAACTTGATAACAAGTGGATCTTTCAAAGAATTGTCTTTGTTCTTCGGTCTTACATTTTTGTGACCTTAAATGAAATGGTATGTCCTTCAAATAAATACCAAACCCAACATCTAAGGTATGTGATGTCAAGGAGACAATTCATTTACAATGCATCAGAGTATGAAAGCACAACAGCAAGTCTTCACCAAGAACACAGAATAGTAGTTTCATGACATCCTTGACTGTGAGAATAATTGCTACCAAATCTCATGCTGAACACGAAAGTGATCACAGTTTATAAGCCAACTCGCTAAATCAAAATTCATCTGGCTGTGGAATCTGATGATGCTGGCTAGTTCTGTTCATCTACCTCATCAGATTTCTTCTTCCTTCTTCACTGTTCCATGGACATCCCCCTGAATTTGACTTCTTCACTCCACTCAGACATATACGTCTTCAAATTAGAATTTGCTGATTTAAGTGTATAAGGTTATATAGCATCCATAAATTCAAAACTACCATAACAAGCGTGATGCTGTCAGGCTATTCAGTAGGATCTGAGCATTTCACTTACTTCACAATTGAACTTGGATGCTCCTTGAATCCTCGTGATAATGAACCGACTTAAGGGGATTAGCTAGGATGACATCATCAGAGAGAATTGTCAGATATTTGATCTCCCCCCCCTTTTAATAAGCACCATTTTATCCCATGTCATTAGACTGCTTATATCCACATTTTTTCATCTTCTTTACTTCATCTAAGCACTCCACATATTTCTAAGTAGAAATTGCAATCACCTCAGTGTCTACGTCAGCCATTTTTACCCTCCTGCATCTGTCCGTGGGAGAGTTGGGAATCTTTATGCATCCCTCTTTATCTAAACGTAAAAAATGCCTCAATTTCTATTCTTCTGCAAAAGCACAATGCTGAAATGACACAGGACAAAAATTCTTGAACCATACTTACATTTCTGGCAATATCTAACATAATTTTAAGGTGGAGCCAGAGATTCTCCAAACAGGTTAGATCACTGGAGGTCCAGCCCATTTAAAGGTGTCTGACCATCTGAATTGAAGTGCAACTTTCTCTCTCCCTCTCCCAGATCAGAGAGATTTTAAACCCCTCTTGTGCAGAAATATGAGGCACATAGAATTGCTTGTCACACATGCAAATTCAAGTATACTTTTTTAATTTAGAAATCATGGACTTATAATATTGTATCAGTTTCAGGTATACAATCAACATTTGCATATATTGCAAAATAATTACCACAATAAGTCTAGTTAACATCTATCACCATACATAGTTTTAAATTTTTTCTTGTGATGAAAATTTTTAAGCCTAGCAACTTTCAAATATGAAGTACAGTTGCCATGCTGTATTTATTTTCTAGTTAGAAATTTATTAGAATTTATTATTATAGGGGCGCCTGGGTGGCTCAGTCGTTAAGCATCTGCCTTTGGCTCAGGTCATGATCCCGGGGTCCTGGGATTGAGTTCTGCATCGGGCTCCTTGCTTGGCAGGAAGCCTGGTTCTCTCCCTCTCCCATTCCCCCTGCTTGTGTTCCTTCTCTCGCTTTGTCTCTCTCTGTCAAATAAATAAATAAAATCTTTAAAAATATATTTTTTTAAAAAAAGAATTTATTATTATATAGAAATTTAAACCTATTTATTTTATAGTTAGAAGTCTGTACTTTTTAACTCTCTTCCCCCATTTTGCTCCCCCACCCCACTCCCATCCACCTCTGGCAACCACCAATCTGTTCTCTGTATCCATGAGGAGTACACTAACTCAACCTAAACAAGGAAGGGCTCTGAAAATTCTGTTTTTGGTAATGCTTGTAATGCCTTTTACCATCTCCTTCCTTTCAAACTAAATCTTAATATCCACTGTCCTGGTGAGATGGATACCACAGCCAAAAATGCACAGAGAAAAGACCACATGCTTTTTTGAATTTTGAGCTTCTGATACTCATTCCCCACAATTAAAAAATATTTAAGATTTAATTTATTTGAGAGAGAAAAAGAGAAAGAGCATGCACGCATGAGTGGGGGGTGGGGCAGAAGGAGAGAATCTTTGAGCAGACTCCCCACTGAACACAGAGCCCCACACGAGGATCGATTCACTGACCCATAAGATCATGACCTGAGGGGCGCCTGGGTGGCTCAGTTGTTAAGCGTCTGCCTTTGGCTCGGGTCATGATCCCAGAGTCCTGGGATCGAGCCCCACATCGGGCTCCCTGCTCCGCAGGAAGCCTGCTTCTCCCTCTCCCACTCCCCCTGCTTGTGTTCCCTCTCTCGCTGTCTCTCTCTGTCAAATAAATAAATAAAATCTTTAAAAAAAAAAGATCATAACTGAGTCAAAACCAAGAGTCAGACGCCCAACCGACTGAGCCACACAGGAGACCCCGGAATTAAAATTTTTTTAAGTATAATCTTTATTATACCTGATTTTTCTCTTAATGTGTAACACTGAGTAGATTGCAACTGTATTTAATTCTCCAAAATCTCCGTCCCTCTTGGGTCTCAAAAAGTATTTTCTCACAAGGCTATTACTTCTGCTATGGACTACAAAAGTGTATTTTGAAACTCCCAAAGCTGAGAATTTCTTTCCCTTCACATTTCTGTGGCACCACCATTCAGCAGGCAGTAAATATATAGAGAATGAATTCACAGTTGCCTAAATGGAGGAGAATAAAGAGCAGCAGGAAATACTGATTTTTTAAAATTGGTTAAGAGTTGGTCATATTTTGCCTTCACATCATCACATTTCCTGATGTAAACCACTCTGTTGAACAATCACAGCCTATGAGACTGGAAGGTCATATTTCACTAAGGAAGATTAACAGATGTGGTTCTCTCTCTTTTTTTCCCAAATAAGTCACTTGACCCCCACCACCTCACAGGGAACCTCCTCATCCTGAGATCTCACACACACACACACACACACACACACACACACACACACACACGACAAACACACACACAACTGCCTGAGATCCAGTCTGATGAGGTCTCAGTCCTGTGTCCAAACACCAAAGAGAAGCCTGGCACCTAGTGAGGAGGATGCTTCTGCTGCTTCTCTTCACCACCCAGTGGGGCTGCCTTCAGCAATCCTGCACCCTCTGGCGGATAATGGTTTTCTACTGATGCCAGATACCCTCTCTGGTCCAGGTCCCGAGACAAGCTGCAGTGGAGCGCCAGGTCAGAAGTCTATTTAATTCCACCCTCTCATGCTCAGCCAGTGTTCCTTGTAGCACTGTTGTGCCAAGGTGGCTGAATCGAGAAAACTTCCCAGCATTGGCTGTGTGGGCACCATTTCACTCCTTGAACTCAAGGAGTCCATGCCTTGAGTTTGAGTCGCCCACCTAGACTCACGCTTTTCTCAAAGAAGTTATATTTCAAGAGATTTCATCCCCTTTCCTTCCACAAGACCTCAGCCAGTGCTGTTAAAACCCAAACTGAGAGCTCTGTAAGTTGATCTGAGGAGAATTTGGGTACCTTAACTCTCTAAGGATGGTGGGTTCCTGATGTAAATGAACCCACATCACGCTAGTGATCAGCTTCACATATTAGAGGACACAACAAATGGCAGTCCCACAAAGTCACAAGAAATGTTGGTTTTACCAAATCCCAGAAAAATGGCTGCTAACCTGTCAACTTTTGGATCACCTAGAGAAATGCCTAAGTGTATTTCCAAGTATAAAAGTACTTTTGCCAACTACATAATCACAAAGTGAAGAAGGGAAGAGTTTGGACATGTTATAAGGTTAAAAAAGAAAAAACTCTGTGGAAAAGATAAATGAGCCTACTATATGCATATGTACAGTCATGTAAATAGCCACTCATAAACTTTCCCAGGGAGAATAATAACTTTTTTTTTTTAAAGATTTTATTTATTTATTTGAGAGAGAGAGAATGAGAGAGAGCACATGAGAGGGGGGAGGGTCAGAGGGAGAAGCAGACTCCCTGCCGAGCAGGGAGCCCGATGCGGGACTCGATCCAGGGACTCCAGGATCATGACCTGAGCCGAAGGCAGTCGCTTAACCAACTGAGCCACCCAGGCGCCCGAGAATAATAACTTATACCAACTGAGTAGCTAACAATTCTGATTTCATTTATTTGGCTATCTTGGAAACCCTCTATTTCTAAAATGACTTCTAGCCTCACACCCTGGAGCCCCAGAAGGCTATTCTGTTCAGCTACAGCTGTTTGTGATTTTTAGTTTAGAAGCAGCAATGTATACACGTACACTAAAGCTCCTCCTTCTTATCCCTCATGAAAACCCAAATGTGTGGTACTATCAGCTGGGCGAGCACATAAGCCACGACCATGAGCAAACCCTTTTTCTAGGAATTACTTTTCCAAGTAGAGGGATTTAGAGGTTTCGGGACAAGTACCACACTAAACACTTACTTGATGTGGCAATGCAATATTGCCAGGGTTGGAGCCAACCCAAAGGAGAACCAGTCCAGCAAGGCTCAGAAGAACCATTTCTTGGTGGGTGTGCATAAAAGCTTGAGGTGACATCCTAAAGGAATAATGCAAGACAGGTGGTCCTCTCAAGGTCACAAGAGAAAAACCCTTGAAGTCTCTAGTTCTCAGAAGAGGACAGGTTGTTTAAAGAAACTGTGTATTGTTCACATGTTCACCACCGTTAGCAGCCCTGCTTCAACTCACCTTCCACATAATAAGCATCTGTATATGTGTACTCCCTGGATTCCTATTACCAGTCACTGTGTAGATCAGGGACAGATCAGCGGTGAAGAAATAGCTTGCTGCAACCACCTTCTGACCTCCATTACGCATAATGCCATTTAGCCACAAACAAAACTTTTGTTAAAAAAAAAAAAAAAAGTGGGGCTCCTGGGTGGCTCAGTCGTTAAGCGTCTGCCTTCGGCTCAGGTCATGATCCCGGGGTCCCGGGATCGAGTCCCACATCGGGCTCCCTGCTCAGCAGGAAGCCTGCTTCTCCCTCTCCCACTCCCCCTGCTTGTGTTCCTGCTCTCACTCTCTCTCTGTCAAATAAATAAAATCTTTAAAAAAAAAAACAAAAAAAACAACAACAAAAAAAAGTGAAGGTCTGAACAGAGCATATATGCGGAAGAGAAAAATAACAGACAAAATAGCTCCCAGCCGCTACAGCCTTGGAGGAAAATATTGTTTGTGCCTCTTAGTATTTCCATAGCGTTCATCTCATTGGAATGAGGCACCCTGTGGGAACAGACTATCTCCGCTCCATTTCTGCTCCAGCCCTCCTCTCTTGGTCTACATTTCGCTGAAGGTTTGGCCTCTGGTTATTTTGGCACAGGCTGAGAAACGAAGGGGTAGAATCTGCATGTATGTCACAATTTCAGTAATCTGAGTGCCATTTTCACATTTGAAATATTAAGTATATCACATGATCTCTGAAAAGGGGAGACAGTCAATGACAGTCTACTTTTTACTTTTTTGGAAGATATGCAAACCCAGTCACTCACTCATACACACGCGTCCACTGCAAACTTAGAACGCAGAATGAAAGACAGGTGTAAGAAGGGGGGAAATTCTAGAAGTTAAAAACAAAACCTTTATGTATAACTTTAAACAAGCTACCTTCCCAAAATTAAGCGCAAGTTAAGAGATACAAGTTTGAGAATGTCTCCAAGAAAGGTCCAAGTAAGCTTACAAACTAAAGCAGGTTGAACTCAAAAGAAATGTTCTCAAAATAACAATAACAACAACAATAACAACAACTACTCGGCAAAGCAAAGGTATCCAATTTACCCTTCCAGGTAAGGAATACAGAGGTGAAATATGTTATTTTTTCCTAACTGGCACATTTTAGGATTACTTAGTGAAGAAAATATAATACAAAAACTGGTCTAGGGGCGCCTGGGTGGCTCAGTCAGTTAAGCGTCTGCCTTTGGCTCAGGTCATGATCTCAGGGTCCTGAGATCAAGCCCCACGTGGGGCTCCCTGCTCAGCGGGGAGCCTGCTTCTCCCTCTCCCTCTGCCGCCCCCACTCCTGCTCTCTCTCTCTCTCCTCTCAAATAAATAAATAAAATCTTTAAAAAACCTGATTCTAAAACATATGTTAAATGATAAGAAAAAACACTGGAAGAAAATTTAAAACAAAACTTTTTAAATAAGATTTTATTTGAAGGGCGCCTGGGTGGCTCAGTCAATAAGCATCTGCCTTCGGCTCAGGTCATGGTCCCAGGGTCCTGGGATCGAGCCCCGCATCAGGCTCCCCGCTCTGTGAAGCCTGCTTCTCCCTCTCCCACTCCCCCTGCTTGTGTTCCCTCTCTCGCTGTGTCTCTGTCTGTCAAATAAATAAATAAAATCTTTTAAAAAATAAAGATTTTATTTGAATGATACAATTTTTCATTAGTATTTTTCTTCTATGTGTCTGTATTTTCCAAATCCCCTTTAATACACATAGTAACAGGAACTTTCCAGAATGCTCTGTGTGGAGCAGAGGAGTAGTGCCTGCGCAAGCTGCAATCAGCAGGGCGTTCCTTCCCGCTCCCCCACACTGGCCTCAGCCCCCTCACCGGCTATAGAAGATAGCGAAAGAAACCATTCACTATAATGTTGTGGGGGTCAAAGCTAATGCCACCCAGGAAGAACTGAAAAAGACTTACAGGAAACTGGCCCTGCAGTACCACCTTGATAAAAATCCAAATGAAGGAGAGAAGTTTAAACAGGTTTCTCAGGCTTATGAAGTACTCTGATGCAAAGAAAAGGGAATTATAGGATAAAGGAGGAGAACAGGCAATTAAAGAAGGTGGAACTGGTGGTGGTTTTCCTTCTCCCACGGACATCTTTGATATGTTTTTTGGAGAAAGAGGAAGGATGCGGAGAGAAAGGAAAGGTAAAAATGTTGTGCATCAGCTCTCAGTCACCTTAGAAGATTTATATAATAGTACAACAAGAAATGTAGTTCTGCAAAAGAATGTGATTTGTGACAGATATGAAGGCCAAGGTAGTAAGAAAGAAGTGGTAGAATGTTGTCCCAATTGCCGAGGTACTGGAATGCAAATAAGAATTCATCAGATAGGACCTGGAATGGTTCAGCAAATTCAGTCTGTGTGCATGGAGCACCAGGGCCACAGGGAATGGATCAGTCCTAAAGATAGATGTAAAAGCTGCAATGGAAGGAGATCATTTGAGAGAAGAAGATTCTAGAAGTTCATATTGATAAAGGCATGAAAGACAGCCAGAAGACAACATTCTATGGTGAAGGAGACCAGGAACCAGGACTGGAACCAGGAAATATTATCACTGTTTTAGATCAGAAGGACCATGATGTTTTTACTCATCTAGAAGAAGACCTTTTCATGGGTATGGACATGCAGCTGGTTGAAGCACTGTGCAGCTTTCAAAACCCAGTATCTACTCTTGAAAACCAAACCATCACATCACCTCTCATCCAGGTCAGATTGTCAAGCATGGAGATATCAAGTGTGTGCTAGATGAAGGCATGCTAATTTATCATAGACCATATGAGAAGAGTCGCCTAATCATTGAATTGAAGGTAAACTTTCCTGAGAATGGCTTTTTCGCTCCTGATAAGCTGTCTCTGCCAGAAAAACTCCTACCTGAGACAAAGGAAGTAGAAGATAGTGATGAAATGGACCAGGTAGAACTGGTGGGCTTTGGTCCAAATCAGGAAAGATGGCGCAATTACAATGGGGAAGCATATGAGGAGGATGAACCTCATCCTAGGGGTGGTGTTCAGTGTCAGGCCTCTTAATGGGGCCAGTGAATAACACAGCTGACATTTTTATGTCGTAGTGAGTGAGTGAAGGACTATAATCATAGCTCACTACTCGCTATTGTTTTTGTTTTAATATTCAACTATCGTAGTGTTTTAAAAGTTAAATGAAGAATAAACTCAAATACAAAAGCTCAAAAAAATACACATAGTAACATTTATAGAGATTTCCAAATCTGCTTTAAAACATATAGTAACATTTATAGTGGAAACAATTTATTATATTTTAATATCTGGGATTTTTCTCTTGCCCAGGTCTTGAAGATGTTTGGAGAGTGTCATGGCCTGAATGTCTGGGTCCCCCTCCAATCCATATGTGACGGTCACCCGCAATGTGATGGTGTTTAGAAACAGGACCTTTAAGAAGCGATGAAGTCATGAAGGTGGAGCACTTATGAATGGGATTAGTGCCCTTACAAGAGAGCTCCCTTGTCCTTTCTGACTCACATTGTGAGGACAATGTGAGATGGTTTTCTATGAACCAGGAAGAGAGCCGTCTCCAGACTCGGAATCGGCAGGCACCTGATCTTGGACTTCTAACCTTCAAAACTGAAAACAGAAATTCCATTATTTAAGAATTATTTTTTAATTTCTTAAAATTTGTTTGAGAGAGAAAGAACGAGTGAGAAAGCACCAACAGGGAGAGAGAGAAGCAGACTCCCCGCTGAGCAGGGAGCCTGACCTGGGGCTCCACCCAGGACCCCAGGATCATGACCTGAGCCAAAGGCAGATGCTTAACCAACTGAGCTACCCAGGTGCCCCAAAATTCCATTTTTCATAAGCTACCCCCCTATGGTATCTTTGTTATAACAGCCAGAACAGACTCTAAGAGAGAAGATTTTATAGTAAAAATGAGATTGATTTTGTTCTATATTTATTCATACATCTTAACAAAAATAAAAGTATCCTCTTTGAAAGTAATTCAGTATTGAAATGAAATAAAGTGGATACAAAAATATAGAATCACCAGCCCAATTTTTTTAATCCAGAAACTTCACAAATGCAACTAACAGCCTTATAATGACAATGGCATCCACTGATAAAGCTCAATTTTCTGGATGGAAATTAAAAGCTCCATAAGCCTGGGGAGGTTTATTTTCTATGTCCCTCTTCTATTATATTGGTGTCATTTTGATCATCACTAAACTGGTAGTTGCTTTGCTCCTTCAAAGCTCTCACTAGAAAAAAAAATTTTCTCATCTATTTCATAATGAGAAGCCCTCAATCGTTAGTCAAATGACCATATTCAAATCCTGTATTTTCCACAAAGCATACTACCATTTTAGCATTTTCCTTGATAAAGGATCTGCTTCATTATATGCCTCAGACTTCAAGCTATTTTCTTGTTATACACTTTTTAATGTGATCAAGGCTTCTCCTTGTAATTATTTCTTATGCTGTTGTAATTTTCCACTGGTCTTTTTAAATTCCAGTTGGTGTGGGGTCTGATCGCACACCTGATCTTCCAGGCACTCATTCATTTTGCAGTAACCCCTGGGCACCTGCACTGACTTTCTCTTCCAGGATGTTTTTTATTCTCACTTTTTGCATCACTCTACATGTCGCTCTGGAATGATTTATCATCCTTGTTGTTCTTAGGAATCACTTTTGTTCTAATTGCAAAGCTAAATAAATTGCACTCCTTCACTGTCACTTTGGAGAATTCTCTTTCAGTTGAACATTTCTAATTATGGCCTAGAGAACTCCTAAAAATTAATGTCAGAATCACTGCATTTCAAGAGTATTACAAAGCTGTGTGAGCACAAAGATCTTTTTCATATACGGGCAAATATCGGACGTACTGCAGGTTCAGTTCCAGACCACTGCAGTCAAACGCCTAACACGATCAAGCAAGTCAAATGAATTTTTGGTTTCCCAGTGCATATAAAAGTTTGCTGTAGTCTAGGAAGTGTGTAACAGCATTTGTCTAAAAATGTACACACCTTAATTTAAAAATATTTTATTGCTGAAAAATGCTAAGCATCATCTGAGCTTTCAGTGACTCATAATGATCACAGGTCACCATAACAAATATAATAATAATGAAAAAGTTTGAAATATTGTGAGAATTACCAAAATGTGACACAGAGACTCAAATAAGCAAATGCTGTTAGAAAAATGGTGTCCCCAGACTCCCTCCGTGCAGAGCTACCACAAACCTTCATCTGTATCTGCCCAGTGCACTAAAATGACGTGCAATAAAATGATATCTGTAAAAACCAACAATTGGCTAATTTTACTCCTATAATGTAAAGGTTTTTCCATATGGTTCAAATATTTGGACTCAGCACGACTGTCTCAGTCTCAACACCATGAAAAGCGGACGATGGTCAGACCACACATAAAAATTGAAGTCTAGCCTCCAGCCTATAACAGCTAGTCCAAGAAACCAACCCACTCTCTGCAATAACCAATCCTGAAAGCTAGCCTACTATCTGCACATCAGACTTGTAGGAATTCAGACCATTATCTCGAGGCACAGTCCAGGAAACCAAACAATAACCTACTTGCAGTAATCCACCCTAACTAGACAGGACTTGATTCATGACTGACAGCTACGCCAATTGTTGGGACCAGTCAGAGAAAGCCAAATATGCACATGGAACCAATCACATTGGATGCTTGCTTCCAGCTAGCCCACCTGCAGCTTCCCTGGGGTTGACACCTTCCAAGCAGGGCACACGGGGAGCCTTCCCTTTTTTCCTATAGAGCATCTCCACTCCCCTGCCTGCCTCTGAGTGTCTGCTAAACCCAAGTGATGGTGGCCGATCCCCTTGCTAGAACTAGAGCAAGATCTGAATAAACAGCCTTTGCTTATTCTCATTCAGGTGGTCTTCATTCATATTCAACCTAGCCTTCACAAACCCTGGGAGAGCTTAACTTTTAGATATAATGTAGAAGCTAACATGCCCACTTTATTTACTGTTTTATTATTCCTGGAGGGGTAAGGCTCAAACTTGTAAGTTTTGCTACATATTTTCCATCAAAGTCACACTTATTACAGTGGCTTTGTACTCGACACAAAATAATTATTGCCTTTTTATCTGAGGGCTTATATATTTATAAACTAATCTTTATTGGGTGTTTGCTCTGTGTGAAACACAGATAAACAAGATGTGATTTTAACATAGGTGCTCAGAGTCTGATGCCATCAACTATTTCAGTGAGTGTCACCCTATCACTTTTGCATGTCCAGTTGAGTACAGCGCAATAGGAGTATTTTATATCTAACGGGAAAGTGTGGGCTTCTCCTCGGGTTCCCACCAGCTCCCATCTGGAAAAGTGGTTGAGGAAAATCAAAGTAGTGTAGCCCTCCACACTGAGTTAGGACTGACACCTTAGGACCCTATCGAGATGGTTCTGGCTTCTAGAAATAGTAGTCTAGAGAGCCAAGTTGAAAAGAATCAGATCACCAGGTGCTTGATGAAAACACAGAACTCTGTGTCCTTAACAGGAAGATTCACTTTTATCCTAGGCAAATATAGGACTTTCCTTTGGACTACTAGCAAAATCTCTGACAGCAAAGCCTATATCAAAGCTCAGAACTGGCTTAAAAGAACAAGAGGAAAGCCCTTTTGTACCTGTAACTTTTCCCCTCTAATTTCCGCACAATGTTGGTTGTTCCAGAGTGGACCCCGTTCCCTTTGGCGGCTCAGCAGCCCTTCCTCTGCTCACTCAGAAGTCAACGGAAAGCCCCACGGGGAGTATCACTGTCCCAGGAACTAACCATGCTGTTTTCACTCCTGCCTGAACACATGCAGATCCACGGTTTCCAATGTAGAACCGGCAAGACCTCTTCCGCACACCCCAGCTTAGTTATTCCACCATTTGTGAGAAAGGACAACTTCTCCATCGACGGACACACATAGCTGAGGGTATTACAGCAACCTTGCAGCAGAAGCATCCAAGAACAAACAGCATAACAATGAGGCTGAACCGGTCTTGAAGGAAACAAACACGACAATTAAGAGGAAGAGTTATCTGGCAAAATAGCGTGCAGCTCAATAGCGGGGCTCTGCAAGGCACAGGAGTTCCGATGGAAGAGAATTACTAATCACCCCATGCGATCGGCTCACTCATTTGTTTTGGTCTCTTTTTAACCCAACAGGAATGCAAAATCCCTGTGTGGTGTGGCTGCTGAAGAAAACTCTTAGTCCTTCTCATCGTGTGTCATGTAGGATGTTTTCTTTTTTTTTTTTTTCTTTTTCCCAAAGCTATACTTCCAGGAGCTCCTGCTTCTGGCTGACTAGCTGAAAAGGAATATTTGTAAATCTCAGTTACAAGGCCCAGCATGAGCATTCAAGAATATGCAAATTTTAGGACCAAGCTCCTGTGTGCTTGTCAAGCAAGGGCATAAAATTCACACCAGAGTCTGATTCTAAAATGAAAATATTATACAAAATATTTCAATTACCCACAAACTCATATAACTCTTCTGGGTATCTATGGAGAATACCTAAGTGATGGGTTTCCTAGTCATTAACACAGGGTTGGAAGATACATCCAGGAGATTTTTATTTCTTTTTTTTTTTCTCTTTCTAGATGAATGACAGTCTCTCTATTTTTCAAGGCTCCTGGGAAGAATGCAACAGGTACCCTCTGGGACTCTTCCTCCAACCTTTAATGTAACCCACCTCCCTGTGGCCTTGTTATTAGTTTATGCATGTAGTAAGAAAAAGAACTTCTGAGATATAAAAATCAGGGCATGGACATTGTTTAAGATGATACATTCACACATACATATAAATCCTAATTTGAAGGACTGAATGTTATATTCCTTATGCCCATAAAGTGAAATAGAATGAGACATTCATGATCCCTCCAGAAGAAGATAAAGAAACTCATCTTAAAGTCACTCCCAATCTCATATGAAGTGTGATTTCTAACCCCATTATCATAATGACGAGAAGTTGATTCAAACTTCCCTTCCGCTAAGTAAGCCTACACCAAAGCATTTTACATTCTTCCAGATTCTTTATAGGCTTGTACTTGGTAATTAACCCCCCAAGTGTCATATAAAGGTAGGCTCATACAAACATCCAGTCTCCTAGAAACAGTCAGCTGAGGAGGAGCTATAGGCAAACAGATCAGCACGGAGAACTGGACTGGGAAATGGGCGCATGGAGCAGGGCAAAATCAGCCATCCTCTTTCCAGAGAAAGCAGAATCCACTGGCTAGATTTAAAATGGTCAAGAGGCCACCTGGGTGGCTCAGTCGTTAAGCATCTGCCTTCGGCTCAGGTCATGATCCCAGGGTCCTGGGATCGAGTCCCGCATCGGGCTCCCTGCTCTGTGGGGAGCCTGCTTCTCCCTCCCCTCCCCACTTGTGCTCTCTCTCTCACTATCTCTGTCTCTCTCTCTCAAATAAATAAAATCTAAAAAAAAATTAAAAAAAAAAATAAAATGCTCAAGAAACTTTATTGCCAGATTATTTCCACAATGTAAACACTATTAAAGGAAAAGAAACAGGAAACAAATTCAGTTCCAGTGTGAATGTAAATAACAGTAATGGGCAAAATCTGACCCCCTAGTCTTGGACTCATAAACCTCCTCTGTTTATGAGGACAAATGCCCCAGGCTGGATGACATCCAGGACCAATGACACCGCACAGGCAATTGAACAGCTTCTAATCCATGACTCTTGTTCACTTTTTTTGGATGAGAATGTGTGGTTAAAAAAGACGGACTTCTGAAAATTTTGCTCGCACCAAAATTCTTCCCTTAAAAGCCACTGTGAAGCTGGGGAATGATTATCTTGGGCTATTATCATTGGATGACTCCTCAAAAGCTGGAAAAAGTAGATTCTTTTAAAAAGCATGTGTTCTTTGTAAATCTTTTTGGAATCCTAAGAACCAACTAATATAATAATTAACATGCTAAAATAATAGCAGTTATATGGGTAGAAGAATTGTTAGTAGATCAAGTATTTCCTGAAAATCACGATCTCATCACTAAATCATGTGTGTAAAGAGAACAGTTTTGAAATGTGGTTGTCATCATGCAGTTTCTCATCCGGAAAGAAAACAAAACATTTATGAAACAATAAAGATAGCACGAAAACCTTAATTCTGTCAATAGACTGGGTCTTTCCAGAGAAAACGGAAATTGTTAAGGAAAAGGGTTTTCAGGCAAGACATTTGTGAAGGAGGCTAGAATTTCAGCTAACTCTTAAATGGTAAAATAGAGAGAAACATTCCAGCTCTGAAGAATCACATGAGTAACACTGAAACCATAAAAATGGTTGGGTACAGTATTAACAAAAGGAAAATCGATACCATTCCTTTATACTTGCAATAGCCACATGAACAATACAACAAAAAATTCCATTCACAAGAGCCATAATTTTTTTTTTAAATTACAAAACACTTATGAATAAATTTCTCAAGAAATGGGCAAGATCTAGAGGGTAGCATTCTGAAATGTTTCTGTGGGACCAGCTGAATTAGTAAAGCAAGAAAGCCATTCCTCTATGAAGTGACTCAATACCAATATTGCTAATCTTTTCTCTTAATTTATATATTCAATGCAAATTCAGTAACTTATCCTAATGCTTCCAGAACTCTTCAAAACTTGACAAGCTGATGCTAAAAGACTTGTAAAAGAAAAATACAACCTGAATGGCATAGAATTTTGACAAAGGAGGGGATAGTTCCTTGATATAAATAAATCTATAGGAAGTTAAACAGCAGGAGTAAAGGTGCCACAAATGATGGATAAATCAATAGAACCAAAGAAAATATTCATAAACAATCCCAGTTATTTAGGGCTGAAAATATTAAAAGGTGGCATTTGGGTTCTAGTGCCTGTACTTGGGGAGGAGGAGGAGTGGATTTCAGATTTCTAGCATCGGCCTGTCTTCCTCCTCTTCTTCATTATTTTGACTGTTGGGAAGTGGGGGTCAGGTCAGGTGTGTTCAATTTTTGTCTATCTCTGGACCGTCCCTTGGGTCCCTTCCCTTGAGGCATCTTTATTGTGGAGTGACATAAGAGTCTGAATGCAGGGAATTTCATCCCAGATCATGTGAGCTTGAAAAACTTCTGGGTTTATTCTTATCTGAGTTTTACCATGCCCGATTTTTACAAGCACCTGCCTCTAAATTCTTTAAATAGGGGCACCTGTGTGGCTCAGGCGGTTAAGTGTCTGCCTTGCGTTCACGTCATGATCCTGGGGTCCTGGGATGGAGCCCCACATCCGGCTCCCTGCTCCGCGGGGAGTCTGCTTCTCCCTCTCCCAATGCCCCCCCACCCCCAGCTCGTGTGCTCTCTCACTCGCTTTCTTTCAAAGAAATAAATAGAATCTTTAATAAAAATAAAACTCGGGGCACCTGGATGGCTCAGTGGTTAACCGCCTGCCTTTGGCTCAGGTCATGATCCCAGGGTCCTGGGATCGAGCCCCGCATCGGGCTCCTTGCTCAATGGGAAGCCTGCTTCTCCTTCTCCCACTCCGCCTGCTTGTGTTCCCTCTCTCGCTGTGTCTCTCTCTGTCAAATAAATAAATAAAATCTTAAAAATAAATAAATAAAATAAATAAAAATAAAAAAAATTTAAAAAAATTTAAAAAAAGGTGGCATTTATGGGAAAGGATGTACTATTCAATTTGCCCATGCAGTGTTGGAACAATAGGCTATAAATTAAAAAAAAAACAAAAACTAAATTTAGATCTCTGCATCACATTAGTCACATTTCAATTCTCATCATATTAAAGGGCTAAATGTGAAAAACAAAACTCTGGTAGCAGAGGAGAAAACAGGGGTATTGCTTATAACCTCAGGGAAAACCAGGAACTTGCCTTAAACAGATACAAAGCAGACAAGCAATAAAGGGAAAATGGATAAATCTAACTACATAAAAACTGTAATCACCACCACAAAAGAAAAGCCCAGTCAGGGAGAAAAGATTTACAAAATATAACACACACAAAGAAATATACCCCAAATTTTAAAACTCCAGAGACTTCCCCATCCCCCTACCATCATGCCAGTATGAACACAGCTCATAAATCAGCAAGGATCTTTCCTTCTCCTCCTAGATATCCATTTCCAGGGATATCTGCTCACATAAACTGTAGACCCCAGATGACAGGTAAGCACTGGAAAGAAATCCTGAGATAGGATGGGAGCAATCCAGAAGGCAATATAGCTCAGAGATCAGGGACATTACACTTCCAAAAGCATAAACACAGACTCATGGCAAGGGTTAGACCCCATTTTAGCCACCATGGTTGTGAGATGTAGATTGAGCTGAAAAAAAAAAAAAAAAAAAAAAACAGGCCCCATTGGATGCAGTTTTGTTTCAAAACCAGATGAGATATGGCTACATAGAAGTCATATTTTCCAAAGCAGAGGGAAAGAAAAGAAACTAGAATGGAATTCTGCTCTGGTTTATCTAATATCCCACGGGAAGCTTGCAAGTAGGTGGTCCAGGAAAGCCCAATTCATTCAAAGGTACATAAAATGCAGGGAACTGGCAGGGATCAATGCAAAGATGCAATAATGGAAAATAAAAGATATATTTAAATCCATTATTAACAGATGAATAACACTCACCAGAAGAAGAAAAAATTGCTGCCAAAGAACAGAAAAATCTGAACCAAACATTGTATGATGAATTTAAAATATAACAACCCCTGAAATGAAACCACAGACATACAAACCTTATACTATCAGAAATGTTACACAACACACACACACACACGCATGCATGCACACACACAACAAAAACACAAGGAAGCAGAGACCTCATAGTAAAATTCTTTTTAATATCTATAAAGCCAGAAAATATATAATATTAAAAAACTAAGCCCAAACTTCTCTGTCATATCAATAAGTATAAATGAGCCAAACCCAACAACTTAAAAAAGAATGTTTTTTGGCTCTAAAACAAAAACAATTGTATATGAAAGAAAAATCTAAAAGGAACTGGAAAGATTGAGCATAAAAAAATAAAAACAAAAATGAAACAAAACCAAAGAGACAGAAAGAAATTGAGAGAGAAACTGTGACCTTATTAAGAGAGCCCGTGAAATACAGAGCCAGAAACATAGCAAGATCAAACAAACAAACAAACAAATAGTTAAGCAAAGACAACTACTATAAATTCCAAAAGGTACAATTCAGCATGAAGACAGTTTAGGAATATCTATGCTCCAAATAGCATGGTTCCAATATCTATACAACAAAAAATATAGGAGATACAAGGAGAAATAGGCAGAAATAAGCTAGTACTAGAAGATTCTAAACCAAGTCTAAAGCCTAACATGAGTAGATAAAAACAAGTCAGTTTTTAAATGATTTAAATAACATAGTCAGTAAGTTATATCTAACCTATATAGAAAACACAAAAAAAACAGCGAAAACACCTTCTAGTCAAATACTTGTGGGCAATTCATAAAAGTTAGCTACATATTTGACCCCAACGACATTCATTCAAAAAGCACCAAACTGACATCCATAGTCTGGTAGGCAGATTTGGGGCCCCAGTGACCGTCATCATGTCCGTGGCCAAAGATGTTATTTAGATTATTAATCAACTGACCTTAAAGTAGGAAGATCATCTTGGAATATCTGAGCGGGCCCAATGTAATCACAGGAGCCCTTGAAAGCAGAGCTTTCTCCTTGCTGAGGAGGTAGAAGTCAGAAAGAAGCAGACAACATCCTAAGCACGAGGAAGACGGGAACCTTGCTGGCTCCAGGAGGGACGGGGCCACAAGGAAAACCCTAGAAGAAAGTTAATTCTGCCAAGAACCACTGAGGTTGGAAGACGACCCAAGCTTTCCTCTGGCGGGTATTTTGCTTCCAGCTCTGTGAGACCCTGAGCGGAGAAAGCAGCTGGGTCCCCAGTGTGGTTGCCCTTCAGAACCAAGGTCATAAATGAGCAC
The DNA here is from genome assembly GCF_964656455.1 of Halichoerus grypus. Taxonomy (NCBI): domain Eukaryota; kingdom Metazoa; phylum Chordata; class Mammalia; order Carnivora; family Phocidae; genus Halichoerus; species Halichoerus grypus. The sequence continues at coordinate 7,456,569 of NC_135724.1, forward strand.
TGCTTGAAGCTGCTGGACTGAAGGTCATTTATGAAACAACAGAAAACCTCAGCTCAAAAAGTAGAGTTAAACCTAAACATCACGGGTGGGCAGAGCATGAGAGTACAATAAGAAAAATAACGCTCTCTCAGATTTTAAATAAAAATATATGAAGATTTGTTTGGTTGTTCAGCTTCATTTATTTTGTCCTAATTCTATCGCCAAATGTATGGATACTCTATAAATTTGAAAAATGGATTGATCTTTAAATGAGCTAACAAGGTTTTCTCTGAATTTATATCTGCGAGTACTTGATAGTGTAGGAAATATTTCATCCAAAGAAGTAAAATATCAATAGCAATAAAGAGACTTGTCTTTTTCCCCCAAAGAGTAATTGAAAACTGTAAGCAGTGATTCATTTGACCACTTTTTACAGTAAAATGCTGCCAAAGTCAAAACAATTACAGTTGACCAGCATCTTTTACTCCCATTTAAATAACTGCCCATACACACATGCATCTCAGCAATCCTGAGTAACACCTTCCGAATCTTCATACTCTTCATATTTGAATGAGCCTCGCATTTCAACCAAGCTATTTCAGCCATTCAAAAACAGTAGGAGTATTTATAGTCCTGATGCCTTCAAAATTTTTAGCCCACCATGCTACAGCATACCCGTTTGGTAGTTTCATGGATCTGTGATATTTTTAGAGAACTCAGACTGAGTTTAGACTTACAGATTTAAATGATAACTGTATAACAAGTTAATTTAGCTTTTCAAAATATCCACACAAATAGACTCCATAAAAAGACACTTTCCTCCACACTGGATTCTGACTCTTCTCACACATATTTTCTGAAGAGCAGGTTCCCAGGAGATTTCTAACAATGGCTTCCCTTGGATTCGTTTTCATAGCTATGATTCATATTTAATTAATGCAACTCAATCCTTTCTTTTTAAGTTTTGTCCTCACATAATGAGCCAATTTGTTACCTATTCATTTGTACAGTGCCTATTTTTCTCACACAGAAATGCTGACATAGATATTAGATCCCAAGCAGGATAAGAGGGAAAAATACTTCCTTTTGATATGAACATTTCAATTCCATTAAACAATTAACCAGAGCCAACTTAAAAAAAACATGTGTTTTAAATCATCCAGTAGCGACGACCAAAAAATAGAGGAAAGTTTACAAAAACACAGAAAACAAATAAGAATGACTAAACAATACAAAATAGCAAGTTAATGGAAAATGTACCCTAAGTGTGGATATTTCCTAAGTTGCTGAACATTTAAGAATACATCAATAGCTCTGAGTGGCTCTCGATTACTGAGCTTACTTGTTGATAAATCATTTCTAGTTGTCCCATGACCATTTACACAGTTGTGTTCTGGGAGAGCCATAGTTGTACTTTCTTTGAATATGTTCTCAAGAAATGAAAATCACACTATTCTGTAGATGTATTTTAGATTTTCTTGGTACCGGAGTCTAGATACTTAATTCTTTCTTGAGAAAATCAGGCAGGTAGAGTACTTGGTGTCTAATAAGCACTTTGTAAATGTGTTAAATAGATGAATCTAATAGACATTCTGTGATTCTGACATCAAAGCCACAGAATTTATTCAACATTAATTAAGAATACCTGATCAAGAAATGATGCCATCACCCTTTTTTTTTTCACACAGTGGAATCATTCAGGTTGGCAGGGGTGGGCATGTCTCCTCAGCTCTGGCTGTCTCCTGAATTCCAGAATCCCACGGTTGTGTGTGTTTTGCAAAGCTGTGCCATCCTGGACAAGATGGAAATAGCTACCATCTTCCTGTGAACAGCACTGTGCCCGTGACCATCAACAACATACAGAGTTAGGTGGGTTGAAAGCATTGAGCTTATGGCTTCTTGGAGGGATATGGAATTCCAAGAATAACTTGGGGGTCGATAGAGCAGTCTCTCAGGATTTCCTGATCCCGCAAGCCAGTGGGGCTTACCAGGGTGTAGCATATGCACTAAACCAAGGACAAGTGTATGCTGCTGTGTCCTCCATGGCCGAAACACACCTGAGAGCCAGGTGGTGAAGCCAGACTGACCTACCCAGCAGTCCTCGAGACCCACTTGGGGAATTTGTATTGTCCAACCCTATAATAACCTTCAGGTTCGCTTGACTAGAGGTCTTATTTCCCAGCAGGATGATCACCTCCAACTAGAGGACCCAGGGAAGCTCTACGATATCTAAAGCTACAACTCCCACCTGACCATTTTATCTCCCCATGCTGGGGGTCAAGACAAAAAGGTCCCTGCGCCGCCCTGGGTGCTCTCCACCCAGTGAACTGTCCCTTGCTGCAGCCAATCCTGGCAAGAGGAAGAAAAGAACAGAGCTCCCCTGTCCCGGCCCCCAGGGATAAACCCTGGATCACCCCACCTGTGCAGGGCAGGGCAGCCAAAATGTTGGCTGAGAGTGGAGGAAATGAGAATGGGCACAGAGAGGAAGCTGGTTATGACCATCACACGGACCCAACAGCGGCTGCGGCAGTGGGTTCTCGCGCGTCTCCTACTACTGACCCAGTTGCACGGAGTCATTTTGGAGACTGCAGCTGGCCAGCACTTTGCAGGGAACTTTGTGACACTCGGACGGGTGGACTTCGTGGTGCACAGCGCTGTGCTGGGACGCCCCTCAGACCCCACGGCGAGTCCTCTCCGCCCACCTCCTGCCCCAGCTGCAGTTGCAGATACCCTTCCATGCAGCCAGCGGCGCGCAGGTACAGCCCGGCCGTGCTCGGCCCTAAGCCCATGGCGCACGCGCTCCCTCCTGACCAGGGCTTTGAGGGCCCCCAGCAAGGGGCAATAGCTCCAAAAATACCTCTGACTATTTCTACCAACCTCAGAGAGCTAAATATATTTTGCAGTTTCACTCGGTGTCATAGGAGGTAATCAAAAGTTATTGCAAGCCTGCCAAACTCTGCTCAAGATGCTGACCTGACGTGCCCAGACCCACACCAGAGTGCTCTGTCGGCGGGCCGGCCCGGGACATTGCTGGGGCAGGAACAGAAGGACACGGCCTCCCCGCGGCGCAGGACCTGGCAGAGGGAGCAGCGTGTGCAGGCTGAAAGGCTTGCCGTCGGCATCTCATTCTGGCCTTTGCTGACCTTCCACCATTTTTCCGTTAATATGTCTGCTCGAGGGAGGGGGTTTGTACTAGATTTGACAGGAGACAGGAAACCTACTAAAACCTTTAGCTGAAGCCATTCTCAGGACTGATGAGAATGCTCCTCATATGAAGTTCTGGATGAGGGGCCCTCTCAGGATTAGACTGACGGAAACAGCATTAGACAGACCGAGCATGAGCACCCTACACCACCCAGCTGATGCCCCCATCCCAGGAAGCGAAGGACACCCGGGCAGCCGGAGACTCTGATAAGGGGCATGGCCAATGTTTAACTTTCTCCCCGAGATGGGCTCTCTCTTTCCACGGAGAACTGGCAGTGAGCTCCCTGGGCAGACCCCACCCTAGGGGGGCATCGGGGCTTAGGGGGCATCGGGGCTTCCATCCCAGGCCTGAACTCCTCGTTCCTGCACCAGCCATGCCGGTGCTGGTTACTGCAAGGCCATCCCACAAAATGAGTACAGAAACTACTGATTTCTTCCCTTGGGCATTGCCCCACATTACTGGAATTAATTCAAGCCCCAAGTGGCAGAGGATGTTAAAACTAAATGCAAAAGCTGTGCCTTCTCATCCAAAAGTTCCCAAACAAGGAACTTATTAGAGGCCATTCACCCCTGCACCTGCTGGAGTGTGTGTGTGCCTATTTGCCGTCCTTGGCACCAGGCAGGGACGGCTTTGTCAACACTCTCACGGTGACAGATGGCTTTACTCGCCATGTCCAAGGGTATCCCAGCCAAGAGCAAAATGTGTCCACAGCAGGCTGAGTCCTCTACGAAAATACCTGTCAGGCTATGAGTTTCCCACATAAATCCACTCAGCTCAAGAGAGAGACAGAAAGCATTTCATTTGACAGGGTTATGGAAACATCTCTCCCATTTCAGGGGTCAGCAAACTACAACCCATGAGTCACATCAGGCCTGTTGCCTATGAGCCAGGAAAGGTTTTTAAATTTTTAAATGGTTGAAAAAAATGAAAAGATTTTGTGATGTGTGAAAACTGTATGAAATTCAAATTTCAGCACCCATAAATAAAGTTTTATTGGAACACAGCCACATTCATTCATTTTCATACTGCCTAAGGCAGCTTTCACACGACCATGACAGAGATGAGTAGCTGCAAGAGCTCGAAATATTTATCATCTATCCTGTTACTGGCTGAACGGTATCCCCAAAAATTCATATGTTGAAGTCCTAATCCCCGTACCTCAGAATGTGACTGTATTGGGAGACAGGGCCTTGAAAGGGGTGATTAAGTTAAATGAGACTGTAGGGTGGGCTCCAGTCTAATTGGACTGGTGCCCTTATAAGCAGAGATTTGGGTAGACTGGTGTCCTATTCAGAAAGACTTGGGGGAAATGCAGAGGAAAGCCCCATGTGAGGGCACAGCAGGAAGGTGGTCATCTATAAGCCAAGGAGAGAGGTCTTACGGGTAACTGAACTGACTAGCACTTTGACCTTGAACTTTCAGCCTCTAGAACTGTGAGAAAGTACACCTGTTGTTCAAGTCACCCAGTCTGTGGTATGTTTGTAGCCCTAGCAAACTCATACATTATCCCTTTGCAGAAAATGTACGCTGACCCCTGTCTAAACCATGATATCTTTCACAAATTCACCTGTGTATTCAACTATACAGTTCAGCATGTCATCGGGGTCCCCAGAGAGGACAGGCCTGATCCACTCCATCTTCTTCCAAGACCAGTGGAGAGGACGCACGCGTGCCGTTGCGTTTTGCAGAGGATCAGAGCACACTGTCGCCTAAGGTGGGCATCCAGCTCAGCCATCAGGCCAGAGAAGGAGGACCGCCTTGCTGGGCTCAGATGACACCTGCAGATTTCTGGGCAGAGGTACGGACACCCAGGTATGCACACTGTCCCTGCATCAGGCATGCACCTGCCCCTAAAACTGCCTGCCGGCCCCAGGCTGCTTCCTCTCACACTGCTTCGGTGGCTCCAGGACATCATGGTTAGAAGCACTTCTCTGGGCCCTGATTGATATTCAATCCCTTTACAGCGTTTCTTACGACAATGCCTAGGTTCTGTGTCTTTCTTTCCCTCCGCTCTCCTCGAAGGACGTAAAACATCCTGGCTGCTTTGTTATCGGGACCATGTCTCTCTGCAGGTCTCATGTTAAAGAAAACACTTGGTTGTTTGCGCCTTTCCTGCTCTTACTAAGGGACGGTTTATCAGCATTTGCTTGCTTTGCTGAAGCGTGCTTCACAGACATGCAAACGCCACAGAAGACGGCATGCATCCTGGCACTCTGAAACACGGCAGCCCCTCAGAACCACATCAGCCTTTCAAGTTAGCTGCACAATTATCAAGTACAGCCTCTTACCCAGAAACCACATGCATTTAGCATTCTACTCTTGCCTCCAAAAAAAAAAAAAGAAAAGAAAAAATGCCTAGACAAAGTAATGCTGTCTCGATAAAAGCTCTATCTTTTTTGGTTAACTACATGGATGAGGACTAATGCAATTTATTAGTTATGAATTCTTGGCATTTATCCACATTTTTTAACTGCACCAAATATATATTTAAAAAAAAAAACAAAACAAAACAAGAAAGGCCCTTTTCCTCAAGCTCTGATAACTACATTTAAATTAGGTGAATAGGGGTGCCTGGGTGGCTCAGTCGGTTAAGCGGCTGCCTTCGGCTCAGGTCATGATCCTGGGGTCTTGAGATCGAGCCCCATATCCAGCTGCCTGCTCAGCGGAGAGCCTGCTTCTCCCTCTCCATCTGCCTGCCACTCTGCCTACTTGTGCTCTCTCTCTCTCTCTTTCAAATAAATAAATAAAATCTAAAAGAATAAAATAAAATAGGTGAATAGTAACCACAGTCACAAACAGGCTGATATATTAAATATCTACTTTCTGGGCCATTAGTTCTACATGCAACAGTACCGTTCAATGATTAATATGAACAAGATAGTTGGTCGAATGCCCACAGTTCTCTGGGATGATGCCGGACAGCAGAGCGGAACAGGATGCAGTGTTGCCTTCCCTCGGCTCGCAGGAGCGTGGAGAAGGCGCGGGCAGCGGCAGCAGCGGGGAGAGGGGCTGCTGAGCCATGTGCTAACAACAGGGCAGGCAGCAGAGGCGCGGACTCCAGACCCAGGGACAGGAGGCTGCAGTGGGGAGACGTGGGCGAGAACAGTCAAGAATACCTCGGGGAGTACGTGACACTGGGGCTGAAGCTGAAAGAATGTAGAGATTTAGCTCAGTAACAAGGAGGACAAAGAAAAGGGCAAACGTGCCATCTGGGTAAAAGAGAAGCTACACATGAAGTTTTCTATGAGCAGCATAAAGACTCATGTTAAATGACATTTTGGAGTGGAAAGAGATGGAACTTTACAACTCAAACCTAGTCTTAAGTCTCCACCTCAATCCGGCCTGATACAACTCATATTTACGTGCCCACTAAAAATTTTACCTTTCTCCAGTATCTATTCAGTCAAGCAACAAGTATTTCTGAGCACTTACTGAGTGCCGGGTAAGCACTGAAGATACAAGAGGGACCGATACAGACCATGTCCCTGCCTTTAGGGAACTAATACTCTGATGGGCTCAAAATAAACCCGTATAAGTATCTCAAGAAAATGAAAACTTCTCATGTTATAGAAAAGGAATCTACTTAAGTAGATCCTCATGACAAATGATAACCCAATGATCTAAAGCAGCCTGTCCAGCCTGGTATCCACTAGCCACATGTGGCTGTTTAAATTTAAATTCACTGAAATGAAATAAAATTGAAAATGTAGTTCCTCAACAGCATTAGCCACATTGCAAGTGCTCCATGCCCCCTGGGGCTGGTGGATACCATATTAGACACAGCATGGATACAGAGCATCTCTCTCATTACCGAAGGTTCTATTGGACAGCCCTAACCTAGCACATGTCCCATGTAAAAACACAGAATGAAAAAAGGATTTTGTCAGAGAGCTACTGACAGAAAATTCATTCTGTACAGTAACTCATGAACAAAATTCTCCCATTACTTTTAAAATTTGGCCCAACACAATTCTTTCTAAATCATGAAATTTCACCAAAATAAGATACAACATACCTTGGATATACACTTTTATATGTGATATTTTATATTATGGACACAAGGTTGAGAATATGCTTTTTGCCTCCATTCCTGAGATGTCATTAGAATGATAAATAAGATCCATAACAATTGCTTTTTCTTTAATGAGAGAGCGATTTTGCACAGGATTATAAGACTGTCCAGATGCAGAAGATGTGAATGATGAGACACAGCAGGAAAACTACAACCTAGAAGATGTACAGTGGGGACCCTGGACAAGCCAGTTGCCAATCGAGAAATTCAAGACTCAAAAGTGCCAGGAAAGTAGGGGCCGGAGACATGGAAATAAACATAGCCTGTAAACATTGGTCCTCACCCCACCTCACCCCACCCCCAACATCTGTGTGGAAAACACTTGGCAGCCTATTTTTGTAAGACAAGCCACAGAAAAAGATGCTCTTCTCCACCACACCCCCAAGTGGGCACAATGTTGGGAAGAACCAGGACACCCATTACAGGGGGCACAGCACTAACGGAGTTATTTCTTGGCATTTTAGAATGGATCAAAAACTAATCCATGTAGCCTGGGGCAGTTTGTTAGTGTCTCATTTTAAACACAAGTAAGCAACCAAGCATCACCAGACATTTGAGGAAATCCTGTAACACAAAAACCAAGATTTAGAAAAACAAAATGAAAAGACCCCAGGATTAAAACAAAACAAAACAAAAAAGATAATGCAGGAAAGAGAACTTTATAGAAGTCTAATTCAAAGACCACTAAGGAGATATTCCATCCACAAGTAATAATAATTTGCTATGAAAAAGGAAAAATCAAAGAATCAGAAAACACTCTTAGAAATCAAATATATTATTAATAATTATTATTAAATTATTGCCAACAACCTCAATAGGAAGGTAGGAAGAAGATAAAGGACAGCTCACAGGAAAACTGAACAGAACAGAGATGACAGTTATTAAATAAAATCAGAGGAGATATCCAGTTTGTTTTCCATCGAACTAACAGAGTCTAGAGATAACAGACAATGTGTGAATACAGAGCAGATAGTAAGGGCTTCCATAGAAGATAAAGGAAAACTCACCTAGACAGAAAAGAGAATCAAATTTCTCATCACTAACACTGGATGGTAGATGGTAATATAGCAACATCTTCACATATCTGATGAGAAAATCATTCTCAACAGAAATATCTATATATGTCAACCACTTGGTTGATCCTAAATAGCAAAGGAAGGCATTTTCAAACATGCCAGGACTCAGAGTATTAATTTCCTTCTTAGAAAGTGAAGCAAAGATGTAATTCAGCAAAAGAAAGGACTAAGCCAAGAAACAGAATGAGAAAGAGGCAATCAGGGATGCAGGAAAGAGTGGATCCAGCTTAGGAGACCCATCAAAGGGGAGCAGTCCCACAGAGCAGTCACCTACACTCAGAGCAAAAGTGATAAAGGACTCAGAGAGAGGTCTTTGAGCAAAGAAGAAATCAATAAAATAAATGGTATTATATTGATTTATTTGACAATGACACTATAGTAAAGGCAAAGAGTCAAGTAAAAAAAAAGGCAATAGAATTCCATGTGAAACAAAGTTCAAAATTAAAGAAAATATCCTCATTGTACTTAGTCATTGTAATTGGCCCTCTAATGAGCAACGAATACATAGACTGAGTCAGCTATTTTATTTTCAAGCTCCTATCAAAATCTCGACAAAGAGGGGTGCCTGAATGGCTCAATCGGTTGAGCATCTGACTCTTCATTTAGGTTCAGGTCATGATCTCAGGGCCATGAGATTGAGCCCCGTGTGGGCTGCTTCTCTCCTTTTCCCTCTGCCCCTCTGCCCCTCTGCCCCTCCCCCTGCTCAAGCACATGAGCTCTCCCTCTCTCTCTCTCTCTCTCTCTCTCTCTCTCTCTCAAATAAAGAAATCTTTTTAAAAAATAGCAAAGAAAAGAAGACAATTATCATGACAGAATAAAATGAAAGGTTATGTGGACAACATAAAATTCTGGAAAACAAAAGTTGGAAGAAAGTAACAAGAGCTGAAAGAATAACGTATTGGTATCCACACACACAAAGTGAGGCGTCAAGAGATACTGTCTATAACCAAAGAAGCAAGAAATAAAAAGGTAAAATATTACTTACAGTCTAAAAACAATAAAAAAAACTAAAAATAGTAATGCAATTATTCTGGGATAGAGGCAGAGACGTTTGGTGTAGTGATTCAAGGACTCCTCACAAAACATGTCTAAAATTAATGAATCAAGAAATAATAATTTAAACATTATTTGGCAATGTAGAGGTAGACACCGGAGAACAGGTTAATAAAGTTAAAGACTGTTCCGGGGCGCCTGGGTGGCTCAGTTGTTAAGCATCTGCCTTCGGCTCAGGTCATGATCCCGGGGTCCTGGGATCGAGCCCCGCATGGGGCTCCTTGCTCTGCAGGAAGCCTGCTTCTCCCTCTCCCACTCCCCCTGCTTGTGTTCCTTCTCTCGCTATGTCTCTCGCTGTCAAATAAATAAATAAAATCTTTAAAAAAAAAAAAAAAGTTAAAGACTGTTCCCTCTAAGAACGGGAATCAGAAAAGTGGAGGGTGTTGCTTTTCATTATAAATGCCTGTGTACCATATGATTTTTTAACTACATGCATGTAATTCTTAGATCAAATTTGTACATTACTCTATAATTATAACAATAGTAATAGTTTTTATTGTTGACAAAGCCTACCTCAAGGTAAGCAATTTGACTTTGGAAACTACATTCTTAACTACAAAATTAATTAAATGACTCCATTAGGATACATTTGGTGAAAGAAAATTAGAAAAAAAAATAATATGTAACATTTTATAGACCAGTGCCCTCAAAGTCTGATTCCCAGGCCAAGCAGTATCAGTAACACCTGGAAACTTTTGAGAAACCCGATCAAAGTAACATATGCAGGTGGTTAAAAATCAAGCAGTCCCCACCCAAGGCATACTGAATCAGTACGAGGGTGGGCTCCAGCAGTCTGTTTTAACAAGCCCCCACAGCAGATTTTGATGCCTATTAAAGTGTAAGAACCACTGTTGGGGACAAAGAAAAAAGTTGGGAAGAACAGACACCCAGTCATCAATAACTAAAGCTTTGGAAAGAAGAACTTCTATATCCTTGGTTTTTTCATTGGCAAGTGTTACTTTCATATAAATATAGCTGAAAGAGTGGTAAATGTAGGTATGTAGTATAATGTGTGAGTGATCGAATAGGAAAAGATGGGAATTTTCCAGAATCATCAAAATACTCATTAAACTGGGACACCTGGGTAGCTCAGTCAGTTAAGCAAATGGCTAGTGGTTTTCACTCAGGTTGTGATCTCAGGGTCATGCGATTCAGCCCCGCGGCGGGCTCCGCACTCAGTGAGGAGTCTGCTTGGGGATTCTCTCCCTCTGCCCCTCCCCCTACTCTTTCTCTCTCTCATAAATAAATCTTTATATTTTAAAAAAATACTCACTAAACTATGCTTACTTCCCCAGAAAAAATAGAGGCAAAATTTTAGATAGATGTACTCTCTAGACACCATTAAGACAAAAAAAAACTGAGGCAGAGTTGAACATATGTACAGATACAAAAACATACCAAAAGTTGAATTAAAATTCTAAATAAGCACATACGCAACAACTGAAGTGTTCCCACAACCTCTCTCTAGCATAACAATATTTATGTTTCTGATGCTCCTAAATGCCGTGACCATGCGAAATGTACCAGCAAGAACAGTGTTAATTAACCAAAGCAGATTAAACTTCTTCCTCATATATATTATTCTAGCTCTGGCAAAAGAGTCCGAATTATTTTTCAAATATCTTCCCTGTACTGCTAATCATCTTTGATTTTCACAAATCAAAGTTTAATATAACATATGTAATCACAGACTTTTTACTCCAGAGATTCCATCCAACTCAATTCTTGGATCCTACTCTAAAATCAAGAAAGCCTTCAAGTCAGAGTTCTCAGTACTTGAGATAAAAGTTCTCTGTGTATAAAATATTTTAGGAAGAATACAGAAGACTCAGCACTGAAAGAACTAACGCAAACCAAAAAGGAGAAAGAGCAGAGAACAGATGAGGAGCATGACTTACTGCGATTCAAGTTCAAATTACAGAATAAAGCAGATACAAAACGAAAAGAATGCGAAAAATAGATGGAGTCTGGGTGCCACCAAAGGAAGCTGACGGTAGAATCATAAAATGAAATGGACCCGGAGGAAATGGAGATTTAAAAACCAGCATTATAGTTGATTTATAGAATCCAGTTTAACAGCCTCTTAGAGAAACATTAGGTGCACATCTAGTTGTGATTTTTTTTTAGCTGTTCTCTTTTTAGAAGATTTATTTGCAACAGTGTCGTATGGTTAAAATTCCATCACAAAGTGAATGCAAGTATAAATATTTCCCTAGCTTCTTCTAAAAAAAACAAAAAACAAAAAACTCTCTCCTCTTTTGGAAGAGCAGAAAGTTTGGGGGATTTTTTTTTAATAATAAAAATAATAAAACATTTATTAAAGCAAATCCACCTTAAATCTTCAATGCCAGCCCATGGCATATTAAATGTCTTTTTTTTTTAATTTATTAAGTTTTTTATTTTTATCCCAGTATAGTTAATATACAGTGTTATATTAAGTTCAGGTGTACAATATAGTGATTAGCAATTCCATACATCACCCAGTGCTCATCACAAGTGCACTCCTTAATCCCCATCACCTATTTAACTCACCCGCCACTCCCCTCCCCTCTGGTAACCATAGTTGTTCTCTATAGTTAAGAGTCTCTTTCTTGCTTTGTCTGTCTGTCTTTTTTAGATCACTCCCTTCTTAGGTTGTGAAGAATACAATATAGTAATTAAAATATATGTGTATTCATAGAAGTGCAAGTCACTATACAATGTACTTTTCTGATTATAAATGAAATAAAATTATAAAACATTAACAGGCAGTCTAACGTATGCTTAGGGTTATATGTATTACAAGATTCCTGGTCTTAATGCAAAGACTATTCTTGTGATCGTTCTCGGTACGGAAATGTCAATCCAACGTTCATGTCTATTGCCATTTAAAAACCCTAAAATAGAAATGAATATTTTATTTTTAAAAATTATAGGTAAACATTATATAAAACTCAAATTGACTTTGATCACTTAATTAAAATTATCTGTAATTTGTCCATTTTCCCTCTGACTGCCCGACCTACAAGGATATTGTATTCCCTCAAGTCGATCCAAGAAGTCCCAGCGCCCGACACACTGAACGCTATACCAAAATGAACCCAGACCAATGAACACTATGTTCTCAGTGTTTCTAGAATGTATCTATCTATGTGTTGCTATGGACTGAATATTTGCATCCCTCCCCCCCAAATTCATATGTTAGAATCTAATTCCCAGCGTGTTCAGGGATGGGGTCTTCGGTCTTCGGTATTCGGAGATGGGGTCTTCGGGAGGTGATTAGGTCATGAGGATGAAGCTCTCATAAATAGGGTGTGTGCCCTTAACAAAGAGACCCCCCGCTCAGAGAGCTCTCTTGCCCATGCCACCACATGAGGACACAGCCAGAAGATGGCCATCTACCAGGAACCTCACCTGACGCTGAATCTGCCACGACCTTGATCTTGCACCTCCAGACTCCAAAACTGTGAGAAATATATGTTTGTTGGTTAAGCCACCCGTCTATATTTCTGGGTGCCTGGGTGGCTCAGTTGGTTGGGCGACCGCCTTCAGCTCAGGTCATGATCCTGGAGTCCCGGGATCGAGTCCCGCATCGGGTTCCCTGCTCGGCGGGGGGTCTGCTTCTCCCTCTGACCCTCTTCCCTCTGACCCTCTTCCCTCTCGTGCTATCTCTCATTCTCTCTCTCAAATAAATAAATAAAATCTTTAAAAAAAAAAAAAAAAAAAGAGTTGGACACTTAACCGACTGAGCCATCCAGGCGCCCATGAACCCCAGGGTCTTAAATAATTTTTGTATTAATCTATAGTCTTCTAAACAAACATCAGGTTTACATTTGATCACAGGCTGTTTTGTTTACATGTGTGCTGTTTCAATAATTTCGGTAAAGTCTGTGAAATCAGAAACTGGGATTTCAGTGATTTCAGTGCTTACCAGTAACTTCATGAGATATCCAAAAAACGCTCTCAGTAAATGCCTGTTAAATTATTCTTCTCTTGTCTTAGATATTTTAAAAGTAATACATCTGACCTTTAATGCAGCATGCTTTCTTTCCATTAATAGGGCTATTCCTCACAAGATCATTTACATTACATCAGTGTAAATTTAATATTTTATTTATTCAGGCAGCCATCCCCACCAAACTTTGCAGAGCCAGGATTAGAATCTCTATATTTCTGGAGTCACCTGTCGACACAACTGTGGTTGAATAATTACATTTAGCAATCTATAACCTCAGGCAATTCCAGTCGCTACAGCTATGCCTCAGCTGAGATTTCTGGTATCAGCACATCACCAAGATAACAATAAAGCTCATAAAACTGAGCCTATTATCTGCCAAACACATCTCTGGATACTTGCATCTTGGAGAGAAGTCTATTATAGAGATACCAACACACATCACACCCTCCGCCATCCAACTACATACTCACAATATTATTATTGACGGTAAGCGCCAACTAAGGCTTGTCATCAACCATAATCGGCTGATCTGTCTGGGACAGATTTAATTTACTGACATAAAGCGTTCTCATTTTCTGCTTCTCCAGGTTAGGCAATATGCCTGAGAGGTCACAGGGAGTAATAATTCCCACCCCAGGGGGCTGACGACAGGTCACTGATTATGACCAGGCATTAGAAATTCTTTGCTACAAAAAAACCTTTATGAATATGAAGGGACTTTCAAGCTATTCAGAGATTTTCTTAGAGGCTTTTCCCAAATCCAAAGCCAAGACAGAATAGCGCAGAATAGCATTCATTTTTAATGACTCTCAAGCTAGAATGTAAATCCATGTTCAGTGTACATTACCTCTCATCAGGATTTTAACAACTGGCCTAGATCTTGCCTTTGCCCACACTGGGTGAAAATCCTCAGCAGACTTATGATGCCAAGGCAGGCAGGGGCTGAGAGCTACAGAATTCCTAGCAGCTGAGTGGAAATAGGGAAAAGCACAATCAGTGTGAGTACAGTGAATCCAGCCTCTCCTTCATTTGTGGAGTCCTGTATTGAACCTCACCACTCAGTAACCCCCCAAGCAAGAAAGAGACAAATTAGGGGCTTTATTATTTATTCTCAGCGAACAGAGAAGCCCTTAGGGGTGTAAATGAGCTGTCAAACATTAAGAACAAGTAACCCAATTAGGAACCAGAGTTTTGGCCTTAAGTGCTTCTGTAAAGAAAATCTAGAAAATACTTAATGCTCTTTGGCAAAATCTGAGAATTCAGACCCAGCAATGTCACCCAAATCTCATCAGGTGCATCCTTGAAATAACATGTAGCAATTCCTAGGAAGAAAAATTAAAGATGACATCACAATATATATGTTGGCAACCCCGTGCTGGTCTAAAACACTTTCAAACACAATAAATGACACATTCAAACATAATAAATGACACTCCTCATAAACAGTGCCCTTTGACAGGATAGAACAAATTAGCCACGCCATAGTCAATGAAGGAAATGATCAACCCTCTCTACCTGTGCAGTGATGTAAAAGCTGTTCTATGCATATGCCTTTGGAGAATACCTATTAATATATGAAAAATCCCAACAGATGTTATTTAAAATAAATGAAAAGTATCCCCTCTACAGAAAGAAATCATTCTGTGCTTTGAGGCCCATGTGCACCAACTTGCTTCTAGAGGCAGGTGTCCAGTACCCTTGTATAAAACTGAACTTCAGATTTCATGTCTGGTACACTGAATGCTCACTGCTCATGAATCATCTGTTGTGGGTGTGAAGTGTCTCTTTGGGACTTTTCATTTGCTCTAGTAAGTGAGGTATGTGCTTTTTATGAATTCTCTCTGATGAAGCTCAGAGAACAGGATGAAACTGTCCCTGAAACATGCGCTGCCGTGTCTCAGGGAAAAAAGGTAAGCTGGTGACGCCGGTTGCTGATTTTGTTATTTGTAATTCATTATCATCAGCCTATCATGCTCCCCTCGTCACCCCTAACCTACACACATGCGGTGTAAGACCTAAAATTAAGATTCAAAACTACTTGCTGTCTTCACATCGGGTGAAACCAAGAGGACCTTGCATAGGCAAAGCTCAAGCTCTCCCCACCCCACACTCTGCTCCTGCAGGAAAGATGCCCCAGCCAAATGGCCCTTATCGTGGGGAGCAGCACCGCAGCCACTTATCCATGAGCAGTGGGTTCCATTCCCAGCCAGCCCATGAATGATTCAAACAAGACCATCCCATGCTACCAGGGGAACCAGGGGCACCTCACCCTCTTGCTACTAAAAAGCCTGCCTCCCGCAGCCCCTGCGGGTTCCCCTGGCTCCTGAGTGCAGCTTCACGTGGCCCAGCCTGGCAGGCAGTTTCTCCTCTGGGCTGTGACTAATAAGCTGCTGCTCATTTCATCAGTCCCGTGACCCATGCTCTGCGTGTGGCCATCCCCGTTCCCTAGCATGGGACGCTCTCCCTCACTAGCAGGATGAATAGGAGGTGATTAAACAACATATTTCATAATCGGCTAATTCTCCCAAAATTCCCTCACGCTCTCACTATGCAGAATCGGAGCTGTTGGGGCCCTCAGATGGGTCAGGGGTAATTCAGGGGCAGGCCTCCCCTCACGCCATGCTACAGGACGAGTCTCTGATCCTCCGTAATTCAGTAAAAAACAATATTAAGAATGATTCTGTATCGAATATTTTCCTCTTCTTGAATAATCAACAATTTCTCTATACATACAAGTTCACAGAAAAAATACTTTTCCTTTGTTAAAAAAGGTTCCAGGCAAAGGTTTCTTTCAGGTTAGTTCTACAGCAAACAGTGATTTAGGCTTCCTTCCTCTTCTTTCACGCTTATTAATGCTAATTTTAAGAATAACCCCCCACCTACGGCATGAATTATGTCCTCCTTACCTTGCCTATCAAACTTCTAAAACTTCTTCTGCAGCATCCAATAAATAATAAATACATTACAGCTCTACTTTTAGCCATAGACACTCCATGGTTTAAAGGTATGCTCGTAGGGATCCCCAGGGAACTACAACGCATCCTATCGTATGTCAGTTCGTTTCCATAGCCCCTCACTACACTCACTCTTCTCAGAGCAGACATGTGACAGTCTCACCAAGCCATCTTCCAGGGACCACAGAGGTCCTCCCCATAGCAGTATTCACTAGAGTGGCTGGAAATATGTGTCCAGCGGAGATGCTCACTGACCCATGTCCGGGGGCTCGCACGGGCCCTCAGGCTGCATGATGCTGCAAGGCATGCTCAGCAGCTGGAATTCCACTCCCAAGACCACCAACCCCTCCAGGGTCCCAAGAACACAATAAGCTAATGACTGAATTCATTTACAACAGCCCTTTGAAAAATCTGCCACTTAGCAGTCACCTACCAAAATGAATGCGCTTGCCGCCAATCTGATTGTTTTGTTCTTTCTACTGCTCTTATTTAAACAAACATTTATTGCAGACCTACTATTCAGTGAGTGTTGTCCCAGGTTCTGATGTTAGGGTGATGTGAGTTTCAGCTTTCCTCCTCCATTGGCTCACAGGAAAGGAAGCCATGAAAACAGTATAGGAAACCAGGAGAATGGATCACCTGGGTCCACCCAGACAAGGGAATATTATTCAGCACTAGAAAGAAATGAGCTATCAAGCCATAAAACCCTGGGGGTGGGGACCCTAAATGCATATTACTAAGTGAAAGAAGCCAGTCAAAAAAGCCTACATACCATATGATTCCAACTATATGACAGTCTAGAAAAGGTAAAACTATGGCTACAGTAAAAAGATAAGTGGTTGCCAGGGGTTTGGGGGGGAGCAGAAGAGGGATAAGTAAGAGGAACACAGGAGATTTTTGGGGGTGTGAAACTGTTTCCTATGATGCTCAAGCAGTAGATACGGGACATTTACCCATTCATCAAAACCCATAGAATGTACAACACAGAGTAAACCTCAATGTGAAGGACAGATTTTAGTTCACAATAACATATCAATATTGGTTCATTAGTTGTAACAAATGGATCACACTAATGGAAGATGTGCAGGGGAGGAGAGTATCTGGGAAATCCCTGTACTATTTGTTCCATTTTTCTATAAACCTAAAGCTGTTCTAAAGAAATAATGTTAATTAAAGATAAAAAAAATCGGATAGGAAAGGCCAGTTTTAGCAGACAATTTAGCACCAATTTGACATTTAACAATAATAACTATTCAACGTTTTACAGACATAGTAGCACTTAATCTTCCACAAGAATCCACTACTGTCCCTACTTTGCAGGTGATAAAACTGAAGCAATAAACTTGACTGGTTTACCTAAATTTACACAGTTTCTTATTGGCTGGCCCAAGTCTGTTTGACTCCAGCACTTAGGTCTTGCCCACAACAATCTTCACATTGCCTTTTCCCTGGACGATGCCACAGGAATGCCTGTGAGAGCAGGGAACAATGAGCCCTTCCTTGGGTGGGATGGGGGGGCTGGTGGGGGTAAAGTCCCTGAGTTCTTACTGTGCTAGAGACACTAATATTGTTTAGACAACGGAGGCCTGGATTGCTAGCTAGACAATTGGGAGTCCACACGCACCATACCCCAGGATAACACAGATCAGGCCTGAGCAAAACATTTACAGGTAATTAGAAAGCAATGAGTCTTCGATACTGAATCCGTTACAGTCATTGTTGATCTGGGCAAAGAGAGAAAAGGCATTCCTAAGATAATAATTTATAAGCAATAGCTACTTTAATAAATGACTGCACAAATTTAATGACTCAAAGCTAATCTTTAGACCATAAAGCCATGACACCCTCAAAACTGTCATTACTCATCCCAGCGCAGTCTATAGCACCAAGATCCCACTTGCCTATAACAAAGCAGTCCCAAGTATTGCTATTCCAGTAGACCTGCCAATCCAAAATGAAATGTGAGACACTAAACACCACTTTCTGTGGGACAGAAGGATTCTATCCACAGAAAGATGCATGGCCCCAAAGATGCCCACAGGGTCACCCAGGTGGTCACTCACTGCAAAGGTGTTAAAGTTACTTTGCTTTCTAATTTTATTTTATTTTTTTAAAGATCTTATTTATTTATTTGACAGAGAGAGAGATAGAGAGAGAGCACAAGCAAGGGGAGTGGCAGACAGAGGGAGAGGGAGAAGCAGTCTTCCCACTAAGCAGGGAGCCCAACTCGGGACTCAATCCCAGGACCCTGGGATCATGACCTGAGCCAAAGGCAGATGCTTCACCAACTGAGCCACTCAGGCGCCCCATGCTTTCCAACTTTAAAAGATATCACAATTTGGGGCACCTGGGTGGCTCAGTCGGTGAAGCGGCTGCCTTCGGCTCAGGTCATGATCCCAGGGTCCTGGGATCGAGTCCCACATCGGGCTCCCTGCTCGGTAGGGAGCCTGCTTCTCCCTCTCCCTCTGCCTGCCTCTCTGCCTACTTGTGCTCTCTATCTCTGTCAAATAAATAAATAAAAATCTTTAAAAGATATCACAATTTAATCTTAAGTAGTAATGTAACCTAAATCTAAGCCTCAACACACTGTGCAACTACTATTTGATATCATTCAAAATTAGAACTGTTTCCCTTAAAATCTCCCCAGCAATATTTAATAGTCTGAGTTAAGCCATATCTTATTTATGTAGCTAAGTTATATGAAGCCTAGCAATAAAACTAATGAAAATTACCAGTTAAACCGAGCACAGATTAAAGTATCAGAGACTATCATTTTTATACCACCCAACACCTATCAAAGTAGGAACTGGTTACAAACTGTCATGAATCAGATCGGATAAATTAGTAAGAAATCCTCAGAACACAGCTTACAGCTTTTGGGACATAGGACACTGTCAACAAAAGCCTTCTCGAATGTTTTCCTACCCTGAAAAATTTTAGGTAGGTTCTCAACAGTGTTGGTATGATTTGGGCTGTGGTCCTGGGAGGCTGTCTTCACCCGGCAAATGTGATGGAATCCGTATTTACAAGAAATGTTTGAGCCATGGCAGATCAAGTCAGTGGCATTTCATGGGTCCAGTTCAGATTGCTCCTTGAACAAAAAACACAAAGGCTGTGCTTTGGCTTCAGGTAGCAGCCATGCTGACTAGCAAAGGGCTTTCCACGTTGCCAAGTTTAACTACGTGGCAGTGGATTTAAAAACATGGTATCTTTAAAACATTTTAACGGGAAGTTGGAGGGCAGAGAATTATGTTCTTGAAAATGTTTTGGAATCCTCAAATTCACAGGGGTAAAACATAAGTTAAAATACCTTTGTAAACAGACAGGAAAAGAATTTGTGCAGAACCACAGCATTATGATACTATTCGAACAATAATAACCTACTTCAATGTTTAAAAGAATGTCACACATTAGGAATTGGGTTTTTATCCTTAGTTTAAGATTGAGAATTAAACCACATAATGAAACCAAAAACATTCTGAAGGAGAATTTAGGAGGAATGCTGATTTATACAGGAAATGAATGTTATCATACTACCTTCTCAATTAGTATGGTTACATTCATAACCATGTAGACATGGACACACATACATTTTTTCTAGAAATTATGCCACTTACTTTCCTTCTTCACAGTCTTCTTTTAATTTCCAACATACACTTTCGTCTGAAACAGTAGCAGATCACTTGCAAATACACCTGAGTTACACTGTGATACTTCTGGAACATAGGAGGTTTTGAGTGGCCGGTGTGGAGACAACGTCAGTATGCAGTGCCCTCTGCTGGCCACTTTATTAAACACTGCAATAAAATTCTGGAGTGGTATTAATGCTATTTACCATGCAAAGAAAAAAAGATACTAAGATTTTTAGAGGGGAATTGGAGATATAATTCCAGATAGTCACTATTCACCGCGATAATGCCTTTATTAAGCAAATGTTCGTCTTTACCAAACCAAATGGAAAGCCACCTTGCACAAAGAAATATCCATTGCAAAAAAAATAGAACATATTTAAAGAATAGACTTCTAGTGCCTGCTTCAACTCACAGGTCAAAAGTTACCCCATCTGTGACCTCCGTCTCACTTTATTTGTGCTTCCTCAATGTTCTCACCGCCTCTCCACTGTTGCACTAGCCATGTTTCTTGCAATCTTTCAGCTTGTATCTTCTCCATTGGAACTGTGTAAGTATGCGAGGGATGGACCTTAACTAGGCTGCCGTTGGCCACATTTCCCAATATATACACATATCAAATCATTACACTATACACCTGAAACTAATATAATAGTATATGTCAATGACAGCGCAATAAAAATAAATGATAAGTACAAAAAATTGAACTTGGCAAATTAAAAAAAAAAATTGTTAGTCAAAAAGGAATAATGCTTGAGAGAGAAAACTTTAAAAATAAATATTATTTAAAAATATAAAAATAAATAAGTCCTTGAGACTCACACCCCGCAAGGTGCTAGAGAAGACAGGAAAGTGAACCAAATCTTGGTTGGTGACAATTTCAACAATATGCCAGGAGGTCTTTCAAGGAAGAAACAAAACTCAGACACTATAAAGATAAAATTGTGCAATTTGACTACATAAAATAGCAAGTTTTCACTGTGCAAAACAATATTACCTAAATGTCAAAACACAAGTGACAACCTGGGAATGTTTTTGCAACATATATAAAAAGGCTAAAGTCCTCACTATTTAAAAAGTGTTTATGCAAATCAGTAAGAAAAATACCAGCCACCTAATTAGACACACATGGGCAATTTTCAGACAGAAAGGAAATGCAGATTGTCTTTGAGCTTTTGTAAATATGCTCAACCTCACTAATGATTAATGGCATGCAAATAAGATATATTTTTAATCTAACAACTATCAAACTGATAAAAATATTTCGTAACCTTTCTGTATTAAAGTAGGTCTGGGCAAACAAACCCTCTAAATATATTGTTGGCAAGAAAATAAACTACAACTTTTACAGAAGATAGTCTGGCAATATTTATCCTACTCAAACTTACAAATATACCCACCCTTATCTAGGCATTTATCCTACACATCTAGCTCATGCTGGTACAAAGATATTTATGGTATCATGAATTGTAGTAACAAAAAAACTGGAAACCTAAATGTCCATCAGAGGAGGGTGAATGAATAAATCTTGGTACATCCATACAATAGAATGCCGATATTTGGACTGAGAGTAGAATTACTTATACCAATACGGACAGATTTTTCAGACATGGTTCATTAGGAAAATGTGAAGAATAAAGAATATCATACACTCCCATTTTGCGTTTAAAAAACAGATAGACCTGTGGGTTTATAACAGCATGGCTCTGGAAGAGTAAAGAATGACCTCTGGCAGTGGGGCTGGGGAGCAAGGAGAGGGGGTCTTAGGTTCCACCGCACAGTACAAATACTCTGGGGCACTGTCTGGGTATTTTTTACTGCATTCTTACACTACTCAAAAAGTAAATTTTAGAGGTACCTTGGGTGGTTCAGTCAGTTAAGCATCCGATTCTTGATTTCAGCTCAGGTCATGATCTCAGGGTCATGAAATCGAGCCCCACATGTGGCTCTGTGGGGCTCTGCACTGGGCGGGGAGCCTGCTTAAAATTCTCTCTCTCCCTCTCCCCTCCCCAGTGCTCACTCGCTCTCTGTCTCTCTCTCGCAAAAAAAAAAAAAAAAAACTTAGAAATTTTTAAATAAAAAAATAACATTAAAAAACTCAATTTTAAAAACAATATTTTAAAAACTTTTTAAAAACCATCTCCAGCAATCCCACACCCACAATGTGAATGGCATATGCACGGTAACCCTGAAGTCACTCTGCTGTAACTTCTAGCCTGTGATGGGCAGGCAACGGGGGCAAGGGCGGTGAGACGGGGAGGACTAGCACACAGCCTCCGGGGAAGGGCCTCGTGCTCGGTGAGACTGAGGATGGCAGGTAGGAACCTAGGCAGCCTGCTCAGCCCTTCCCGGCCCCTGTCTGGGACGACAACCCCGGGAGAAGCGCTGGGCCAGGGAGCGGGGGCCCAGTGGTGCAGAAGGGTCTTTAAGTGTCCCACAGAGAGCTGCTCCAGGCCTGCATGACAGCACACAACAGATTCCCTGGTCTCCTGGAGGCAGAGGACCGCGTGGCTGCAGCACAGGGGAGGGAAGGCAGCCTGGAGGCTGAGACGGCCCCCCATGGCCCTGCTCGGCCCCAGCAGGATGGTGAGAAGCAGCCTCAAGTTGATGGATGCCTTTGACCATCAGCGTGTGAGTTTTTTCTCCGAGTGCCTCTAGCTGGGCAAAACACAAACATGATGGGCTTCCAAGTTTAAGCGATTTAGACATGATTTTTAAATGACTTAAAAGAAGCATGGGGCGCCTGGGTGACTCAGTCAGTTAAGCATCTGCCTTCAGCTCGGGTCATGGTCCCACGGTCCTGGGATCGAGCCCTGCATCGGGCTCCCCGCTGCTTCTCCCTCTCCCACTCCCCCTGCTTGTGTTCCCTCTCTCGCTGTGTCTCTCTCTGTCAAATAAATAAATAAAAACTTAAAAAAAAAAAAAGAAGCAAACAGTGCTGACTTTATAGGAATAAATGTACATGATTTCTAAAGAGTTTTTCAACTATCTTCAAACTTTTTGATTGTGGATTCCCTACCCATAAAAATGTTTGAGTATATACCTGCATTCTATGGATATTCACATAAGTATACATACTTATCACTGTACTCAATATTACGTACATTATACAACAGATGCAAAAGAGATTTTTAAAGTTTAAGATGAACTATAAAGATAAATAGCGGTTCTGCTATTTTCATGCTCACCATTTGGAAAACATATACAAAAGCTATAAACAATGCTTCCCACACTTCTGGCACCTACACACCATTAATGGGTTTTGGGTGCATACAGGGACCACCAGATTTAGTGAAGTTTTTTAAGAGAAGATAACAATTTAAAAAAAAAAAAAAAAAAGCAATGTTAAATGTGAAATAATTTATTTTGGCTGTCATTAAGAAAGAAGATATCCAGCTCAGTAGATTGCCTGATTCACAGAACAGTTGGTTTGTCTACGTCTAGTAAAAGGAATATTCAAGGTCCTCTGGAAAGACAGCAACTGTTTGGTGACTATCAGCTAGGTTTTAGCTTGATCATGAATTCAGAAATTGTGAAGAAATTCTTACTATGCAACTAATGAATCATTGAACACGACATCAAAAACTAATGATGTACTACACAGTGGCTAATTGAACATAATAAAAAATTTTTTTTTAATAAATAAAAAAAAGAAATTCTTACTACAAACTCTTATAGGGCTGGAGAGATGTTAAACTGAAGGCCTCTCAGACTCAAAAACCAGAAGTTTGAATTACATAAATTTAGGAAATCACAGAAAATAGATTTCTAATCCTCTCTTTGATTGATGTGGCTCTGGAAAGTATTTCTTCATGGTCTGTGGCAGCATTAGGATGTGGTTTATAAATATTCCCAATAAGACCTCATTGATTTCTTTCTCTGAGTAGTGGGGAAAATCATCAAGGATTGGGAAAGAGTCAAGTTCTCAGTGGCCAAGTTATTTGTGTACAAGAGTTTGGTCTCTGTAATAAATCCTAGTATTATATTCTCAACAGTAAAAACTGTGATCAGTCAGTCAAAGGTGATAGATTCAGGCCAGCCCAGAAATTAATATATCCTTAAACCACCTGATATCACAGAATCATCTTTACTGGTTTCATCAATAACATAGAGAAAAGTTTTTGCCTCAGTGAAAATTTATGTGAATCACTTTCTTGTCAGCAAAGTATTTTGATGTTTAAAAAAAATCAGTTTCATAGCCTGTTTCTTCACACAAAATATTGTAAAGAAAAGCAGTCAATGGCTATGATTTCATCTTATTCACAATTTTCACTATTTACTTCTGTAGATCAAATTCGAAAGTCGTGTTGTTAACCACTAACTTTTCTCTTTGAATAAAGACTGCCCTGTGGGTATTGTCTCTCTCTCTCTCTCTCTTTTTAGATTTTATTTATTTATCTGACAGAGAGACAGCAAGAGCAGGAACACAAGCTGGGGGAGTGGGAGAGGGAGAAGCAGGCTTCCGGCCAAGCAGGGAGCCCGATGTGGGGTTCAATCCCAGGACCCTGGGATCATGACCTGAGCCAAAGGCAGACGCTTAACGACTGAGCCACCCAGGTGCCCTCTTTTTTTATATATCAGAACGCTATTCACTGACCACATGTCTTCTGCCTTAAAAGTGCTACTCCTGCTGATGCTGATCCAGACTCCACCATAGCTCACAAAGTGATTGTGAACTAAACAAGCAAAAGCTCTTGTATTATGTATTTTCAGAAAAAAGAAAAGAAAAAAATATTCAGTACCCTCCCTTCATCTCCATCTATGCAACACATACATCAAGACCTGTCCCAAACAGCTTCACGTCAAGAGTTCTGCCTACAAACACACAAACACAAGGGTCTTCGAGTTTCTACGGTGTTGGCCCCTGGTGTTACGCAACCTCCAACAATGGTTTGAATGCTTGATAATGGAATCTTGCCAACAGCCAGATTTTCTTCTTCCCTGGACAAAGTGTGTCAATTTGTACAGTAAGTTTTACAAGCATCTTGGTGATCAAATGTATAAATTGTATCCATTTTTCTTTAAGGAATTCATCTTTCCATGATCCCTCTGTCATTTTGGTCACTTCTCCACCATTAACAAAACAAAACAAAACAAAAAGTCCATTTCTGAAACTGAAAATCTTTAACTTGTAGTTATTCCAAAAATCTTCAATTAGTTTACAGAAAAGGTGATGGTGCATTATTTTAAAATGACTCAAAGCTTTGATGGGTGATGCCACCATTGTTATTTACATATATGTCTTATCATATTTATTAGATGACATTATCATCTTACTTATCTTTGTAACACATAAACATGTGTCACATTTATCACCAATAAATTGACTGGTTATGATTACAAATTAATTAGGGGTTGCAAAAAATTATTCTTGGTATTGGGAAAAGTGAAAGGAAAAAGCTAACAAGAAGTATCCTGGGATGAAAGAAGGCTCTGTGGGCATAATTAGGATGTATTTATTCATTCATCCATACCTGACATAAGACATGTACTGAGTACCCCCACTTCTGACCCACCACTTACTGGTTGTGAGCTTGGGTAGACCATGCCACATTTTGTCTCATACTGTTCTCTCTACCAGGGATGCTCACACTACCCCTACCTCCACTTTTAACACAATCCTCTAATGTGCCTAGAGAAAACCTAAATGAAAACAGCTGAAACTTGAGGGACAGTCAGTGCCAAAAATACAAGACAGAAACTAATTTTCATGAGTATTACGCATGTATAGGACTTAGGATGTGTTGCAGCATTTCTCAGCAAACAAATTTGACTCAATCCATAACTTATGCCTTGCTATCCTTAGACAATAAAACTCATTTCCTCCTTAGCCCCATATGGTACATCTCTGGGACAGGTTCCTCCTGAATCCTCTGTAAGTTTTAGTCACTGCCAAAAATACATGATCTCCTACCTGGTGCCTGCTTCATCTGATCCATCATTTTGACCCCCAACAACAGCCAAAACAGTTGCATGCATGCACTTACTGAGAATGTACTATATGCCAGGAGCATTAAAAGTTAATCCTCAGAGTAATCCTATAACCCGTGCCTTTTCATTGTTCCTATTTTATGGAATAGGAAACTGATGTTTAGTGAAGTTGGGTAATTCACCCAAGACTCATAGCCCGCACACTGCAGCATCGGAATTTGAAATGAAATCTATCTGGTTCCAGAGTTTGAAGTTCTACACCGTTCATTTATATTGCCTATGGCCCCATATAACTCCACTCAGAAGTGCTTTCTTTGGTTTGTTCCCACATATGCATTGTCTCCCTTATTGCCTTCCATTATTACTGACCCTGTATGTCAAGATTCGGGGCCCTGAATATCTATAGTTAGAATCTTCATCAAGAATGGCTCCTAAATTGATAATATCCTCTTTTTCATGCAGAGGCTTACTCCAAAAATAATGGAGTTTATGGACAATAGCATTCTTTCCTCTTTCTCTTTCTCTAGAGATTAACACCTTAAATATCAATGATGATTGCATGCTGAGATGGAGACAAGCATAGACACAAAGTGCCCCAAAACTTCTGCCTGAGGTGAAATGCACAAGCTGAATGATGATTAGTAAATAAGAAAGCCACATTAAAGAAAATAGGCTTAATAAAATGATGATGAGCTCTCTTTCTGCAAAGGTTAATACCCAGTGTTAATAACACTTCCAAGCTGGTATTTCATTGTACCTCTGAGTTGTAAACATGAAACTTACTTCCCCAACTCTGATTCAGTTCATCAACCAGAATTCAGCACTCCTTAAATTAGTGCTGTCCTGTTGCCATGAACGGTGATAAAAAACCTTCACATGAACCAGGAACATAAGCTGATCAGGGAATGAATTTCTCCTAACTCATCTTGCTCACAAAAGATGATCTCCTTATGAGAATTGTAATTCTATAGAATTAGTCGCTGTATTTTTTTAAGAGAACATCAACTCCTCCTTTAGGACATTTGTGTCTTTGGTATTGAAGAAAGAGCTAGATTAATCCTATATTAATCCTGAGAGTTGTAATCCTGTCTCTACTTTCACATCCATATCAGTGCAGTGTGAGCAGCATTTAAACAATCATCCTCTCCTCTACTTGCCACTGTTTCACTTGCCAAAGAGATTTTCCAAAGGACTCCTACCATCTTAAGATCATGCTTACCCGGATCCCGGGAGTCTTCTGAATCAGTCCACAAAGAGAGAACATGGGATTTCAGAGAGGCTCCCAGCCCTGATCATCGTCAGTTCCTGCCGGATAACCTCCGGCACTTGGTGATAGCTTGGGAGCCCCACTGCCCGTGATGGGTCTCAGCAGAAGCCTCCGCTCCCTCTGGAGCAGGACACTCCTCCTTGGTTTGTCGCTGTGACTCCAGCAGGCTTTGCTGTAGGTGGAGAGTCTCAAAAGAGCCTCGCAGGACCAGACCGGGCAGAGGCCTCCCCTCCATAACTGAATCGGAGTGTGTGGGAATTCGCTCCTTTGACTCCGGACTGCAGGCAAGCATGGCCCTCTCGTTCGTTCAGGCCTGTAACTGAATCAAGTCTTGTAATTGTACCTGGAGTCACCCAAACCCTATCTGTGTCTTACAACACGGACGTAGATTCCTTCTCATCCGCAGGACCTCTCACCAACTGGCCAGTCCTTCACTGCCACCACCTCTCGTGATATTATAAGTATCATCAATAACTATTTCAGAGAACCTTTTCTACGGAGGGTGGTATTCGATGATCTCCCAAAGACCAAAGTTCAGCTAACCTTGTATGAGTCTCAGGGGAATCCTCAGTCAGGAATGCACACACAGGCACCTCGACAGGAACCCTCTGGAGAGAGCAGGAAAGTCATTGTTTCGTTCTACATCATTTAGACAACATTTCAATAAATATTCTTAAGGAAAATTGGAGAAAATGTCTCCATCTGTAAAACAGATTTTACAAATAAATTATCCATGCACATAGTATGCACGATCATGTACACAGGCATAATCCTAGTTGCTTATCTCCATTGTTTTACTTTAATCTGACCCTTGTAAAGAACCAAGAGACATTCTTTGAACTACCAGGGAACGATTCATGATGAAAGGCTTCTGCCCAGTTAGAGAGCTTTCAGGGAAGCAGGCCGTTCCGCAGCATGTCCAGGAGGAAATGTCAGCTATCAACAGTATTTTGTGCACACTGCACTGGGAAGGAGCGCATTCGCCCTCTCCCTGTCTAAACCCCCAACAGACAGCAGTAAATGTACGACTAGGTGCTTGATCATTTACACAAAGCTCTACCTCTTACCCACTGAGGGTACCACTCAGTGTCTTTACAAGTTTGGGCTGAATGTATAATTAATTGCTTTTGAGCTGCACCTAAGGAAAACTGGACTGAACCACCTGAGCCCCTCCGAGGGTTGCCCTACCTGGGGAACCTGGAAGTCCCTCTTTTGTCTACCCACCCCCACTGTTGGAGCGTGAAGTGAGTCATGCCTGAGAGTCCCCATCTGTGGGGGGGCCTGCCTGCCTGGCAATTAGCTCAGGCCTCTCCAGATTTGGGAGAGGAGGTGGTGCGGCTGGACCATAACGTGGCCCAGTAGAGTAGAGATGACCTCAGCAAGACCTTGAATTAGAATCTGGGATTGGCACCATCTGTGACTGCATGCCTAGAGGGACATAACAGCCACCCAGCAACCTTGTCCCATCGCCATCCTAATTCTTCTCCTTATCCACTACCTACACCGGGCGCCATTTGACCTTAACAATAGATAAGCCACTCTGCCTTCCGCTTGCTCCTCACAGCCCAGGCTCAGCACCCTCCCTCACCTTCAGTTTATGGCCCTTGGAAAGGGGGCAGGGCCACACACCATCCTGACAAGGCCAGAGAAGCAGAAAAGGCAGAGACTAGTGTCAGAGCTGCAGGTGACTTCCTGCTCGGTCACCAGCTGACGCGATGCCCCCGGAAAGACTGAGCAGTAGGGTGCTTGTTTGTGTTCTAAGAAAACCTCATAGTAATAGAAGTCATGTGAGTATCAAGTTTTAATTAAGAATGGGCATTGTTCTCCAAGGGGATGCTCCTAATCATATTTTGCATTTTAACACTGATGATCCCTATTCTTTGTTTAGAACAGAGGTTCTCAATCTTGGCTGTGCAACAGAATCAACCTGGGAAGTGTTTAAAACGCCTGATCGCCTGGCCACATGCCAGATCAATTAAGTCAGCATCACTGAAGGTGAGACCCAGGTATGAATAGTTTTCAAAGCTCTCAGGTGATCTCAGTATGCAGCCAAGGTTAAGAACCACTAGTTTAGAAGAACCTTCCTTAACTAGTTTTTAACCCTTCGGATTTTGGCAGTTTTACATATGCTGCAATACCTTTTCTTCACGTAAAAATTATAATAATGATAATAACTCGTACCCTTTATTAAAAGTTTGTTCTGCCAAAAGCATTAGATAAAGTTTAATAGGACTATTTCAATCAAAATGAAGTAAAATACATGCATTAGAAAAACTGATGGGATTTCATGTTTGTAAATATCTATAAACTGACATATTTCTTTTTTCTTTTTTTAATTTTATTTTATTATGTTATGTTAATCACCATACATTACATCATTAGTTTTTGATGTAGTGTTCCATGATTCATTGTTTGCATATAACACCCAGTGCTCCATTCAGTACGTGCCCTCTTTAATACCCATCACCAGGCTAACCCATCCCTCCACCCCACGCCCCTCTAGAACCCTCAGTTTGTTTCTCAGAGTCCATTAAACTGACATATTTCAATGTGCATAGAAGACATTTGGAAGGATAAACATCAAACTTCTTAAAAAGGATCCCATCTGGCATGTAGAATGAGATAAAAAAGAATTCTTTACCTTTAAAATTCTTTACCTTTTTTTTTTTTTTTTTTAAAGATTTTATTTATTTATTTATTTGACAGAGAGACACAGCGAGAGAGGGAACACAAGCAGGGGGAGTGGGAGAGGGAGAAGCAGGCCTCCCGCTGAACAGGGAGCCCGATGCGGGGCTCGATCCCAGGACCCTGGGATCATGACCTGAGCCGAAGGCAGACGCTTAACAACTGAGCCACCCAGGCGCCCCTAAAATTCTTTACCTTTAAAATTATTTCAAGGAAGATGGGATTTGGAATTTAAAAATGCAAAATCAGTAAGGAGAATGTCTTTGCAATTCGGGACTTTGAGCTACAAGTTAGGACTTGGACTTTGCAAACTAAGGCTTACCCAGTAACAAAACATGGACAGCTAGAGTGATAACGGATAACCACTGATGGTTTGGAAGACCAGATTTCCACAGACTAATGTAGCTCGGTGACAGATAAATCCCTTTTTAAAGGCCGCCAAATCTACCAACTGAGAATAAGCAAGAGTCATTATTTATGGTCATACAGTAGAACTAACTGAAGTCAAGGGTCCGAATATAAAATTCATAAGAGATTTTGACTCCGGCAGAAAGGTGACAGGGGAGGAAAGAAAACAACTAGACCGGACAAGAGACAGGCAGCACAGAGACCCAAGAATTCAACATCGCTGCACAGCCCCCACGGTCTCTGTCCCAATTTCAGAAATCGTGAGGAAGGGAAGAGAGCAAGATTCTCACTCACAGTTAACATTCAACAGACTGGAGATGGGGAAGTGTCAAGAGTCTCCTTAAGGCCAACACTCAGGAGGCAGGGGCTCAGGCAGCCCTCCTCTGGACACGGGACCCCTGTTATGGGACAAGCCTGGATGCTCAGAGAAGAAGCATGAAAGAATAAAGTTCCCCTTCTTTTTAAATCTTATGGCACTTTGTAATAAAAACTGTATTTACTTGAGGTATACAGCAAGTTTCCAGGATAAAATACAGTCTTATTAGCTACAGTCACCATGCTGGACATTTGTGACATGGATGAACGTGAAGAACATTATGCCAAGGGAAATGAGCCAGACACAGAAAGACAAATACCTCATGATCTCACTTGTATGGGGACTCTTAAGAAACTGAATTCATAGATACAGAGAATTGAACTGTGATTACCAAGGACAGGGAGGTGAGGGAAATGGGAAAATGTTGGTTGGAGGGTACAAAGTTGCAGGGAAGCAGGATGAGAAAGTACTCACTCTTCATGACAAGGGTTTGGAGGAGGGCTTGAAGGACCTGAGATACTCATAGTACAATCTGGCAGGATTTGGGGGAACAGAGAAGCCAGAAGCTCTAACTGTGAAGGCTGAGCTACAAAACAGAAGGACCACAGGACTTATAACCACCCCAAGAGGCCCAGGCCTGATTGCCAGAAAGGAGACTCAAGGACCAAAGCAGGGAAGCAAACCATCATGGTGGCTCTTCAAATCCTGAGTGTGATCTAACATTTCCTAGCTTTCCAAAAGCCAAGGCAGAAGCCACTGATGTATTTCTTGCTTTATGTAGCTCAGGACTATGGAAGTCTAGAAAGGGGTGAAGGGCATTAGTGGACCCAGCCCCCAGAAGCTTGGGGGAGGGAGGTGGCTGAAGTCCAAGATTCAGAGCAATATGGCAGAGCACAGGGCAGTGTTTCTCAAAGGGAAGTGCACCGTCTACCTGCCTCGGTAACACCTAGGATACTCATTAAAAACACCAATTCCTGGACTTCTTTCCAATCCTACTGAACCAGAATGCCAAGGGATCAGGGCCAGGAATCTGAATGGTTCACAAGCATCTAGGTGACATGATCACCCTTCATGTGTATGGCTGAAATGCAGGTGGCTCGAAAGAGCTGTAGTCAGACAAACCTGAGACATGCCTCCGCCTCTTAGTGCTCATGTGACTCAGGCAAGTCCCCTAACATTTCCAGGTCTAGTCATACTAGTGTAAAGAACCAACAAAGATTTTCCTAATAAGGGACAAGATGAAAGCAACAGAAAACACCCTATTTTCTGCCTCATCTCAATCAAAGAAATAGTTCCTTGTTTCTTTCTAAACTGAGTAATAATTGAGACCTTCAATAATACCTGCACCATCTTCCACATCGAAGTCACAGATTAACAGTGCACTGATAAGAAATCTTAATTTCAGTAATGAACCACTTACTTTTATTGGGGAGAAAAATCTAATTTGTAGTTAAAGTATTCTTCTAAATATGTAGATTAAATAGCTTCTTTCTACACATTTGAGGAAAATTATACGACATTGCAGAAATTTGTTAGAAATTATTTGAGGGCGCCTGGGTGGCTCAGATGGTTGAGCGTCTGCCTTCGGCTCAGGTCGTGATCCCAGGGTCCTGGGATCGAGTCCCGCATCGGGCTCCCTGCTAGGCAGGGAGCCTGCTTCTCCCTCTGCCTCTGCCTCTCTCTCTCTGACTCTCATGAATAAATAAATAAAAAAACATTTAAAAAAAAAGAAATTATTTGAATATGCATAAACTAGGATGAATTAGATGCATGAGAATTATAATAGTAAAGATGTAGGAGATACAAGTTTTCTACTTGCATTGATCTGAGGGTGTGAGGGTGCAGAGGGCAAGCACGGGGGACTGGAAATTTGGGGGCCAGG
The DNA here is from genome assembly GCF_964656455.1 of Halichoerus grypus. Taxonomy (NCBI): domain Eukaryota; kingdom Metazoa; phylum Chordata; class Mammalia; order Carnivora; family Phocidae; genus Halichoerus; species Halichoerus grypus. The sequence continues at coordinate 7,488,963 of NC_135724.1, forward strand.
TGCTCAAAGCTCTGACCTGGCTCACTTGGGAGTGTGCACAAATCACCTCCATGAGTCTGATGATCAATTTTGTGTGTCATCTTACCTGGGCCGTGGGGGGTGCCCAGGTATTTGGTTAAACATTATTTCTGCATATGTCTGGAAGGGTGTTTTGAGATGAGATTAGCATTCGAGTCTGTAGACTCAGTAAAGCAGATTGCTCTCCCTCAATGTGGGCAGGCCTGATCCTGTCCATTGAGGGCCTGAACAAATCAACAAGGCTGAGTGAGGGAGAATTCACTCTCTCTGCCTGTTTTTGAGCTGGAACATTGGTCATTTCCTGCCTTAGGACTCAGACACAGCCTGGAATTATCCCATCCATTCTCCTTGCTCTCCAGCTTAACAATTCCTTATAATAAATTTATATATTATACTATATTATAATAAATAATAATTCATTATTATAAAATAATAAATATAGGTGTATTATATATAGATATCCTGTTGATTCTGTTTCTCTGGAGACAGCAATTAATAAACTAAAGGTGCGTCCTAATCTATAAATGAGGAAATTGCTTCTGTTGGTCTTCAAGATCTCCTTTATTTGCATATTCAGTGGGATTTGAATACCGCAAACTTCTTTGGAACTAAGAGTTCAATGTCTTAGTGAAAGCAGTTAGCAATGATGTGAAACCATCAGACCTCTCTGATGCTGACTGACAAACACACTTGCATGGTTAGAGCATGCCCGCAACATCCCCTTTTGGTATGGAGAACTACTCTGCATTTGCCACTTTTGGGGACCTTTCCTTAAATTAGTTAAAGCCTACAGATTTTAAATATAGACTTGGCAAACTGCCCTCCATTAGAGCACAGTGGTTTGAAAATAAGGACAAATGCCATGTTTAAAATTAATATTGTGACTGAGTTTTAGCAACTGGCTTAAAAAGGATGGATGGATTACATCTGCTTGGATCCCATGCTTCAGCTCAACAGGGCTGCAAGCTCTTAAAAAAGCAAACACTCGGGGCTGCTCACCAAATGATGGAGTTGCTCAGGTCTCGTTCACAGGCTGTGTTGTTACACATGAGCTAGAAGACTGACAGTTCAGAGACACGCTTCTCTCTGAACCAGTGCAGGAAAGACCCAGGCTGACCAGAGATCTGTGGCCTGCAGGAACACTAGCCTTCGCTGCCACCATCTTGCTTCAGCAATAAGAAGTCATAGCTGTCTCCTTCCCTTTTTGGCTAAGAATCGTTCCTTTTCTTTCCCATTCGGCTTTTATCCAATTATGAATTGAGTGCCATGTACCAGAGACGGCTTCAGACACATCAGCGAATAAAACAAAGCAAGACTTTTGCCCTCTCCGTGCTAGTGGGGGAGAGACAGACAACAAACAAAATAAATCAGTAAATGAAGTAGAATACTAAGAAAGTGAGTGCTACACAGGAAGGAAAAGTAGAATGAGGGGGGGATTGGGAGTGCAGGGAGGGAGCTGGTTGGGTGAGAAAGGGGTGGGGCTTTCATAGGGTGTGACCTACTGCCAGGTCTTCCTGGGGTCCCATCAGGAAGTGACCACTCTGGCCCACCCTCTAACCTTATAACATCAGCAGCGAGAGCCAAAAACCCCACCATGTACCATTTGATCCGGAAGAAGCCAGAGAGCTGATTCCCATGCTGTGTGTTTTTAAACTGTAAAGTGTTATAAAAATAAAAATAGCCATTATAATAACCATCATCACCTAACTTAAATATAGGCACAAGAATAACTGGAGATCTCTCTCTCTCTCTCCCTTCTTGTCTCTCTCTCTCTCTCTCACACACACACATACCCCTCCGGTCCACTCCAATTACCAGAATTCTTTACCCCCACTATTATTCGAAGTCACACATCACCTCTGAGGAAGGAATTCTTCTGTGAGTGCTCTGTTTCCTATATTCAAGATAGCCTGGAACTCTCACCTTCTCCCCATCGCTTTTGAGGTCGACATCTCTACGGTGAGTGGCCCGTGATCAAGAATGCAAAATCACTTTCAGATTGTATACCACACCAATATAATGGGGAAGTTTTTAGAGCCCCCAAAGCCAAGTGATGTTCCCTTTTACAACCTGCTCTTTCATAAAAGCTTCAGTAGGACTTCTGCTCAGTCTAGATGGGTAATTGGGAACTGGAAATATTTAGGATGGTTTGTATTTTTTTTTTCATAACACGCAGGGAAAAATGATCATTTTTCCATCCCTAAACTAATGATGATTTTTGCCTTAAGCATTGTGCTTCTCCTGTGTGATTTAGCTGATTTCTTCAATAATGTTTCTTTTACCTGCTAGGTTGGCTGCACTGTCATTTCCCAGAACACTTGATTGCTTGGCTTACATTTCAGGCATGTCTCCCTTGAACTTGCTGATTGCTCAGTTCCCTGATTCTCCCAGCTTCTTTCCTTTTTGGTGCATTTTAAACTTCAGAGACTCTGAACTTTCCTCTCCTTCTGAAGTGGCCATAACCTGTTCTATGTAACAGCATTACTGCTGACATGGATAAAGAATTAGTCCTGAGGCTGGCAAAAGTCCCGTAGTTCCAAAATCCCCACTAATAAGACTGCCCTGCAGTTAAACAGCTATAGCAAACAGTAATAGCCTATCCACATCCATTATACATCAGGATGCCCATTGCTTTATTGACTGGCAGAAAACAATTCCCATTTCATGAAACAATAAAAATCAAATTGAGTGTAAACTCTCCCAAGGTCACTGCCTCTAACCTTATAACATCAGCAGCGAGAGCCGTAAACCCCACCATGTACCATTTGATTCGGAAGAAGCCAGAGAGCTGATTCCTGTGCTGTGTGTGCAGCATCCCATGGGTGCTTGGCTGGGTGCTGCTTCCCACGGACCTGGCTGTCAGGAAGTGGCAGGAATGCTCTTTCTCACCCCGAGTCTGGCAGATGCCTTCCTGATGGCAATTGTTGCCCAGCCAGCCCACCGAGTAACGTGGCACGTATGTGTCATCTTGAGAGGTATCTCCGGCAGCCTACACTCTTGCTGGCATACGGACAAATTGCTCCAGTACCAGGACTGCCCCAGCTACCCATCCTCCCCCAGTCACCCGAGGACCTGCCAGGGAGAATTCGGTAAGATACTGACAACTGACCAATCAACAGCCCCCAGTTTCACAATTGTAAAGACCTCCGCAAATATATGTGGTGTGGGGCAAACATTTAGTAAATCCCAAGATGAAAAGAAAATGTAAAGGTAATCTAGCCCAGCTCCCTTCTTTCCACCAGAAATGCCTCCGAAAGGATGCCAGCTAAGAGTATCAGAATTATAAAAGCACGGGGAAATGCTCCGATAAAATAAATAAGGACATTCAGTGAAACCCCCCCCCATGAAAATCAAAGCATGCTTTTTTGTAGAAATTCACAAGCTGATCCTAAAATGTATGTTTTTATAATGCAAAGGACTTAAACAGCCGAAACAATTCTGAAAAAGAAGAACACAGTTGGAAGACTTCTGCTTCCTAATTCCACAATGATTATCAAGTCATAGTAAACAAGACAAGTGATACCAACATAAGGACAGGCCCACAGATCAGTGCAAGAGAACCGAGAAATCTTTTTATATTAGAGGTCAATTGGTGCTGGGAAAACTGAATGGCCACATGCAAACAAACAAACAAAACAAAACAAAACAAAACACCCTGAAGCCCTTATCACACACCATACATAAAAATTAATTCAAAATGGATACATCTAACTATGAGAGATAGAACTATAAAACCTCTACAAGAAACGTAAGAAAAAACTGTAGTGATCCTGGGTTGAACAAAAAGTTTTCAAATACAACACCAAAAGCACGATTCGTAAAAGAAAAAATTAATAAATTGTGCTTTATCAAAATTAAAAACTCTTGCACTTGAACAGACATTACTAAGAAAATTAAAGGCAAGCCACATATTTGTAAACCATACGCCTGACAAAGGAATTGCATTCAAAACAGGTAAAGAACTCATAATTCAATAGTCAGAAGACAATTCAAGGGGCGCCTGGGTGGGCTCAGTTGGTTAAGCATTTGCCTTCAGCTCAGGTCATGATCCCAGGGTCCTGGGATCAAGCCCCGTGTTGGGCTTCCTGCTCCATGGGGAGTCTGCTTCTCCCTCTCCCACTGCCTGCCATTCCCCCTGTTCGTGTGTGTGTGCCCTCTCTCTGTGTCAAATAAATAAATAAATAAATAAAATTTTTAAAAACAAAAAGAAGACAATTCATCTTTTTAAATGGGCAAAAGATTTCACAACAAGAAAGGCATAAGATTTACATTGACTAAAAATGATTTAAGTGTACATTTACAATGGGTGATTATGGTATACAAGTTACATCTCAATGAAGCCGCTTGATGCAAAACAAAATCTAAAATCTCTATATGTGGCATGTCACAAATATTATATTACATATGAATGGTGTTTCAAAAACAACAAAAAACATTATTTCCAAAATATTAGCGGTGGTTACCTCTTTTTTGTGGAATTACGGGGGCTTATTGTTTTCTTTGTTATACGTATCTGTATTTTTCAAGTACTCAGTAAAAAAGCATATACTCCTTTTATAATCAGAAAAACAGAATGTTCTTTTTACAGAAAATATGACCTCCACTAAAAGGTAGTATCAAGAAATAAGAACGTAACAATTTCTCTTAAAATATGTTCTAATATGTCATAACACTGATTTTAGTAATTAATCCTACGTGTTGGTATAATATCAGTTCCTAAAAATATATTAAGAATCCTTTTGCCAGTAGCGCCTCTTACACTCACTACAAAATAAAATAAAATCTATGCATGCGGCACCTGCCATCCACCCATCCAGCCTGCCCTCCTCATGCATCTCAAGACTCTGCTCTTATCACTGGATCCCGCCCACCTCCCCTGCTCTTGGGAGGTCATCCCCTTGGTCACTTCCACACAGATCCCCCTAGATTTTGTCACAGAGGCAAAGAGGTACTTCAGAGAGAGCGGGGAGCAGCGCACAGACCTCGGCACCTGGCAGCCTGTCGTTAACAACAGTGCACTCAGCTATTGAGAGAAGGGAGTCGGGAGGCCGTCCATCCGGCTGCTGGGAGCAGACAGGGGAGAGACAATGAGGCACAGCTGTGCCCACCACCACTGCCCTGGGCCCCCCTCCTCACCCCCCTGCAGTCCCCGCCTCTTCCCCTCCCCCCGCAGGGCCTTGGGCCTGAGCCCCCAGATCCTGAGACAGGAAGCTCCCCCCTGGCACGGAAGGAAGCCAAACTGAGTGCAGAGTGTGCTAATCTCTCATGTGAACGAAGGAGCTTAGGACGTGCCTCCTCACCATACCCCACTTTGGGATGGCAATTCTTTGGAGCTCCAGGCCCTTAAGAAAAAGTTAATGCAGAGCGAGACTTTCTTGGAACTCTCCTTCTCTGCCTAAAGACAGATCCCCCAAAGGAACTCAGTTATCAAAAATCCCCTCCCCAGCAGGATGGGCCCATTCACCTTCCCGAAAAATCATTTTCTCTCCCCTAGGTTAACTACATCCCCTCCCCTTCCCTCATTAGAGGGCATATAAGCTTTTAAATCTCAATGCTTTTTTGGGGTTATCCACTTTTTCCCCTGTGATTTCCCATGCATATTTAACATTAAAATTAATAAATCTGCATACCCTTTCTCATGCTAATTTGCCTTTCTTAGTTTATTTCACAGACCCAGCCAGCAAACCGAGAAGGGTGGAGGGAAAGTGCTTCGTCCCCCACATGAGCCACAGCAGAAAGCAAGAGACAAGCACAGCCTCCTGCCTATCCTGTGCTTCTCCCCTTGCACCAGGCAAGCGCACTGTTCCGTCTCTTATGCTGTCACTCTTCACGGTCCCAGTCCTGCCACGGGGCCAAGTCACACAAGTGCATGCCTGCTGCTGACACCTCTAACTTCATTAGCTAAACAGATTATCATCAGAGCAGAATGTCAAAGACCCAGACTATATGTCAAGCCAAGTAACAATTTTAATGCCTTGGGAGAACATTGTTCCTTTGGATGATCTTACTTTAGTTTACGGTGATTGGAAGGTAAATTGCTCTTGCCCGGTGTGAGACACGGCCAGATCCAGAAGAGCCCTCGGCCTCGGGAGCCTGTTTTCCTTCTGTCTTGGCACGCTTCTAGCCAAAGAACTGAACACCAGTCCCCAAATCCAGTGCTCAAACAAACAGACGCAGGCTGTTTTCAAAGGGAAAAACGAAAACTGAATGCACACAAACTACTCATTCCTAGGGGCACCTGGGTGGCTCAGTCGGTTAAGCGTCTGCCTTCAGCTCAGGTCCTGATCCCAGGGTCCTGGGATCGAGTCCCACATAGGGCTCCCTGCTCAGCAGAGAGTCTGCTTCTCCCTCTCCTTCCACTGCCCCTCTGCCCACTTGCGCATGTGTGCTCTCTCACTCTCTCTCAAATAAATAAATAAAATCTTAAAGAAAAAAGAAAACAAAGTACAATTTTTGCATTTTTGCAGCAGCCTTGTAGCTGAAATGGAACTTGACCAGCCTGTAACATTGTTTTTACCATTTCGCTTTCTTCACAAACACAGTACTAGGAAAACATGCTAGGTAAGATCAGCATCACTATTAACCTGCAGTGACTTACTACTGCTGAGCATAGGGAGAGGGACAAGGGAACAATGCACGGGATCTCTTGTTTAGCATTTCACAGACTCACGGTCCCAACATAAGCAGCAACATATATCCCCAGCAGCGATGGTCATCCCAACACTATGAATATTTTGTAATAAATAAATAAATAGATAGATAGATAAAAAGAGTTTATAATTAAAAGTGGAAAAGCATCACCCTAATGTTACAGAGAGGACGCTGAACCAGGGTCTATAAGAACCTTGATGCAAACCTGAATTTTCACCTACTGCACGGGTGCTTAAGCTAGTGAATCCACATTTCCTCATCTGTAAAATGCTACAAACTCTCTTCCTCCAAAACATATGGTGTTGTCATAAGGATTAAGTGAAGTAATACGATACAAATATTGGGTTACTCAAAAGTGCCACACAGATACGTAACATTTTATTTATTTATTTATTTTTATTATTCATTCGAGACACAGAGATACAGAGAAAGAGAGAGAGAGAGCATGAGCAGGGGGAGAAGCAGAGGGAGGGGGAGAAGCAGACTCCCCGCTGAGCAGGGAGCCTGATGTGGGGCTCGATCTCAGAACCCTGGGATCATGACCTGAGCCGAAGGCAGACACTTAACCATCTGAGCCACCCAGGCGCCCCGATACGTAACATTTTATTTTGAATATATTTTTCATAAGAGTTTTCCAAAAGGATGAAAAGAAGAAAACTCTTGGAACTCTTATTTGCTGCATTTCTTCAATACCTTCCCTAGTATGAATATACCTGGTGATTTATTAATGCTGATGAAGATTTAATGTGGAATTTTCATATTAAAACATTAAACTTTTGCAAATGATGCCATTTTCAAAAAAAAAAAAAAACCTGGCAGTGTTTGTATGCTAATAATAGACATTCTGAGCTGTGTCTATTCATTAAAATAAAATTTTCCAAGACAACAAGCTGAGAATTCTTTATTCATTTGTAAGTTCTTAGTACCATTTGGCAACTACCTGAAAATTCATTAGGATAAAGTTCAAGTGTTAATATGTTCAGGATCTCCTAATTTGTTAACCAGGAATAATATACTAAAAACAAGCTGCCCTAATCCTTCAATTTATTAAATGGATATCTCACACTACCACAGCAAGGAGCTGTCATTTTAAATTAAGAGTAGATTGAAAAAGATTGAAATTAATCTTCCTCATTCAGTCACATTTTTAACTTTCCTGAGAACAAAAAAAAATAATAATCATCTCTAGTTTTTTCCTTCATGAGAAATTTTGACACTTTATTTTTTTTTTTAAAGGTTTTATTTATTTGACAGAGAGAGACACAGCGAGAGAGGGAACACAAGCAGGGGGAGTGGGAGAGGGAGAAGCAGGCTTCCCGCCGAGCAGGGAGTCCGATGTGGGGCTCGATCCCAGGACCCTGGGATCATGACCTGAGCCGAAGGCAGACGCTTAACGACTGAGCCACCCAGCCGCCCCAAAATTTGGACACTTTAAACATGACTTGTCACATAAATCAATAGTGCATGACCTATGTATTGTCAAAACTATCAACTGTAGCATTTAGTTTTTGTAATCTCAATTTTAAAACTGTCCTCCCCCTTTTTCATATCAAGCCACTACTCACGGCTATGGCCAGCATTTTCTGGCCATCTTGGTCTCATCAACTCATTCACACAAACCCCGTGAAAATGCTGTTGGGCATCCCAGTTGCTGTGTTTTAAAAGAAGAGGCAAAGTGAGGGCCCTAATTAGAATGAAGAATGATAACAGGACCATCTCCTGTCATGAGCAGAAGACTAACAGTGTGTTAGTTGGATTCTCTGGAGAAACTGAACCTGTGTGTGTGTGTGTGTGTGTGTGTGTGTGTGTGTGTGTGTAAAGGAGAGTTACAGAAATTAGTGAGGGGGTGAAGGAAGCTGAGAAGTCCCACAATCCGCTGTCTGCAAGCTGGAGACCTAAGAAAACCAGTGGTGTAATTCAGCCTGAGTCCGAAGGCCAGAGAACCAGGGGGACCAATGGTATAGATCCCAGTTGGAGTCCGAAGGCCTGAGAACCAAGAGGGGCTGATGTCCCAGTTTGGGTCAAGAGAGTGAACGTGCCCTTCCTCCACCTTTTGTAGGGTCATTGAAGGATGCTCACCTGCATCCTTCAGTTACTGATTCAAATGCTAATCTCTTGTGGAGACACTCACAAAAACGCCCGGAAGTAACGTTTTACCAGCTATCTAGGCATCCCTTAGCCCCGTCAGGTGGACACATAAAATAGTCATTCCAGTCAGTTGCAGGGAGAGGTACAGTGTTTTGATGGCAAGGAGACCATGGAGCTCACATGCCTGAGGTCACTCTAAATGGCCACTAACCCGGTGACAGTATATAAAGCTTTCCAGGTCTTAGTTTATCTGAGCATACTTACCTCTTGGGGGGAGGGGAGAGGACTACCGGATGCAGTTATGACTTATTATTTCACAAAGAACTAAAAGTACGACCAAAGCAGAATTTCAGCCAATGTCTGTTGAGTTCTTCCATACTGAGCAAATCCACACTTGATCTGTTCAATTTCTGTCAAATACTTCCTCAATTTTTTGTTTGATCTTTAATTCATGTGGTATATTACTCCTATTTTTATTTTATTTCTAATTCAAATCATCCTTGAATTTATGAAAAAACAAATGAATTCAGGAAGAGTAACTAACTAAATTGCTCAGTATTCTTACAGATTTTCTTCTACAAGGAATAGCTCTGTTCTTGACACTTTATCTTGAACTCCTTTATCCAGACCTCCTTGAAACAGGGCCAATGGCATTCATTTCTCAACCATGTCATAAACAGAATGTTATGATGAAAGTTTCGGGAAACAGTGGGCAGAGTAAAGTAACTTTCATTCCAAAATGAAACAGCCCAAACCCTTAAAGAAAATGAGCAATCGCAATAGGAAGCTGGCAAAGTTTAAAAAAAAAGGGGGGGGGGGTTATAAATTTGAACTCATCACAAAAGGTTATATTCTTTCCTTTTTAGCTCTGTTGCATGGCTTAAAATATTCTCCAGAATAACAGAACAACGTGTCTAACAGAGGGCTGCTTCTCTTCCCTAAAACAAGTACACAAGTTCATGGCCTTTAAATTCGTATGCTTACAGAGGTAAACAGGGAGAATCAAGAGCTGCGTCCCGGCGATGCCTTACACTCCCGGGAAACTCAAGAAGGCAAACTGCCCGGGCCTTCTCCTGCCCACACACCGCCCGCCTTCCAACCCGCGTGCACCCCTGCAGGTGCGCCCAGCGCGCGCTCCCCTACCTTGCACAAGGACGGGCATTTTCCAAGACGACGGATCAGTGCGAGCTCCGCCGGCCACGGCCTGGGCTTGGGGCGGCCTTCATGAAGGCAAGCCTCTGCCAAAGAAGTCCCACGAATGTAAGACGTCTCGAATGCTTTTAAAACCAAACGTGGTGTGGACCTGCGCAGGAGGCCCCTCTCCGCTGCCCAGGCCCGGACCCCGCCACGGTCGCTCAGGGAGGCGACCGTGCGGACGCCGTGACGGTGCTCGGACACGGACGCCGGGGCCTCGTCCCACGAGAACCTCGAGTGGCGAGACCGTGGAGCTCAAGTTGGTGGACGCGAGCTCGGCGTGGACTCCGGCCAGCTCCTCCTAGACTCGCGAGCTCCGCCGCGCCCCGCCTGAGGCCTCGCACCCGGCGGGACAGGCGACTTCGCCGGGCCCTGCAGCACCTGCGGCCCCGCGTGCTCGGCGCCTCGCGCAGCCGCAGGAGAACGGGGGCGGTGGCCCCGGGTGCAGCGAGCCCGCCCAGGACGGGGGACGGGGGACGGGGGACGGGGCCCCGGGTGCAGCCCAGCCCGCCCAGGACGGGGGACGGGGCCCCGGGTGCAGCCCAGCCCGCCCAGGACGGGGGACGGGGCCCCGGGTGCAGCCCAGCCCGCCCCGAACGGGGGACGGGGGACGGGGCCCCGGGTGCAGCCCAGCCCTTCCAGGACAGGGGACGGGGCCCCGGGTGCAGCCCAGCCCGCCCAGCGCGCCCGCAACGCTGCAGCGCTGCGCTCCCGGCGCGCCTACCCACGGGCGGAACAGAAGCGCGCGGGGCTGCCCGAGGCGCCTGCCCGGGGCCACCGGGTGCATCGAGCCTCCAGCCCCGAGCCCCTCCCCACACTGCTCCTGGTCACTCCACCGCTGCCCTGGCTGCCTGGCCTGCGCCCTCCAGGCCCCGACGGGGTTGCGCCTACCACTGCCAATCGCTGTGCGGCCCGCGCCTCCTCTCTGGCCCGGCTGCGAGGTAACGCACTCGGACCCTGGCCAGAAGGGAATGGGCCTCCCCGGATGGGGTGGGGCCTCCAGGACGGTGTGGAGGACAGCACCTGAGCCGGGCAGCCTGTGCCGGGGGGCCCAGCACGGCTGCAGGGTTAGGCCTTCCACTGAGCAGACCAGACCACCCCCCACTCCGACCCAGTGAGGCCATGTGGCAGGTGGACCGTTCCGTTACTGCACCCCATGATTGTGGGGTGCGGGGGCTGTTTGTCGTGGTGGACAATTGCCTTCAGGAGACAAAGCATGTGTGGTCGGGGTAGTAACATCAAAGACCACCATTTGGGGTTGATTTCTGAGACCTACAAGGGTTTGGGTTTGGGTTTGGGTTTGGGTTTGGGTTTGTTCTGGGTTTGGTTTGGTTTTTGGCTCGGGCCAGCTCCAGTGATCCCAGCAGGTTCTGAAGGCCGGCAGCCCACACAGTGGCTAAACTAGAGTATGTTGTGGGAACTACTCACTTTGGGTCAGGCTGGGTCACTAACAGCACCTGGTGGTCCAGCCTGACTAATCACTGTTAGGAGCTAAAGGAGGTATGAGGTAGATAGCTAGGTTTGGAGAGGTGTAGGTTTAGCCCAGGCCCCAGCCCAGACTGAGATTGCCCCTCCTTAGGGTGTTCCAGGTTGAATGTTACTGAGACACCAGAATGCTTGCAGGCCCCTGATGCCCCTACCCCAAGCTGTGGAGGTTTACAGGTGGGCAGGAGCCAAAGGGCCTGAACACAGGCCCTGCCCCTCCCAGGGTCTTGCTCCCTTCTCTCCTGTTAAGGAGCCCTCCTGCCCCGGGGCTTGTTCTTCAGATGGTGCTGGGCCCAAAATGGCCACAACCAAGTGTTCTGGCCCGACTGGCCTGGTTGCAGGCCCCTTACATAGGGTAGGAGGGTCTCCTCTTTCGTACATCTGGATTTGTGAACTATTTTGCACTGCTAATAAAGATTGTACACTGGAGGGAAAATCAAACTTTTGGAATTTTTAAATTGCCATCCTTTGGTACATCCTTAGACTAACAGTAAATCAGAATAATGTCTTGCAATAATATGGCAAAATAAATAACTGTGATACCATCTCATATCTTTGCACACAGGCCAGGGCAGCCTTTAAACATAGGATCAAACATGAGGGCAAACATGGTTAAAGACCTGAAGACAAATGCTGTCAACAAGGACCAAGGGAGAAAGGCCTGTGGCCTCTGCATTAGGAGTCTGACTTTTCAACACTACGAAAGGTAATTGGATAACCAGTCTGTCATTTTTGTGTTGATTCAACAAGATAAGCTTTTCCAGAATTGCAGCAGGAAGGATTGAGATTGCACCTCCAGAGGGTGTTCGGGGTGTGAATGTTACCGAGACACCAGAATGCTTGCACAGTGTCTTTGGGAGATGGCCCTGCACCGCAGACGTGGATGGACTGATCACAGAATTTGCTGATAGTTTCATTATCATCACCCAGAGAAATAAACAAATGGTTCTTCTTTTGTAATGAAAAGCCAAAATATCAGCCTAGAGAATAAAAATCTGTTTTTTCTCTCCTTACATAGGTTTCACTTACCGAGAGTATTTCTTACAGGACAATTGCAGCTGGTTTAGGAGCCAGCCTACAACTGTTCATGACGTCAAGTCAGCTCATACAAATGAAAATTTAAAAAAAAAATTTTTTTCATCAGGTCAAGTCAAAAGTTAGGGACCAGCTGGAAAAGAATGTCATCCTACACTTGAGATTAGGGATTGGGACAGACATGTTTGTCCTTCTGTCTTGTTTTATATTCACAGCGGAAACAGCAGAGAGGCTTCTGTGGGTGACTGATTTGACAGGTAGCTTACGAGTGCAGCCCAAATTCAAAAACCTTCCAGCCTCCACAAAAGCAAGCTCTTCTTTCTCATCTTTTCTTGACATTTTGCTCCTAAAATTAGCTTTTTGATGAGAAAATTGCAGTGAGTCACACCAAAGCTAGTTAAAGGTGAGGCAAATGCCTGAGATTGAAATTGAGTTGATTCCACTTTGCTTGCTGATGGTGCCTGTAATTGGACATTGGAATTAGAACTGCCGTGACCTTTCACAATAATAAGAAAAAAAGCTCTATTCAATTTGCTGGAATTTTTTTTTCTATATTTAAAGCATTTTTTTTGAATGAAGTAATTTACCCTTCTTTTTAAATTAGCAATACCAAGCAGCCTGTTTTTCATGTTGTTCTGTGCATTTATTCAATAATTCTAGTTCTCAAATCAATAAAAACCAATCTGTTTCTCACTTTCTTATCACTTCTTGCTCCAATCCCAACTTCCTCCCTGCCCCCACTGTCCGTGGAAGCTACCAGTGACTTACCTTTCCTTCGTTGCTATTTCTGCCACCCTGATTTCAGAGGTGCTCCTCTCCAAATGTGCTCCTCATTCTATTCCTCCTCCGCCGAGTGTCATGTCTGCATTGGCCTATTAGCATATATTGTTTAGAGTCACTGTTTGAAAGTGGGGTGACAGACAAGAGGTGGAGTGCCTGGTCCCAGTTATGTTCCAAAAGCTGGAACAAGATTGCATTTCTTTCTCCATAGCACTTCCCGAATGTTGTATAGCTCCTTTCAGTTTATTTATTTCCATCACTTAACATTTATTGACTGACGTTCTATGTTCACCCATATTCAAGTACCTTAATAAGATTCAATATTGCTCAAAGCAGGAAAAAAAAAAGTGCCAACCTCATGGAGCTTGTACTCTAGAAGGCAGGCACAGACAATAGCAAAACTTAGGAAAATATAGAAATAAGGGAAAACAAGTTAAATATGTAAAACATGAGAAGGTGCCAAGAGCTGTGAAGAAAAAAGGAATCTGGACTTGGAATTAACTGTAAGCTTCTAGAAGGAAGATCAAGAGTTCATTTTGAACATGATAAGATTTAGTAATGCTAGACAAGCAGAGGTCACCTACACAGAGACAAAAGTGTGCAGTTGGATAAGCAAGTCTGAGAATCAGGAGACAGAGCTGGACAAAAAATACAAATTCGGGAGTCACCTCCATAAAAATACGTAAAGCCATGAGACTGGCTGATAGTAGCAAGAAAGAGTACAGATAAAAAAGGGAAAAAGTCCAGGATTGAAACAAAGGCACTTCAACTGTTACAGGCCAAAGAAATGAAAGTAGTAAGAAAGCCAATTTAGGAAATGATCCCAGTGTTTCCCAGCATAGGGAATGATCAGTTGCATCAAATGATACTAAGAAACCAAGCTAAATGAACAATGAGTGTTGGCCAATGCATTTATCAACACAGAAGTCATTGACGAGCAATAATCAAGGAGGAACACAACACTGAGTACCTGTTACACATCTGGAAATGGAACCACATCAAAGCCTCCATTGTGATCAGGATAAACCAGTAAACAGCCCTGGGTTCATATCTCAGCATCCCCACCTCTCCTGAGTTGTAGGACTTCTGATAAGTCCCATAAATTCAGTGGATATTGGTTTCCATCTTTACAAATGGGGATGCTGCTAATACCTCATTGGGCCCTAATCACATGCCAGGTACAGTTCTAAGTGTCTTATTAACTTATTTAATCCACACAACAGTCTCCTAAAATAAGAATCATTATTTTAACTATTTGATGCCTGAGAATGCCGATCCCAAAGATGTTAGTGATAGAGACCAAGAGACTACTTGCCTACTGACCCTATGGTAAGAGCATCTGAGACAACCCCTAGTGACCTCAGCCTTCGGCTATTCATGCCTCTAGTTGGCAAGCTGGATCGAATAACTCACTTTTTACAGATGAAATACAGAAAAGTGATAGGATGTCACTTCCAAGATTGGGTTACAAAAAGATTCTGGCTTCCACCCTACTAGCCCTTTCTTTTCTTCCTATCTTTTTCACTCGTATGGAGAAAGCCAGCTACTGTGTTGTGAGCTGCCCACCGGGAGGCCCCCGCGTGGCCAGGAACTGATGTCTCTAGCCAGTAGCCCTCAAGGACCTGAGGCCTGCTAGCTGCAAAAGTAGATTCTCCCCAGCTGAGCCTCCAGATAAGACCACAGCGCACACTGCCTCTTCATTGCAGGCACATAAGATGCCCTGAGCCCGAGCACCCAACGAAACTGTGTCTGGATTCCTGACCCCCAGAAGTTTGAAATAACAAATGAATATTGTTTTTAGCTGCCAAGTCTGAGGGTTATTTGTCACACAGCAAGGTAACTAATACAGGTGGTAAATGGCAGAGATGGAGTTAAAATCCAGACATGTTTTTGCAAAAGCCTATTTAAAAAGGATATGGAGAAAGGGCTCTTAGGATCTGTACAGGGTTACAGAGTGCCATCATCCTCAATTGGTCCCTCTGCAGCCTTCACCAAGTCCCCAGATTAAGATAGAACTCTGGAGGGAAGGGACTGCATATTACACTTGCCATCATGACTCTGACCTCCAGAGTGATCCTACTAATGAAGGAGTAGCCTCCTCCCCTTCAGAAATGTCCATGGATAAACAGAGAAACATTCCCTGACACCGTTCTCTTCTATGTAGTTAAAAATACCTAACTTCATTTCATCAGGCACCAGGATTTCATATATATATATGAAATAAAATATATATATATTTTTTTAACACTTCTTAGAAGGCCTTTTAAATACAGGATTTAAGTTTAAAAAAATCAAAGCTGTCTAGCACAAATCACACTGCAGATCCTTCCCCCATATATGAAATTGGATTTTTAAAAGTCAACAAAATTGGCCTGGAGGGAAAATAAGGAAAAGGGAATTCATAAAAATAGTTGATATATTAATCAGTGGGATGAGATTAATTTGCTTTGCAGAGAGAATGGTTGGTGCAATAGACTGATTATAATGTAAATTAAATTTTTTTTTTGGCACCACCTGAATCCCTTCCTTCCTCCCAGCAGCTGCCCTACTCCTCCATCCCTGGTCCTCACAGTATCTGAGGTTCATAAAGAACAGGGCCCTGATGGGGCAGAGGGAAGAGGAAGGCTGTTCAATGGGCATAGAGTTTCGGTTTTGTAAGACAAAAAAGTCCTTGTCATCTGTTGCACAAAGATGTGAATATAGTTAACACCACTGAACTGTATACTTAAAAAGGGCTTAGGAGGTAAGTTTTATATTATGTGAATTTTACCACAGTTGAAATAAATAAGTAAATACATAAGCAAAGGAGACCTTTATTAGGAGACCCAAAAGTTCTCATAAAGTCCTAGAAATCTCCTTAAAAGATTTTTCTTCATAAAAGAAGAGAGTCACCACAGACTGCAAATCAGGGAGGCGTAATCTTAGCGTTCAAGTCAGCAGCTCACAGATAGTAACTGAATGTTCTGTTGGAGCTCCGGGTCGCTGTAGGAGTTGTACTTACTTGCACCAAAGCAAATCTCATGGGCAAATCCAAAGCACTTCTTGGAGTAACTAGTTAGATAATACAAGGTGAAGTGTCCCTTAGAAAACTAAAGACAGACGTGTAAGTAAAGGAATCTGACACCAACTGCTTGTAGAAGGAATTCTATTTTTCCTAAGAATATACATGGAAAACACATGTAAACCCAACATGACTTTTAAAAATGCATAAATATGCTTATTAACACACAGTCTCTCTCACACACACACATACACACAAATGAGGCCTGAATCTCTAAACTAATTGCCCTAGATCTGGTTATTTTTCCAACTAAGCATTTATTTAGTACCCTCAAACATAATATATAATACAGTCTGAGCAAAATTGTGTGTTGCATGATCTCTGAATGACCTCCTAATCTAAATTGCTCAAACAAAACAAAACTTGAAGGACTGATTGAGAAGTGGATACAGCAATAGAAAACTATGATGACCAAAGAAAGAAGTTGTCAAGTTGTCAAGCATTTTTAATGTAGGGTAGCTCTTATTTGCCCTGAGTCTATACCTCTAACATATGAAAATTTTCATTCAAATGATTTAATTTCCAAATAACTTCACACAAATTTGAGTATGAGCTTAGAAGGTGTTGCACAAGATAGACATTTTAGCAGTTAAGGAAAAAATCTTGAGAATTTATATCCTGAATTCAAATAAAGAAAAAGGGAATACCATGAAATAGCAATAACCAATTAAAAATACTTCAGTCTTGAGAAATATGTATTTTAGAATTAAAATATTCAAGTGTTTAAAAGCAAGTCAATTGCAAGGATTAGGCACACATTTTTGGCACTGATTTAGTTTCATTGCCACTGAAACGTCTTCAAACCTTACATGAACTTTAGGCTTGGTCCATTCCAAGCCACAGGGTTCATCCCTAAATTTAATAATGGTAGACCAGTTCTCCATGCCCTAAGAATGGCTTTTAAGCTGAACTAACAAATGCAGCAACAGAGGCAAGTAATTATATTAACAACTTGTAAAAAAGAAAAAAAAAACTATTAATCAAATGTAGCTTGTCCTTGGCCTCGAAAAATTTTAACTATTGAGAATTATGAAATGCATAGAAATGCCACAAGGGGGTGCTGTGGATAAACCAACAAGAGCCCTTCCTTGGCCACAGTGAAATAATCTTCCAATTTCCATGAGGTAAAGTCGACCGGTGCACAAAAGGAGAGGAGAGATCTTAAAATAGGAATATATCAAGAACATATACCCAGAAATAGAGCCTCACACATGAAAATAGGTATCAAAAGACAAACAGAAGAGAATAGCAGGCCTTACTTTCTCTTATTTTCTCATTACAGATCCAGTCATTTTAGACAAGCAGTCTTTGTCTCTTTTCAACAGGACGCTAAACTTGAGATACATTTTCTCATCATTCTCTTTGGAGAGCAATCCACTTTAAAAAAAGAAAAAAGCAGCTCCAAAGCTGAGTTCCTGGAGGGAGCCTGGACCCCCCACCACCCGCCAGCCAGCGTCCAATTACACCACACGTCATTTCAGCTCAAAGTGCTGTCTTTTACCATTACATTCTCAAGGGCTAAGTAAAAAAACAAAAGCAAACAAAAACCCTTACTCCTGAAGGTTCAGAATGCAAATGAGTTCTGAAATTCTGAGTCAGGCTTTGTTGTGCTCAGAATTAATTCCACTATTTTTAACTTCCCAGAACTAAAGTCACTGAAGAAAGGATCATTGAAACCTGAAGACTAAAAGTTATGAGTAGTTTTATTATTTAGCTTTAAAAGCTTTCCCATGAGTGACAATACAAAAAGGAAGCTTCTCGCACAGTACTGGGTTGTTGTCTTTCATAAAAGCATTTATTTGATTGATAAAATCTGTGATACCTTGAGGTTCAATTATTTTTCAAGAATTGTTTTCAAAATGCATCACAAAAGTGCTTTTCTTCAACCTTGTTAGCCTAACCTACTATCCCCAAATCAACTGCAATTTAGCTATTTTAGATCCTTTTTTTTACCTCCTGTTGCTCTGAATTTTAGTGAACAAAGCATGAATAATAAGACAGTAGGATGGGGGGCAGGGCCAAGTACACAGTAGAGCTTTACTATTTATTAGTTCCTTGCCCAGTGCTTCCAGTTGGCTTCCTTTCATGTTTGGGGGATACCGTCCCCTTTGCTTACACACAAGGATGGTTTTATCCACAGCTGTCAACTAATTTTCCACGTGCTATGACCTTGAATTCTAAGGCAAGCTCTCCCATCCAAGGAGGTCTCACCCTACTGACACCTGCCATTCCCTCGTGAGCACTTTGTTCTCCGCGGTGCACTTGAGAGCCGCGGAGGGGTCGCAGGTAATGGGTAAAGCATGGTCCGCAAGTTCCAACAGCTGGAATAAAACTAAACCTTGGGAAACGCCGAGCTACAAGTCTGGAGGGTATGTCCTCAGATACTGAATTGCAAGGGACAGAGTGATTGGCAGGAGGCAGCGAGGCATGAAAAGAAGGTGGATTGTGTAGACAACCCCCATACTGGGTTGAATAGTGTCCTCCAAAAAGATATATTCCTGTCCTAACCCCGGGTCCCTGTAAATGTAACCTTATTTGGAAAGTGTCTTTGCAGATATTATTAATTACATATCCCGAGGGGAGGTCATCCTGGATGACCAAGGATGACCAAGGAACGCCAAGCATGGCTGGCAAATACCAGAAGCTGGAAGCGAGAGAAGAAAACAGACTCTCCTTCGGTCTCCAGAAACAGTCACTCCTGCCAACACCTCGATTTCAGACCCGTGGCCTATCTCCTGTGTTAGGCCAGCCAGGGTCTAATAATTTCTTACAGCAACCCAAGGAAGCTAATAAAACGACATGGCCTCAAATCAGTTCCACACCAGCTCTGTGGCTTAGAACACCAAACATCACTGTCTTCATCTAAACTAGAGTTCATAACGTGTATCTTACAGAGAAACCAAAACCCAATTTAGACTGCCTATTATCCACTCTACAACCTACGCGACCATGGGCATGGGACTTCACACGTTGCGTCTCAGCTTCCTCATCCATAAAATGGGGATGAACATAGAAACTAGCTGGTAAGGCTGGGGTGAGAATGGGGGGGGCAGTACACAGAAATCGCAGGTGCAGAAAGCCGTGCCCGCATAGACAAAGCCCTCGGCAAGCGGGAGCCGCAGGAACTGAGTAGGAGGAAGACCAGTAGTGTTTCAGGATAACCAGAAGATTCTAACTGGAGAGTAAACGTGAAGTAGACCCTGAGGCAATGGTCCCATTTGGAGGGGTCACAGAGAAGGAGAGGGCATCTCGGCCAGACCCCCAGGGAGGGGGGGTCAGCTCAGGAATATAAGCAAAGAGAGAATGGAGTTGAAGGAATATGCGTGCAGAGGTCTTGAGAACCAGCGGAATGGGACAAGGTTGAGGATGTTGGACAGCGAGCCTGAAGTTAAAATGCACTAGAAATCCCATGGATAGTTTAGATACGTTACACGGTGACGCAAGAAGACATTGCAGTCCTTGACTAAGGAAATGACACCCCCAAAGAGAATGTTTAGGACAGATGAGTCCAGTGGGAAAGAGCCGAGCAGGGCTCCTCACCCCTGCTGCGGCGCAGGGCCCTGTCCTTCCAGCCCGAGCAGCGAGGCTGTGAAACCCTGCCACGGACAGCAAAAATAGATTTCCAGAACATGCAGGGAAAAAAAGACAATGACTACCCAAGATGCACTTGTTTTATTATTAGATTCAAACATACACGTAAGTACTCCGTCAAATTGTCGTACACATTTTTAAACTCTCAGCACCTGCCTGCCTTTGACCCCAGACCCACAAGGGTGAGCTGGTCCTCAGAGAACCCTGGCGCAGGGCTTCCGAGGAGGGGAGGATGCTCTGGGAGGGAGAGCAAAAGAGGTGGACAGAGAACAGCCCAGTGGATAGAGGGCAGGGGGAGGCATGAAGGGGCTCAAGAGCTCCAGATCTGCAGGTACAAAGTAA
This sequence comes from Halichoerus grypus, assembly GCF_964656455.1. Classification (NCBI taxonomy): domain Eukaryota; kingdom Metazoa; phylum Chordata; class Mammalia; order Carnivora; family Phocidae; genus Halichoerus; species Halichoerus grypus. The sequence goes on from NC_135724.1 coordinate 7,509,208, forward strand.
ATAAGTCATGGGAGGTCTTGAGCAGCATGATGACTAGAGCTGATAATCTTATACTGTATATTTGAAAATTGCTGAGAGAGTAGATCTTAAAAGTTTTCATCACAAGGAAAAAAAAGTTCTGTAACTATGGATGGTGAGGATGTTAATTAGACATTGGTGGTGATCATTTCACAGTATATACAAATATCCAATCATTATGTGGTATACCCAAAACTAATATAATGTTGTATGGCCATCATACCTTAATCTTTTTTTTTTTTTTTTAAAGGAGCAAAATCAGAGAAGTTGCCCAGAGAGCTGCTGTTATCTTTAGAGAAGCTGAAGACAAAGGTGGTGAAAATGGAAATAAGAAAGAGAATCAGACACAGGTACTTCGCAAAGTAAATTGATGGAGTGAGAACAATGAGCTATAAAGAAATAAGGAGCAGCTGACTCCAGGGCCTTCCTGAGATAAATAAAACTGACTCATATATAGAAATGGAAGGAACAGGAGAAAAGTGAAGTAAATGTTGGAGGTAACCACAAGCTCAGAGTGAGCACCTCTTACACTTTGAGGCCCTGCACATTGCAGAGGAGGTTCCCAAAGTGACAACGAACAACAGGGTCCTTAAATGTTGCCTCGGTGACAGAGAATTATAGATTGGCTATATCAACACTGTTAAAATAAATTGTGTGGACTGAAAAACAAACATTGCCTTGAGAGATAAATTATTAGAAGGAAAACTTAGTAAAAAGAAAAAAAAAAAACATTTTTTTCTAAGATTCTCCTGGCCACAGGGGGTCAGTGTTGCTTCGAAGCAAAATGACCCTAAGTCCCTTAGGGGGTATAAAGGTCTTAAGAAATTATTACATTTTCTTCAAAAAAAATGTTAGTTTTGATACATCTGATTTTTAGACTTACTGAATGACAGATGGTTACAGCATGTTAAAAAATTTCAACTTGTTAAAAAAATAAACTTGTTAAAAATATATATTTCCTGTAAAATGAACTTGGATTCTCACCATTCAAAAGCAATAAGAGAGGGGAGAAATATATATATGTAAAAAAATAATATATATATGTAAATAAAACACATGCATCCCATTTGATGTATATACATGTTCAATATGAGTGTGCAATTTAACTCAGAGCTCAGTGCCAAGGAAAATAAAACCATGTCTTAACTCTCTGAAGAGGTCAGATACATGCTCATGGACATATTTAAATTCAGATTTTAAAAATTTAACAATCCTTGTAAATTAGCAAGGTAAGAGATGCAAATAATTAGCCAATTAAGCCAACCTTTATGTGGATTTTTTAAAAACAGTAGTATATAGACCATTTCTCTGCTTCTCCTGCCACTCATTACCACATTTACCACTTGGTAAAGATACAAAAAGAAAAAAATAAAAGCTCTATGGACCCTACCTATGAGAAAAAAAGAAAAGAATATTTAATATATATGTGCAATGGAATATTACTCAGAAATAAAAAAGAATGAAATCTTGCTATTTGCAATGACATGGATGGACCTAGAAGGTATAATGCTAAGCAAGATAAGTCAGTCACAGAAAGACAAATACCATATGATTTCACTCATATGTGGAATTTAAGAAACAAATGAGCAAAGGTTAAAAAAAAAAAAACAGATGCAAACCTAGAAGCAGACTCTCAACTCTAGAGAACAAACGGGAGTACCAGAGGGGAGTGCGGGGAGGGGGGGGCGGAAATGGGTGAAACAGGTGATGGGGATGAAGGAGGGCACCTCTAATGAGCACCAGGTGATATGTGGAAGTGTTGAGTCACTATATTGTACACCTGAAACTAATATTACACTGTTAACTGGATTTCAATAAAAATGCACAAAAAAGAAAAATAAATAAAATAAAAGCTGTATTGTAGACAATGAAAGCAGAGATTAATATTGGCCGAATCTTCATTCAAAGAGTAGAATTGAGGGGGCAGAGATGTGGCGGAGAGAAGGAGAGCTAGATCAACTCAAACATAGGGCAAAAATCATAACTATCCTGTTGAGAAATTCCCGTAGAACGATGGGTCCAGTTTTCGGATGTGTTGTGTCTTTTTGATTCATCCATGTTGCCCCAGTTCCACTCTTACCTGAAACATCTGGATATTCATTCGTGCATTGCTCTGGGCAGAGAAATGGACAGAAACAGAAGGATTGAAACTCTTGCGGAGCAGTGTTAAATGAGTAACCAGATCGGGGAATATACAATCACACATCGCGATAAAGGCTCTGAAAGAGAAGAGCAGAGTGACCAGGCAAGACCTTCCAGAGGAAGTGACATTCAAGCACCAAGGACCATCCAGACCATGAGCTGTGCGTTGTCGGTATTTCGGGTCACAGGTGGTGCACGGTGAGCGTGAAGGAAAGAAAATCATCCTGGGTCTGAAGAAGGTCAGAGGTTATCCCAGCTGCAGCGGGAAACCAAAAGAATAGAGGGAATCATGATCCAATCTGCATTTAAAGGGGAAAAAAATATTTTGGCTACTGTGGAAAGGAGTGGGGTGGGGGCTCAGCAAGAATGGAAGTAGGGAGATCCACATGTGATCAGGAAGAGGTACAGGGCTCCAGAAGGTGGCCCTGAGAAGGTGGAGAGGTAAACAGATACAAGACATTTAGTGGTAGAATCAGGAGGATCAGATGGGGAAGCAGGGAGGCAGTGCTTATGTTTACTGTGTGTGTGTGTGTGCGCGTGCGTGCGTGTGCATGTATGTACTTATGCCTCTACTTCTGAAACTTAACTGTATTGTTTCTACACCAAAATACTAACCTTTCCTCTTAAAAGCAAAATTACTGAATTTGTACTGGGTGACACAGAGAAGTACCAAGTAATATATCATCGGGTGTGTTGATTTATGTACATAGAATAACACCAATTGAGTGTCATGACTTTACTGATAATGGAAGCAAAACTGTATTTGGCCAAATGCTTTTAAAATTTAAAAAGAAAAGATTAAACGATGATTATCCCCTTGCAATTCTGATTGTATGTCCATTGTTCAAAGTCTGTTGATTTTTCCCTTGGGAATATTCACGGGAAATGAACAAGTTGAATCCAAAAATATTCATCTCCAAATCTATAAATTATAGTCCAATTCATTTCCATTCTAGGGGAGCATTTTCAACAACATGCAAAGTCTGTGATAAGAGTATCTGTCTCAGCCAAGCAACTCCCAGGAGGAATAATGGAACTGCGGATACTTCTAAATCTTATTAAAATTACAAGGACTAAAATACTCTAAATGGGCAGAGCTGCTATCCTCAATTAGTTCTGGACTTTCTGATGAACATGGAGGTCACCTGGGCAAGCTGGTTTCCATCTGGCGGAACCGGATTACCAACTTTTGTGGGCAGATTCTTAAGTGAATTGATTTCAAAAGGTGTTAGGTGCGAGGTGGAAATTATAGGAGACTGCAGGTGTAGGGGTTTGGGAAATACTTTTAAATTATAGAACACAATGATAAAAAGGCTATAACTATAATGGCTATAACTTTCCCATAAAAGAGTTTGACACAAGCAGGTAGCTAATCGGGGGCAATCTCTACTAAAAGCCAGAAGAATGCCCAGAACCACACTACCTTTAAGCGCAGCCCACAATCCACATATTTACCTGCATCTGTTCCCATAAGACTGTCCCTGGGCCCGTACCTTGCATAAAGCTTTATCTTATCCCCATGATGTCTCTATTCTAAGGAACAGCCCAAGGATTTTTGACTCCTCTCATCGGTAATTGTTGTAGGAACAAATCAGGGTAATAGTTGTAAACGGCTTTGAAAAATTTAAAAGTGCAAAGCAAATACAAGACAATGTTATAATTACTTATGATTTCATCTGTTACATTTTATTATAACTATAGACTTGAAGGAAAGCACAAATATACAACTATAATAATAAATGTCATATTATATAATAGGATTATATTGCTTATTGTTAATCCTCAACAAAGAGATAAATGCTAAGATCTCCTTAAAAGATTTTAACTATAGCTATTTTAATTTAATCCCAAATCCTGAAATCTGGCTTTCAAAGGATGGGATCATGGCATATGTATTTTCACAACTCTCTAGGTGACTTTGATGTACACCCCAGCTTCAGAATCTCTGCATCGATTCAATGAATATAGGTAAGAGTACAATTGTAGTGGTCAAATATAATTCATTTTAATATACATAGTTAAATTGAGATTTTAAAAATACAACCATCCTTATAAATTAGCAAGGTAAAAAACGCAAATAACCTTCCAATTAATCCACAACTTTATGTACACTGTCAAAAAATGCAGTAATACAGAGACCATTTCTCCGCTTCTCCCACCACTCATTACTGCAGCATCTCCGTCCCCCTGAAAACTGGAAATCTCCCGAAGGCATCTGTCTCACATAATCAAGGACATATCCCTGAGCGGTCCTCCTCTCTGGCTCCTCTCCAAAGCTCAGGTGCTGTATAAAGGCTCTTTGCTGCCATGGTGCTCCCACCAGTGAGGTCAGCTGGGCTCCCAGAGGGCCAGTGCCCAGTGCACTCGTCCTCCGCTGAGCCAGTCCTGCACAGCGGCGACCTCAGAGGGCCCGCCGTCGGTGCACATGCTCTGTGAGACGCTGTGCTATCCGATGGGGCGGGGAGCACGTACGTGCGTGCACGCACACCTACACCCACCCACACGCCCCACACACGCACCCACACTTACATGCATTCCTAACCCACACCCCCCGCACACACACAACACACACACCTACACCCTCACCCACCCCTCTAAGTCACACTTCTGTGATGGTTCCTCAAAATTGCTTCCTTTTGCTTCCAGTGTCACTCCCAGATTTGTAAAATTAGTGGTTTCTGTGTTTAGTCCCCAGACGTGAGGCCCTCACCTGGAAGGTAGATGCGTGGAAAAGGCGAGTGAGCATCTGAGATGTAACAGGATGAGGGCTGAGCTGGAGGCTGAGTGACAGACAGCGACTCAAGTCCAAATCCGTTCTCTATGAATCTACAATCTAGGACGTTTCTATCACACCAAGTTTGGCTCAACTCTCTTCTCCCTTATTTTCTGGAGCTACTCATGAGAAAAGGTTTCCCCGAGGGGTCTGGCAGAAATGCTTGACTTTTAGCTTGACTACGGCTTAGGTTCAGGCTGTGAGCTGTTAATGTCATTCCCTGAGTCCTTGGTCTGCTGTGGGAGAAAAATCTGACAGACCAGTAATATCACAAGGATAATCATGGAAAAGCCAGTTTTATTGATGATTGAACACACAATTTAGAACACATTTAGGAAGAGCTGTTCCAATGTTTATCTTCTATTTTCCATGAAAGTGTGATCAATCTGTTGCGTTATTTCTTACCCTCCTTACCCTCCTTACTCCATCCAAGAACAATTTTGTTACAGAGTCAAAAAATCCTGACCACTGTTCTGGAAAATGACCCAGCCCTGCGCTGGTCCATTAAGCAAGCATGTCATTAAAGCCTTCTTTGTCAAAGCTGGTCTTTCCCAAGGTGACTGTGTCTCCTGTGAACGCACCCTCGTCAGACATCGCTGGTCAGGCAAAGCCTTGGTACTTATCCCTGATTGATGAAGAAGAGGGAACTCCGGGACGGCGTCTATTACTGTGGAATCTGGGAGGGTGAGCTCCAATTCCAGATAAACATCAGAAATGCCTGCTACCTTGCAGATCTGTCTCCGTAGTTCTGAATCAGGCTTCCCGATGACATAATTAGCATCATTTACCAGGCTGTGAAATTCATACAAGCATACATTTTCATTTAGAGGAGAAACAGAACTATATTTTGGTCTGGTAATTCCCTCATCTGGCTCTAAGTCAGGAGGATGCAAACATGTGATCTCAAACAGCTTTTTTTTTTTTTTTTAAGGTTTTATTTATTTATTTGAGAGAGAGCACAAGAGCACAAGCAGGGGGAGGAGCAGAGGGAGAGGGAGAAGCAGGCTCTCCACTGAGCAGGGAGCCTGATGATGCGGGGCTCTATCTCAGGGCCCTGGGATCATGACCTGAGCCGAAGGCAGACACAACCAACTGAGCCTCCCAGCCGCCCCTCAAATGGCTTTAAAAAAAAAACAAAAAACTTTCTTTTGAAATAATTTCGGACTTACAGAAAAGTTGCAATAATAGTATAAGGGATACCCATATAGCCGTCAAGTGGATTCCCAAATATTGAAATTTTATCACATTTGCCCTATCATTCTCTCTGTCTTAATATGTATAGCACATTTTTTTATGAACGGTTGGAAAGTAAGTTGCAGACATAATGACTCCCTACTCCTAAATACTTTAGTCTTAACTAACCACATTACAATTATCAAAAGCAGGGAAGGAGTATTGATAGAGTACTATCATCTATCCGAGGGAATCTTGTAATAGTTTTGCCAGTTGTCACACTAATGTCCTATGTAGCAAAAGAAAAGGAAACAGAATTTTAATGCTTTTGGTATAGGGCCACAATGGTGCTGAGATTCTTTCCAGTAACAGGGTAACATTAGAACTGTTAGGACTCAGTACACCATAGTCCTGGTTGAAAACATCTCTTCTCTTGGTATTTAGGCCTCGACACCTGCTGAATCAAAACTACTTTCTTTTTTAGAGAGAGAGAGAGAGAGAGAGAGACAGAGTGTGTGTGTGTGTGTGTGTGTGTGTGTGTGTGTGTGTGTGTAGTGTTGGGGGAGGGGCAGAGGGAGAGGGAGAGAATCTTTTTTTTTTTTAAGATTTTATTTATTTATTTGACAGAGAGAGACACAGCGAGAGAGGGAACACAAGCAGGGGGAGTGGGGGAGGGAGAAGCAGGCTTCCCGCTGAGCAGGGAGCCCGATGCGGGGCTCAATCCCAGGACCCTGGGATCATGACCTGAGCCGAAGGCAGACACTTAACGACTGAGCCACCCAGGCGCCCCAAGAATGGGTAGGGTTTTGAGAGCAAAGATGAAAGCCCAATCCAGGGGCGCCTGGCTGGCTCTGTCAGTGCAGCGTGCAACTCTTGATGTTGGGGTTGTGCATTCGAACCCCATGTTAGGTGTGGAGATGACTTAAAAAATAAAATCTTAACAACAACAACAACAAATGAAAACACAATCCAGACAGAAGGGAAAGCCAGTGGCTGTGGGGTCCTACACTTTGACTCCACAAAACAGCCAATTTTGGTTCCCATGACAGAACAGAGGAGACAGCTTCTCAAAAGTCTGAGTCTGCCCAAGGGCCGCTGCTATATTCATGGCAGGTGCCAAGAACCCCAGTTTGGTAGTGCCCAAAACCATTTTGCTATAAGCACTCCTTGCAGAGAGTTGTAGGGTTACTTATCTGGTTCAGTTACAAAAATAACATAATCGTTAAAAAATAATAATGAGAATAATCATGATTAACAGCGTAGGCTTTAGAATCAGAAGACTTGAATTTGGTTTAATTTGCTTCTCCAGTGATCAACTGTGTGACATTGAACAAGTTACTTCTATAGGGCTCAGTTGAAAATGTTGGAATAATAATGGCACCTGCCATGAATATAGCCCTTAAAAGTAATAATCATTCAATATATCCTAGCTGATGTTAATATTAGACCCTCAACATCAACCACTAGTATTGCTCTTACGCATTGTTATTGCTTTTATTGGCCTTCCAGAGAAAACCATGGTCCCTATGCTATGACCTGCAGTGCCTGGAAATTTTACTGACAGGTGGAACCAAAATAAAGAGAATCTTGCAATGTTTCTTTTTATAAATGTGTAATTAGAGGTACATGGACTTTTCTGTTCTGCTTTTTCATGGAACAGAGGATAATCATTGTTTTCAGTTCTCCTACAAAGTATAATCATCACTGTCATGTGGTATGCAATATTTTAACAAGCAGACTCTGTGCTCAGTACACAAGAAGAATTCAATAAACATTTAAAGATTGAATTGGAACATTATCAAAATATGGGACTACACTTGGAATAGTAAAAAGTATTTCCCTGCAATGTACTGAAAAATCTGGTGATTACCCTTTAGTGAAAGATATTTATTTGGACTTCTACATGACCATCAATGACCAGTTGTCTATAATTTGGGAAAAATATTATCCTACAAGAAAAAAGATCCCCAAAGCACCACCTCCATCTTAAAATGAATGACAAACAAAAGCTTCTCTGTAAAGGATTCATACCTCAAATTTACAATAGAGCTTGCAGCAACATGAACTGAATGATCTCTGCAACATCTTTAAATAACATTTCTTCTTGTTACAAAGTATTACATTTACACTGCAGAAAATACAGATAATAAAATATACAAAAATAATATATCAATTGTAACATTACCACCTCCCTGGATAGAACCACAGTTAATTTAGCTATTTTGTATAACATTTCAGTCTCTTCTGCCCTGTGTGTGTGTGTGTGCAAGATTTTATTTATTTGACAGACAGAGAGAGAGAGAGAGCACAAGCAGGGGGAGCGGCAGAGGGAGAGGGAGGGAGAAGCATGCTCCTCGCTGAGCGGGAGCCCAATGCGGGGCTCCATCCCAGGACCCGAAGATCATGACCTGAGCCAAAGGCAGATACTTAACCGACTGAGCCACCCAGGCGCCCCTGTGTGTGTGTGTTTTTAACTCATCCTTCAGTGCACATGTTACAAAACTAGACATTTTTCACTTAACAATGTTGTATTAATGTCCTATTGTTGCCATAACAAATTACCATGCACTTGACGACACGACACAAATTTATTCTGCTAACAGTTCTAGAGGCCAAAAGTCAGAAATGGGTCTCACTGGCCTGAAACCAAGGTGTCAGCTGAGCCGTGTTCCTTTCTCGAGGCTCTAGGACAGAATCCATTTTCTCGCCTTTTCCAGCTTCTGTAAGCAGCTGCAGTCCTCAGCTTGTGGCCCCTTCCATCTTCGCAGCCTGCACCAGTCAACGGAGCTGCTCTCACCCTGAATCACCCCGACTTGGACTCTCCTGCCTCCCTCTTTCACTTATAAAGACCCTTGTGATTACATGGGGCCCAGGATAATCTTCCCAACTCCTGTTCAACTAATTAGCCACCATAGTTCCATCTGAAACCTTAATTGCCCTTTACCATGCAACAGAACAGATGCCCAGGTTCCAGACGCAGACACGGACGCCTTCTGGGGGAACATTATTCTGCCCACCACAAATACATTCTGAGTATCCTTATAGGCCTTGACTGTTCTTCTATCTGTACTCTCATTTGTAATCTCTACAGTGCATTTTATTGTAGGGATATACCATAAACCATTATACCATCTTCCTACTATGAGGATATATAAGTTCCTATCATTTGTAGTTCCTAGGCAATAAAAATAAGAAATTATAGCTTTAATTAATACTGCTATATATATTTATATATTAATATTTCTGAGAAGGCAGTAGATGAGTTTCTTATCAGTTCATACTTGCACCATGCAGGTGTGAGCTGATATTTCCTGATGCCCTCACAGACACTAACCATTATCGTCCCTTTTCAATCTCTGCCAGATGGAAAATTACATTCCATTTTTATTTGCTTTTTTTTTTTTTTTTGGATTCTATTGAGATTGACTATTGTTTCAGACTTATGTTGGCCACCCAAGGTTCTTCATTTGTACAGTGCAGGTCAGTCATTAGTGAACTCTTGTTAAGCATGTAATCATGTCAGCAACCTTGACAAGGAGACTTTGTGGGAGGTATTTTCACCCTTAGTGAAACCCCTCCACTCATGATATTATTAAATGCCCACATTGCTCCTGCATTTCTGCATCCTAAGAAAGCTCCACTTGTACTCTCTGGGTATGACACAATTTCCATGCCCTCTGTCACTGATGGAGTGAATCATTTAATACCAAGTGGCAAGATGGCTGTCGCTTGCCTGAGCTCCACGCCAATCAGCGTTGAAAGTAAACCCTCTCAAGATGACTCTTCCTCCTTCTTCAGGTGAACTTTGCCTCCGTGTGTTACTGGGTAACCCCCCTGGACGTGATGAACCATTAGGACTATATTTCTAAACTGATAGAAAATTCCTGCTGCCGGCTGTTTAGATTTGCTGGAACTCTCACCCAGGATATTATAACCAACCCAGATTTTAGAAACTGTTCTTATGTTTATATTAATCATTATTATTTAGTACCCTTTGTTTTTGGTTCCTACATGCATTCCAGAAAAATAAACAATTCCTATGCAGCGAGCTGCACTGCATGAATATGACCTAGCCCAGTGGAACTGACACTTCAAGATGCTTCATTAGTTAATTTAGGCATGGCTAATACATCCATGTCATTTTTCTATATTTTATATCCTCATATCTTTCTTTTCATATTTATTCATCCAAACTTGGAGGGTGGCGGAAGATACAGAAACTTAAAAATAAAACAAAACAAAACAAAAAACACAGTGAGTCTTCTCATATGAAACACATCCCAGTGTTAAAATAAATGAAAGAATATTGTGCAATTTCCAGGAAGATGTCAATAATGCCTGGCTGAATTGGAACAAATACCAAAAGGCTCAGAAATGCTTTCATCCCAATTAGAGGCAAATACTCCACTGTAAGTCAGGGAGTATTTGTAAGTGGAGGGAGAAAATCAGGCTACAGCCAGGGATCGGGGGTAGTCTGGGTCCCCCAACCCTCCACATCACCAAGGTTTGTTTGTCCTGATTTTGTGATGAATCCTGTTTCTCTGGGTTTCGGGGTTTTGTTTCAGAAACCACCCTGCATTTTAACCATTCCTATATGCAGATTTCAAACAATGAAGTAAGCACAGCATGCCCCAATTTTGTGTTTGTGGATGATATGCTATCAACATGTGACTGGCATCTAACACTGATTTTCAGAATTTCCCTGAAAGAACATATCTTGATAGGCCAGATGTGAACTCCAACCAGGGACCCAAGTGCACCACAGGCTGCTGAGCTCAGGGGTTGGGGCCAGCTGGCTGCCACGTGATTGCAATGTGATCATGCCCCTGCACTTCCACTTCTCTCTCTTAAAATCAGAGAATGGTGCTGACTTCCTCACAGTGTTTCCGGAATTAAATAAGTGAATACATGTTGAGTATTTCATCTGTCAGTTAAAAAAAAAAAAAAGCAGCAGTGAAAATCAGCAGCTTCCCTTACAATTCAGGAACTAATTGGCTGCCGGCAAGAGAGTTCCACTTTGGCTTTCAGACATCACCCACCCACAAGATAAAGACTCTAAAGGTGGTAAAATATTTCCTCCATTTACTGACCTTGGGCCATAATCATGTATGTAAAACTCTGAATTAGAATTCAGGAAATTGTCTAAGTCTGTGAATTCAGCCCTATTTCTATGAGTGTTGAAAACTTATTGAGATTATTTGACACATCGATTGTTCTGATTAGAATTAAAACCGTGGCTTTATCACGATTCGATCTCATGATTATTCCCTGTGGTACCTACCATCAGACTCTTCTTAATGACATTGACTCAAAACCGAATCCACAGCCTTAGTCCTAGCTCCTAGATGGAGGTTATCATTAACCTAAGTAACAGCCTTTAGATGAAAAGTGGGATTATATATTTTCATTATCTCAATACGTAAATCATTCCATTGTAATGGTACCCCAAATCCATAAAATAGGTACTCACCACAGGAGAAGTGGCTTTCTCTTAGAAAATGAGTCTCATTGCTCGGTACTTGGTCCACATCCGAATCCTCTTCTCATATAAATCAGAAACACTCTTCCATTATTGGGCCCTACACCTGGGACAACCATTTCTGATCCTTGTTTCTAGTAGCTTTAAGTACCAAGAAGTTAACTTCTCCAACCATTCCATCCAAACCTACTGCAGGAGATCCACGAACTGACTGATTCGGCCAGCACTGGCTGAGCACCTGCCATGTCAGATCAGGCCATGATCTTGAACCTTCCTCTAGGAAGGGCAGAGATCCCAAGGGAGCAGATGTAAGTGGTCACACCTGAGGGCTTCACGGTCTCTCAGGTGATGCTAAAATGTGAGTCGGGAAGGGCACCTGTAGTGGAAGGGGACCCACCATGTAGGCTCCATGTACACAGTGAGCAGCTCTGAGGTGGGAGATCTTCTTCAAGACTTCGTAACGTAAGACAAACTCTTCCTCCGTGTGGGACAACAGCGTATACCAGATGACCATGGACAGTCTCTGGAGGTGATCCTCCTTCTCACTCACCACACCACACCCCTCCCCTCTGGTGCCTCCAGCCAGCTCAGAGCACTTCTGCAAAGAGATTCCTCTGGTAATGCAGCAAGCCCTTGCCTTCTGTTTACAGGCAGCAACTTCCACTTTGTTCCACAGAAGAAAAGTTGCTGCACTCTTCTAAAAGCAAATGAGGAAAATGTCACTGCTGACAAATGAATCTTATTTACTTGCCATTGCCAAGAGCGCCAGGGGAAAAGAATTTGGGAAGAAAATCAGCGTTTTTCCTGACCAACCCACCTGGGATTGGGTCTTGATGCCTACCGAGAAAGGAGAGCAAGTTTAGTGTTCAGTAAGAGCCAGTTTTATCCACAGCCAGGCAGGTGAGGGCCTAGACATCTGGAGCATCATCGCATCATTAATTCTGGAGCCAAAGCTGGAGAAGGCACCCTTTCTCTGCCTCTTAGTATCTTCCTCCATAACAAGATGATAATAAAACACGTATTTACGTCAAAAGGAAGCTACTGACAAAAACTGGCTTCATGCCTAGACAGGTCTTTGAACAGACTCAGTGCTCATACTCAGTTAAAGGCTCCTCCCTCGGACAGGCCACCCACCTGGCCCGGCAGCAAAGTTACAGGAAATTTTCAAAATCCAGCGCAGCAGACCACCCGCCAGGGCCGTGAGTCTCTAGAGCCTCGGAACGATAATGCTGGAAAACAAGACTTGGAAAATGGTATGGCTTGCATTCGACAGGAATCGATAAATGTGCCATTTTTTTAAATTTTTCTGAATGTAACATCAGAGCCTCTGGATGTCTCCTGCAGAAAACCTCTGTCACTCAAGGGCAGAAGACGTCAACCAGAGGGAAACGAGGACAATACCAGCACTATAGGAGGGCACAGCTCTCCGTGTGCTGCTCGATCACACCCGCTCGGTGACCCCTCTGACTCGCTCAGTCCTCCAATCAGCCCGAGGAGGCCGGACCTGTAAGGATTCCCTTTTCCCTATAAGGTCACTGAGGCTCAGGGTTAATAGAAATTAGCGATACTTACACCAGGACCATGAAGAGAGAGGGGCCTGAGCAGAAGTGGATCAGAAGATGACAGAAAAGCAGTGTCACATGCCTCAGGCCAACTGATGGGAAGCTCATTTAAATGATTAAAACCTCTTACGTGTTCTATAGGATATTTCTAAAGAAACTACTTTTTCTTTTCAAATACAAATAGGAACATAAAAGGGACAACATGGTGCTTACTAACGGTTCTTGGGATGGACAGTCCTTTGATGTATGAACCTGGTAAGGCTATGGTTCTAGTTATCTGATCAAACACCAGTCTAGGGGTGACGGGGTGGCTCAGTCGGTTAAGCAGCTGACTGTTGATTTCAGCTCAGGTCATGATCTCAGGATTGTGAGATCGAGCCCGGTGTTGGGTTCCAGGCTCAGCGTGGAGTCTGCTTGGGATTCTCTCCCGCTGCCCTTCCGTACCGCTCTCTCTCTCTCTCATATGATAAATAAATTTTAAAAATCTTATATAAACACCTGTTCAGAGGTTGCTGTGAAGGTGTTTTGTAGATGCAAATCAAATCCATAATCAGTTGGCCTTATTCAGGGTGGTTCTCCTAGGTAATCTGGATGAGCCTGATTCAGTTGGTTGAAAGACCTTAAGAACAGGACTGAGGCTTCCTTGAAGAAGACATTCCGGCTGGGGACAGTGCCTTCAGAATGTTCCAGAATTCCCAGCTTGCCCCGTGGATTTCAGATGTGACCAGCTGGCCCCACGATCACATAACCTGATTCCTTGCAATAAATCTCTTAGTATCTATCTCCTACTGGTCCTGCTTTCCTGGTTGAACCCTTATTCTGAGACAGTTCTGAAAATGTTCACCGTAATTAGTATGTAAGACTGAGTTAGTAGGATGGTATTGTGCATTCATAAAAGCTAGTATTACAAAGTGCGTTTTTAAGTGGTTTTAAAATTTTCCCTGCATTCCTATTTACTGATGCACTTATACTCCCTCAGAGGAAGGACTCGGAAAATCACCTTGCTAAGCCAAAGTAAACTGTAAATTAAAATTCCTTTTAAATGATTCTGAACAAATTCTGAATGAACAGTCTAAATAAAGTTCCAGAATGTTAAAAGAGAGAGACTCCTTCCCTCTGATTTAAAGTACACATTAATGTACACACGTCTATCAGAGGGTATCCACCTAATCCCCACAGAAATTTCAAACAGCATTAATCAATTAATAGCACAGAATATTCAAATAGCATTAAGGCGATGCCAACGACATCCTGAATAGCTTTAGTTTTGTGACCCTGGACAAGTCTCTCAACATCTCTGCATCTCCAGTTCTTCATCCATAAAATAGGGATACAAATAGTGCCTGCCTTCTAGGACTATCACGATGACTAAGTGAGTTAATATGTTGAAGTGCTTAGAAGAGTACCCAGCACATGGTTCGCAGCATTTATTTGTGGGTTTGGGAAGCTTGGCAAGGACTTCACAGAGAAGCTGACGCTCGAAAGCCTTGCATTAGGGGCAGAGCACGAGGTACACTCCTGAGTAAGGGGGAAACCGGTTTGTGCAGAGCTGAGAGGCAGGAAAGAGGAAAGCTCGTTATGTTGACCCTAATTAAACCAGCCTGGATGGTTCTTACTAGAAACCCCATGAGAGAAGATGAGTGCCAGATTGTGCCCAAAGCAAAGTCCAGATTCTAAGTCTATGAGTCCATATTCGCGATACCTTTAAAACTATATGTTATGTTTTTCAAAAGAATGTTATGGCTAAACAAGCTTACAAAACTGTTAAATGAAGACTAACAGGTTTCTTTAAAGCAGGATTCCCCTCATTTAGTAGATTAAGGCTCAATCTACTAACGTGCTGCCCGCGGAGTGCCACACGCAGCAGCTCCCGAAATGGGCACCAGCGCCCTCTTGCTCCAGAGCACCTGCCCCTTCCTGCAAACACCAGCTGTAGCAACTCTATTTTCGGAATTCTGGATGCTCCGGCACCTAGGTCCTGCTGACCGACACAAGCTCACCTTTCCCACACAAACCAACCAAGCCGAGCACCCCCACCCACCACCTCCTCTCTGTGGCTCTTACAGCCCACGCTGTACGACTCTGCCCTCATCACCCAAAGGGCAGGTACCAACGACGGACATAACCTCTGCACCCCAGAGCCCACTGACATTATTGGAACAAGCCAATTCTTAGCCTGCTTACCCTGCCTGGCCTGGCCTTTCCTGAGGAAACCACCATAAAAGCTGCTGCCCACCCTCCACCATGGCTCCCACTGGCTCCAGACCCACCCTGCTCTTCCCAGTGTGGCCCTGCGTGGCCCTGCATGGCCCTGCGTGACGAGGCAGGCCCCTCCTCTTGAGAACTGTGAGTTCAGTAGCAATTGCTGATCTGTTGGCCTCACCATACCCAAATAATCATAAGACCTACATTTTAGAACACTGGTGTTGGGGCGCCTGGGTGGCTCAGTTGGTTGAGCGTCTGACTCTTGGTTTCGGCTCTGGTCATGATCTCGCAGTTGTAGGATCAAGCCCCGGGTCGGGCTCTGTGCTCAGCGGGGAATCTGCTTCAGGTTCTTTCTCCCTCTCGCTCTGCCCCTTTCCCATTCCTGCTTACATGTGTGCACGCTCTCTCTCTCTCTCCCTAAAATGAATAAATAAAATCTTTTTAAAAATAATAAACCATCAGTGTTGGCAAGGAAAAGCTTTCAAAGACTTTTAAGCAGAAGAGTCACATTATTATGTTTTACAAGTATTTGTCTTAAGAATTACCTCCATACCTCTGCACCACATTCCAGATCTCCAGAGCATCTCTGGAACCCTGGGAAGCTCAAAACCAACCTGAATGTTTGAGAGATGCAGAAGGGTCTGGAGAGCCCAAACTCCCACCTATCTAGAAGTCCTGATAACTTTGATGCTTCTTTGGGAGCACAGAGGACCATGAGGAGAGCTGTCCTTTAACCCAGCCCAGATACCCGGAGTGTGGGCAAACCCCAGCAGTCTTAGGAAAGGTGCAGCTTCTTCTCTGTTTGTAGATCATTCTAGAGGCTATGGCAATCAAGATTTGTGATTCACCCAAACTTTTCAATCACAGATACACAAAAGGAACTGAGAAACTTATCCTGTCTCAACACTTTGACCTCATTTTTTTTTTTTTTACATCTACAATATGGGGGGGGGTGTTTGTTATTTTGTAAATTATCTTCTAGCTCTGAAATTCTGTGATTCAAAATTACTCTACTAAGCTACTAATTCCAGCAAATTTTATAATCCTATAAAATTGCTCTAAGTCATAAAAAAGATTGATGCAAAATTTTTCCATCTCTATGCACTTTTTTTCCCCTTTGCTCTACTATGCCTGTTCTCCAAAGTGCACTTCTCTTTTGTTAGTTACAATCACCCTACTATTTATTGTGAGCCAATTAAAATAAATATTTTACTTTGGAAAAGGAAATGTACTTCTTTCCCCTAGACTGGTGCCAACCTTCATTCCACACCTTGTCCCATCACTTAACCAACTGTAAGCTTTATATGCACTTGGAAAAGGCATTAGGGGATTAATGACTCATTGCCCCACCAAAGCTCTTTTAGGTTGAGAGGACACAGGCTGCATCCCCTCCCCCCAGGGGCAGCACTTGGCAGACCTCTGAATGGGTACTGCAATGACCTTGCTTGAAAGTAAGGAAATGAATCATAGGGCTTGACCAAAACTTACTAGTTCTGTCTCCAAATGAAGGAACAATGATAAAACCGATGGTTGCCTGATAAGCAAATTGGAGTAAAGAGTGGAAGAAGGAAGTACATTAGCTTGGTATCTTCTGAAGGGAGGACTCTGCAACTCTATAGAAGCTGCTTTGCTGGCCTTTCTGTCGTTTCTTCTCAGGTGGGATCTCAGATCCCTTATATGTAAAATGTCAGGTTTGAAACAGGTGATATTTCAAATTAGGATCCTTAGTCATTGAATATGGAGTCAGTGCTGAATCCATTGGCCATGCTGTTTTTCCAATAAGGAAAATAGATACCTGGGTGTTACTGGATTGTAATAAAGCTACCAAAGAAGTATGATCCTTGCTTAAAAAGGTATTTGTGCAAAGGAGAAAAAAGGCCCTACAGTTGGGAGCATGAATCTTGATAGGCAGGCCAAAATCGGAGTGCGTGAAGGCACAATTGGAAGAAGAAAGCAAACAGGAAATGGAAAGACAATGGACATTTAGCTTGGCCAACGGATTATCGGTCATGAGGAAGAAAGGTAAAAGCGGTAACGAAGTAGAAAAGATTTGCTCCCACGACTCAGCAGTGTGGAGAAGCAGGTATAAATGAGAGCAGGGACACGAAGAGATGTGGACCGTGGATTTCCTATTTTCTGGACACTAGTGCCAGAAAAATTGTCTCTGTGGATGCGTCCAACTATTGCAGTCAATGTATTTTTTTTTTTTTTAAATCAACGTAATTATTCTTATTCTCTTGTGGAAACTGCTAGATGTATTCATTCAATAGGTATTTACTGAACTTCTTCTTATCCGTAACTGAACTAATAACCATGTAGTATCTATAGAGATAAATAATTTTTGCTTTTAAGAAGTTTGCTCTTAAGGGTGGAAATGGGTAAATTAACAATTCACTGTAATCACAGTGCTGCCGCAAGTGTATAAACAAAAAGAACAAGGGAAAAAGTATTATTACCAACGACTACATGCTGAAGACAAGACCGAAGCTCAGCTTTAAAGAATGGATAAGATTTTGACAGGCAAACCGAGGAAAAGCATTCTAGAAAGATGGAACGGAGAGAATAAGGGCATTCCTTAAGATGGTTTACAAAACTATTCCAAATATGACCTCTGCTTAAATGTCCTGCTCGTCATTGTTTAGGTGGTCTCCTCAGTGGGGGAAGTCCCGAACCCACTCGGCACGTCTGTACCTCCTTCTCAGCCAGCTCTGTGGGTAAGGGAACCTCTTGCCCCTTCAGATCAATGTGTTGCCACTTAGAGTCCAGCCCTGCTAGCGTCTCTCAGACTTCAGGAAACTAGATGCCATCACGTCCAGTGTTTGCTTTATTGGTCAAGGGAAATCAGCTCTCCGATTTCAAGCTTGAGGGTGCTTGCAGGCTTGTGTTTTAGAAGGTCTGTTGCAGCGGGTGGCCTGACCTGAGTGAGCAATCTCAGAGCAGAATGGTTCAGACATAGCCTCACGGACTCCGCTCGGAGAGCACACTCCATCCCAGCAGGACTGCAGGTAACGTACCTGAGCTCTCAAGAGCTGCTCTTGATACACATCTCACATATCAGTTAACCAATAATCATTTCTAGTGAAATATTAAAATAAAATCTGGGGAGGTTTTTAAGATTATTTTCTTTAACTGGAATGACAATGCTTTCATGTCCTCTGAATGTCTAACATTTTCTGTTTTCAGAAAGCTCCCAAATCATTGTTCCAAAGTATATTAGTTGTTTTTTTTTTTTTTTTAAATATTTTATTGATTTATTTGTCAGAGAGAGAGAGCACAAGTAGGCGGAGTGACAGGCAGGGGCAGAGGGAGAAGCAGGCTCCCTGCCGAGCAACCTGATCCCAGGACCCTGGGATCATGACCTGAGCCAAAAGCAGATGCTTAACCAACTGAGCCACCCAGGCGCCCCCAAAATAGGTTTTAAAGATATACTCTGTAAACTGTGGCTGGAGGGAGGCATTATGGGGTCGTTCCCTTTTTTATTTTCCACATTTTGAGTTGTTTGAATTTCTCACAGAGTGAATACATTTTTCATACTATACATATATACTTTCCGCATTCAGAATTTTCACAGGTTGAGAAATTCCTGATTTGTTCTTCTATGTAAAGCAACCTCTTTTAACGTCTCTCGGCGCAGGTGAACTACATACATCTTTTGCCTACGTCGTGATGCCATGCACTAATACATGCTCATAAAAGGTTCATGAAATAAAATAATCAAGACGTAAGCAAGCAATATTCGTCTTTCAGCACCAGGAACACAGAGAGAGGCCTGGCCCTCAATGTCTTGTCATTGCTACACAGCTGAATTCTGGGGTAAAAGAGGGAAGGAGAAACAACGGACTGGGAGTCTCGGAGGTGGCCCTCGCCGACCTCGGGGTCCTCTGGAAGGCGGGCCTCTAATCGCCTAGTGGGTACTGTTGGGTTTCAGACCAGCCGCCGGTGCACACCTGGGACTTCCTGCCTGCCTCGGCTGCAGTCCTCGGGCTGCCTTGTCCTTATCACCCCCAGGGCGGTGTGTGGGGCCCAGCGACCCTGATGCTAAACCAGGATCACAGCCCTGCTTGCTGCCGTGCCTAGGGAAGGGCGGCCACATCTGGAGGGCCACGAAGCACAATCAAATGTCACACTGCCGCCGCACCGTGCTGGTTGCCACTCAGCAGCCTGCTCTGCCTCGTGGGGGGCTAGTTTCCTAGACACGGGCTCTGCCGGCCGAGGCTCCTCAGCCTGATGGCTTTTTTACTCACAACTTGGGCTCAAAACTAAGCGAAAGCTGATTCGGAAATGATGTCAAGAGAAAAAGCAATGCTGAGTTTGCTTCCCGGTGAGTCTGAGATCAAGAGCTGTCGCCTCCCTTCCCTGGGAATGGGAGGGCCACACCGGGTGACTCCATCAGTAGAGCCCAGATAGCACCCCTGTGGGAAAATCAGCCTGGAATGGCTCTGGAAAGTTCCTTGGCTCCCACATCACTAAGTCAATCTGCTGCCTCATCCAGGACAAACCCACGATGAGTAACTCGAGTCCCCGGTGGGGTTTGGGTATAAAAAACCAGAAACCACCCTAAGAGCCTAGGGGTCTTGAGAAAGAGGTATAATTAATTCTTTACCAGTGGACTTGTACAGTATCCGCAGGTCCTCCTTATCCAGCCTTCCATGGCAAGGCCCCACCGCCTTGCCTTTACCTTCAACCATGTCTTCAGGACCCAGCCCGTGTCTGCATCTGTCCAGGTGGTAGTTTAAGGCTTTTAAATCTGAGCTCACAGACCAGCCTAACGTTGAGTTTGGGTACAGGGGACTGAGGGTGGTGGTGAGGACACTCTGAAACACTGAATCGGGGTGCAGGTCTGGGGATGCCACTGACCAAGTCAGGGAGACTGTGCAGGATGAATGAAATTTTTTCTCTCCTACCTCATTACTACAGTCCTTGCTAAGGTTCATATGCGACCAAGAAGGATAGAAAATACTTATTATACCATTTTTATTTGTTTGCATTCCCGTGAACTTCAGAGTACAGGATGCGACAACGTCGAAGCAGGGAGGGTCTGCATTCTGACACTCTCCCCTCCACCAGCCTTCACTTTCTGTTCCTATTTCCAGTTTACTCTATCAACTCCATCTTCACCAGAGACTTCCTGTCTTCTCAGTCCTTCCCCGGGTAAAAACAGATAGATTTTATATTCTTTTTTTTTATTAAGATTTTATTTATTTATTGAGAGAGAGAGAGTACAAGCAGGGAGAGTGGAAGAGGGAGAAGCAGGCTCCCCGCGGAGCAGGGAGCCTGATGTGGGGCTCGATCCCAGGACCCTGGGATCATGACCTGAGCCGAAGGCAGACGCTTAACTGACTGAGCCACCCAGGTGCCCCTAGATTTTATATTCTTGAATGAAACTTATTTGTATGAAAACTTTCCCTTTGCCTCTAAGGTGTAAAATTATAAGCAAATACTATAAAGGAAAGGTTATCCCTGATACTGTCTTCGGCTTAAGACTGGTTCAAAAGGTAAATCCATGTGTGTCTTAATCCGAAGAAATATCTAGAGAGAAAATTGGTGCTTTACTTGTGAGACCTCTCCTAACCACAGGATGCTGGAGCCCCCAGTCTGGGGAAACCTACATCAGAGCACCATGTCTGTGGATGGGGACTCTGTGCCCCAGTGTCCAGACTAAGCAACTATTTTCTTTCTTCTTTCCCATTGCTCCATTAATTTATATTCGTTCCCTCCTCAATCTTGGAAATCCCAAGACTTCCAGGCACTAGAAACACAAGCATCACTGTTGTCTCTTGCTGGCTTCCTTCAAGCCCCGTGATTAAGATCAGGCTCCAGGTAAAACACAGCCCTGACCCAGGGTTCAGAAGTAGGAGGAGAAAGGGGGAAGTGCTGGGTTCCTGATCCTCCCAGCATAGCGAGTGTCTTGGTCTGCTTAGGCTGTCCTCGTATTATAGACTGGGGGTGCTTAAACAACTAACATCTATTTTTTCACCATTCTGGGGGCTAGAAGTCCCAGATCAAGGTGCAGGTTGGTTTCTGGGGAGGGCTCTCTTCCTGGCTTGGGGATGGCTCCTTCTCCCTGTGTCCTCACATGGCCTTTCCTCTCCAGAAGAGAGTAAGCTCTGTGTCTCCACCTCTTCTTATAAGGACACAGATCCTACCAGATTAGGGCCCCACCCTTATGACCTTGTTTAACCTTCCTTACCTCCTTAAAGGCCCTCTCCAAATATAGTCACACTGGGGGTTAGGGCTGCAACATATGAATTTGGGAGGAGGTGGGACACAATTCAGTCCATAACAGTGAGTGAACTGGTAAGGTTGCAAGGATTCGAGAGTCAAACACTAAACCTTTACCTTTAATACATGACGGCTGCCGGATGAGGATGATGTGGAGAGCAGTGGGCATGACGGGTGTGGTAAAACTTTACAGCCATTAGATGAGCAAGAAAACTAAGAGAGAAAAAAATATGGCTTTGATCTAAGTATATGAGATTAACACCAGTATTAATTGTAATCATTTACTTACAATTTGCAAGCAATTTGAAACTGAAGGGTATAAAGTGTCCTTACCCCGTCAAACCATGCTACGAACCCTACTCTTCATTTTACCCTTACATCCACAACATCACTTGATGGACTGAATGAACTATTGAAAAAATTAATTGCTTGGAAGAAGGAAGTGTTAGCAAAAGAAGCTGGAAAAAATGAGATGGAGAGTCTAATGGGGTAGGGTTCATCTAAGCACTACATAATGGAGGAGAGACTATGGCCAATGAAGTCTTATAGCTAATGCACTCATCCATTCATCCCATAATTATTGACTGGTTGTCTGTTGGTGCTTGATGAATCAGACAGATGAAATCAAGTTGGCATTTTAGCACGATGATGGGCTGCCCCATGGACGAAGGATGGGAAGGGGTGAGGTTGGAAGCAGAGGCCACTGCAATGACCCTGGTCAAAAATAACAGAAGCCTGAGCAACCTGATGACTTAGAAGGAAATAGGAAAATTCAAGGGACAGGTATTTGGGAGGTAGAATTTCAAGAAACACTTCTTAAGATCAAGGTTATAATAATGGTAGTTAAAACTAATGAGTATTTACTATATGTCTTTACACTCTTCATCTAAGGGGAGTTAGAACTAACGCAGTTAGAAGTGTGCATTCAGACCTTAGCTCCCCCTCACTAGCTCTGTGACCTTGAAAAGTTTTTAACCTCTCTGCACCTCAGTTTCCTTGAGAGTTTAATAAGGATTAAATGAATTCATATATGACCCTGTCCTCATGCACTGTGGTGTCTAGTCATCTAGTACAATCTTTCTCTGACCTTAAGATCAACTAATGCACCTTCTCAGGAAGCAGATATGTTAGACCATCGATACTCCATTACACTGTAACTGGCCACTTTTAATCTATGTTTCCCCCAGGGCATAGGCCAGATCCTGGCACATCCTAAGAAATTAATTGTGACACGGCGCCAGATCCTTTAAATGACTTCTCTAACCACACCTAGACCCCTTCCATCACTTAGGGGAGCACTTCTCATGTATTCCTAACAACCTCTTGGGATGAGGGAATTTAGAATATTACTACATAGACATTAGTTTAACTTTTTAAAGATTATTTAATTACGTTGGTAGTATTTGCTTAGTATTTATACTTTGTATAGTATTTTAGCAGCAGGGTTCACCTCTCAATAATTTTCCAGTGTTAGTAAGAAAATTGCTCCCAGCCTCAGCCCTACTGTCGGTATTCCATTTCTAAACAGGTCAGGAGACTCGGAAAATTCTGGAAGTCTGGGATGCCCTTTGCCCTGCAAAAGTCCCATCGGAGCCTTGCTACTCCACTGATACTCACAAGCATCCTCTTGCACAGTTAATAAATGGGGATGTTTCAGGTATTTCCCCTGGAGATTAATGATATAAAGCATAATTAATAACATTTTAAATTTGATTTTTAGTATATTTTGAATGATCACAAAACTAAATTTGTCCTATTAATTTTTACTGAATTTAACGACATTGAGTAAGTTGCTTTGGGTTATTTCCTCACTGGGACTTTCCACATTTTCCTAATAAATGGGCGCCTTTCTGAGCCTGGGCTGGAACCCCTGTCTCACACGGACTTAGCAGTGAAATCTACCAGTGGTTTTTCACTAATAGCTTTTGTTACTTTTAGAGAAAACTGGTTTTCTTCACAATTTGTTAACTGCAATTTTCTCCAGTGACTAAAAGTCCCGAAAAAAGTAAAGAATATGAAAATGATTACATAACCAAGACCAAAGGCTAAACTAAAGAATTAATATAGGTTTAAGTTAGGTAAACATTAACTAAGTAGGGTAGGCATCTGCAGTAGAGATATTTAAGGGATGAAGTCATCCAGGATAAAGGAATTATAAATGTAGATCACCAGAAACAAAGTAAAATTAAGATTCAAATACAGATCAGTATTGTAATAATGAAGCTTACAGCATTATCAGACAGAATCTAGCAACACATTGAAAGAATAATACAATCTTAAGTAAATTTCATAGCTAAAAAAAAAATCTGATAAATTGGGACTTCATCAAAATTAAAAACTTGCTCTGTGAAAATACTGTCAAGAGAATGAAAAGACAAGGCACAAAACTTGAAGAAAATGTTTGCAAATCACATATGCAAAGACATAGATAATGAACCCTCAAAACGCAACAGCAAGAATATAACTCAGAAATGAGCAGAAACTGAGACAGTTCACCAGAGAGGTTATGCGGGTAGTAATAAGTACATTTAAAAATGCACGCGTCACCAGCCACTAGGGAAATGCTAGTTAAAAGCACAATGAGGCGCCTCCACCCGTCTGTTGGAATGGGGGGGGGGGGGACGCTGGCGAGGATGAGGAGCAACTGGAATGCTCCCACATCACCAGGGACAACGCCAAATGACGCGGCTACTCTGGAAAACCATTTGATACTTCTTAGAAAGTTAATCATACTCTTGAGATATGACCCAGCAATTCCACGTTTGGGTACTTGCCCAAGAGAAAAGAGAGCAGATGCCCATCCAACAACATGCACACACATGTTCGTAGCAGGTCTATCTGCAATAGCCAAACCTGAGGAATCGTTTACACAAGAATCTTCACCTCGGGCTCTGTTCTAAGGCACCCGGTTTTCCAGGTGATGAGGATGAATACACAAACAACTGAGAGAATGAAAGCTAAAAACTATAAATAGAGGAATAAAAAATAAAGAGGGGCGCCTGGGTGGCTCAGTCGGTTGAGCGTCTGCCTTCGGCTCAGGTCGTGATCCCGGGGTCCTGGGACCGAGCTCAGCGGGGAGCCTGCTTCTCCCTCTGCCCTTCCCTGTGCTCTCTCTCCCTCTCAAATAAACAAATAAAATCTTTTAAAAATCTTTTTAAAAAATGAAGATAGAACTGCAAAGAAGTTACAAATAACAGAATATTGTCAAAGTCGTATTTATGCTGCCTCTTAGACATAAATTATTTTTTAAGCCGGGAACAAGTAAAGATGTTTTAAAGGGATGAAAACATAAGCACAGGATTATTTTAAATAAGTGGCTTTTCTAGAATCCCCTCTGGAGAATAGCTTGGCAGTTCTTTTCAAAAATAAACATGTTCGGACCATGCAACCCCAAATGGAGGTCTTATCCCCAAGAAATGAAGACATTGTCACATGGGGACTTGCACATGAGTGTGCATAGCTGCTTTATTCATCATAGGCCAAACTGGAGACCACCCGAATGTTGTGCAATCAGGTGCATGATCACACACACACACTGGTACACCCACACCACGGAAAACCACTGAGGCATAAAAAAGGAATGAGCATTCCCTGGATGAATCTCCAGGGAATAATACTGGGTGAACAAGCCAATTCGAAAAGGTTACTTACTCCATGATTCCACGTGTGTAACATTCTAGAAATTACAGAATTCCGGAAATAGAGAGCAGATTAGCTGTTGTCAGGGGCTAGGGGCGGGAGAGAGGACGGTGTGGCGATCAAGGGGTAGCAGGATGGAGCCCGTGGCGACCACACCGTGTAGTATCACGGTTGTGGTGGTGCTTATGCAAGGCCACACTGCGCGGTGTGGTAAGACTGCATGGAGATACACACAACAAGTAAGTGCGTATCTGGTGGTGAACTCGGGATAAGTCTATGGGTTGTACCAACAGCAGTGTCTTGGGGTAGATACTGCACTATTGTTCCATAAAATGTTAGCATCGGGGACAGGTGCACAGGACCTCCCCGGACATTTCTTCGCAACTTCCAGTGAAGCTTTATTTCAAATTAAAAAGTTATAAAAATTTTTCAAATTAAGTAAAAGGCCTTTCTGAACATTATCATTAATCATTTTAAGCACACCTTTAAGTGTTCTACAGACACGATTCCCTTAGGTCTTCCTTTTTCTATTAATTCAAATTTTGTGCACACAGAATTCGAGAAGGTGACACTGCTACAGGAAGAAGGACATTCACAGACATTTTAATGAAGTTTACAAAACTGACAAATATCTTACATATTTTAATGCCACATATTTTTTCAGACAACGAATGATATTTACAGCTGCAATGGTAATGAGATGACTCTTCACTCAAATTATTTTGTTCGTAGAAGAGACATTGGCAGTGGGCAAGCAATCCACAGCCAGTAAACGAATGGCTTCCAGACAGTAGGTGATAAAAGCAGCATTTCGTATGGTTTGTGGCCTTACTTAGTAAAATGATGTTGGGGCAAGTTTACCATTAAGAAAGGAAAAGAAAACAATTCTACAGCTGAGAAAGGTAGCTCCCCCGAACCCGTGCACAGTCCTGCTGGTGCCGAGAGAGCAAGTACGAGGTCCAGCCAGGACCACACCAACGTGAGGGCTCAGAATTCAGCTGCTTTTTAAGAGAAACCTGCCTTTTTATATGAAATGTCCCAATTTTTAGTTTAGCAACCATTTCAAACATTTTTTTTTTTTTTTTTTTATTTATTCATGAGAGACAGAGAGAGAGAGAGAGGCAGAGGGAGAAGCAGGCTCCCCGCTGAGCAGGGAGCCCGATGCGGGACTCGATCCCAGGACCCTGGGATCATGACCTGAGCCGAAGGCAGACGTTTAACCATCTGAGCCACCCAGGCGCCCCCATTTCAAACATTTTTTTAAAGACTTTATTTATTTGACAGAGAGACAGCGAGAGAGGGAACACAAGCAGGGGGAGTGGGAGGGGGAGAAGCAGCTCCCCGCGGAGCAGGGAGCCCGATGCTGGGCTCGATCCCAGGATCACACCAAGCTGAAGGCAGACGCTTAACGACTGAGCCCCCCAGGCACCCCATTTCAAACATTTTTAAAACCGTGGGCTGCCTTAACAAATTACCACAAGCTGGGTAGCTAGAACAACGGAAACTTTTCCGCTCACACCTCTGGAGGCAAGGAGTCCAAAATCAAGGTGTCAGCAGGGCTGGCTCCTTCTGGAGGCTCTGAGGGAGAATCTGTTGTTAGCTGCCTTTCTTCTGGCTTCTGGGGTTCTTGGTATTCCTTGGGTTATAGACTCATCATTCCAATCTCTGCTTCTCTATCACATCTCATTTCCAAATTTCCCTCTTACTTCTATAAGGACATGAGTCATTGGATTAGGGCTCACCTTAATCCAGGAGGACCTGATTTAACTTGATTGTATCTGCAAAGACCCTACTTCTAAATCAGGTCACATTCACAGGTATAGGGAGTAAAGACTTGAACATATTCTTTTGGGAAACACAATAAACCCATGACACAAGCAGAACAATCTGCAAGCCCAATACAGCACAGTCCACCAGTTTGTCTTATCTGTTTGCTGGTAAAATAAATTCTAGATGGTTTAAAATATTTGTAAAATAAAAAAGCATCAAGAAAATATTGAAGTGAGTGTTTGCACACTCAAGGCATAGAGAAAGACTTTATAAGCATAACTCCAAGTGCAACATTTATGTAGAAAAAAAGACTGAAACAGTTGACAGATTTAACCACAAGAATAGAAATATCTCTCTACATAAAAAAAAAAAAAAAAAAAAAACCTAACATAGTGGGGCGCCTGGGTGGCTCAGTCAGTTAAGTGTCTGACTCTTGATTTCGGCTCAGGTCATGGTCTCAGGGTCTTGAGATAGAGCCCCGTGTCGGGCTCTGTGCTCAGCTGAGTCTGCTTAAGGTCTCTCTCTCTCCCTCTCTCTCTGCCCCCACCTCCCTCTCTCTCTCTCTTTCAGTAAATAAATAAATAAATAAAATCTTTAAAAAATTAACATAGTAAAAATACACATCAGGAATAACAATGTTATAGAAGACTGAAAACAGCCCATATAAACATGATTAGGATTTCATTTTATTGATTTATAACCCTCAAAAGAAAAAAAAAATTTTTAAGATTTTATTTATTTATTTATTTATTTGACAGAGAGCGAGAGAGAGAGACAGTGAGAGAGGGAACACAAGCAGGGGGAGTGGCAGAGGGAGAAGCAGGCTTCCTGCCGAGTAGGGAGCCCGATGTGGGGCTCGATCCCAGGACCCTGGATCATGACCTGAGCCGAAGGCAGACACTTAATGACTGAGCCACCCAGGTGCCCCCTTCAAAAGAAAAATTTGCATAGGACCATAATAGAAAATTAACAAAAGGGGAAACACAAATGTTCCATAGATATATGAAAACCTTACTAGTGATCAACGCACTGTAAATACAAAGCAATGACAAAGCTTTTTCTCCCCATTAAATAAATCAAAATTAAAATCCAACCAACAAACCAATGAATCCCCTCTGGTGACAAGAGGGGGTGGGGGTATGGGCACCATCTCACACCACCAGGAAAACTGTAAATTCTCCAACCCTTCTGGAGTCAGTTTGCCATCTGGTAGCGAAAGCCTTAAAAATGTTCACCCTTTCTAATTAACAAAATTTTTCTTCTGGTAAATATACCCTCAATCAGTAAGTGAGGAAGACAAATGTTTGAACAAGGCTATTCATCACAGCAATCTTTAGAGCTGCAGAAACGTGGAAGCAGCCTAAGCATCGAATAGGTGGGATTTCCTGGGAAATAGGGTCTGAGACAGAGCTTTCGGGTGGTTACTGGGGGCTGCTCACAGGAGCAAGTGGGGAAGGAAGGCTGGGAGCAGGACGAGTGGAAAGGGAGGGTGCATTGTGTTGCACTGGCCAGGAAGCCTCAGCCAGGATCCCAGGAG
Organism: Halichoerus grypus; assembly: GCF_964656455.1. Lineage (NCBI taxonomy): Eukaryota > Metazoa > Chordata > Mammalia > Carnivora > Phocidae > Halichoerus > Halichoerus grypus. The sequence continues at coordinate 7,537,728 of NC_135724.1, forward strand.
GTGCTCTCAGCGGGGATGGGCCTTCAGAATTGAACTGAATTGAGACAAGGGTGGGGCTGAGACCTGTGTCCCCTTATTTATCAGTCACTGAGTGTGGCTGCCCCAGAAGGAGGTGTCATGTGGGCGAGACGCTCTCTGGCCGAGGAAGGGCAATCCCAGGAGCTCTCAGCAGGCAAAATCTCCCATCCGCCATGCTTTATCAGCACCTCCTGTGGTTGCCCGAAAGGTACATCTATTGCCAATTCAGAGGGTAAATCATACGTCTCTTTCTTCCCCAGCATTACCGGGGTACAACTGACAGATAAATTTGCATATATTTAAGATGGTGCCACATGATGGTTTAATACGCCTACTGAGTATGAAATGATTACCACAACCAAGTGTGTGTGATAAGAACACTTAATATCTACTCTCTCAGCAAATTTCAAGTATCCAATACAGTGGTATGAACTAAAGTCACTATGCTGTACATTAGGTCCCCAAAACTTATTCATCTTATAACTGAAAGTGGTGTCACATTTTTCGACATTCCTCAGTAAGATTAGGCTAAATTCATTTTCCCACAATCTGTATTAATTACTGTGGGAAAGGCTTACAGCAAAGTGTGCAGTGATTAAAAAGCAGTTAATCAACAACTGTTTACTTATTGAGAACCTACTGTAAGCCAGATGCTATTCTAAGAATTAGAGCAGATAATAAGATAAGGAAGACAGTCACCTGAAGATGACTTCACTCTGGTGAGCAGGACAGGTTGTGCACATGATGACATTTTTGTTATTTTAAAATAAAAGGACATACACAAGGAGAAGCTTATATATAATAAACACACAGTCATGTCATATTTATAATTTATATAAATATTGGAAAGGATAACCACTAAAATGCTGTCACCCCAGCTGGGGTGAGATTATAGATAATTTTTTTTTGAAATCTGTATTTTCATGGATTACTTTTGAAACAAATGAAGGAGAATGAAATAATGTTTTTAAAAAGGAGAAATATTTATGTTTTAACCGCCTTTTTTACACTGGAGGAAACCACAGTCCTAGTACTTATTCCAACTATATCTCAAAATTGCAGTGCCACTAGAAATGTTGGAATTATTGGCCCATGAAGCTTTAGGCTCTGATCCTATTGCTCAGCTTTAATTCCTACACAGTCACTGCACGTGGACAGGCATCACTAGAAGCGCATCCCAGGGAACAGATAAATCTTTCTTCCAAAGAACAGAAGTCAATTTGCTGAAATGACTGTGTATTTTCACTGGGTCCACAAAATGCCATGAGGTTACCTTCAGTGCTCGAGGCCTTTGATTTAGAGGCTGGTCTATGCCTACTTTCCTAAAGAGACAGGGAATGTTACTTCGGCAAGGATTATAGGAGTAAAGAATGTTGACTGTTAGGAGTACAAAAATCAATAAAAAAATAATAATACAAGAGAGTTAAGAGTACACAGTAAAGAAAACGCTATTAACAAAAAGTATCAAGACTAAAAGTATATGGTAAGTGGACCATCTTTGTTGGCCAATCGATTTTAATGGATGATCTGACAGTCAAAGGTTGATTTTATTTCACTCTTTTGTCCCCAGAAGAGCAAATTAAACAGAAAATAGTGACAAAGGAAGAAGAGCAACGAAAGTAGCAGGTATTTCCCCGAGAACATTGTTTGCATATTCTGTTAAATTCACAGAATAATGCAATAAATATGTTTGACTTCAACCAAAACTCAGATGGATTACTTGTATGGATGCAGACATTGGTGAAATACAGTGGAAAGTCACATAACTAAGGATAACTGGTTCACCTTCATGATCATGCAGAATCCCAATGCTTCATTATTTCTAGAACCAAAGTTTGCCCGGGAAAATAATGTCCAATTTCCTTTCGCATTTGAAGTAAAATCCTAGTTATGTATATTAAGAAACTTCACAGACCTTCATTTCCCTTTTAAAACACCTGGAAATAATTTTTATTACTATTTTCATGTTTCTGCATGTCTTGTGTGAATTTCTGCTTAATGGAATGAAACAAATCATTTATTTCTCAAAGCATGTGAGATGACAAATTGTTATATAGAAGGAAAGACAAATACAAGTTTTGAAACCAAAGACAATTGGGTTTTGGAAGGCATTTGTATGAATTAAAAAAAAAAAAAAAGACAATACAGGAAATTGTGACAAAATAAATAAGATCCCTCCAGTTCCATCCCATAATCATTTATCAAGAATCTATTTCACACTGGTCACTGTCCTGCATTCAGGGAATTCAGAGATGAATAAGATATATTCCTAAGAAGCATATGTATCAGCGTGGTAGGGCGCCTGGGTGGCTCAGTTGGTTATGTATCAGCGTGGTAGACAGATACATAAATGAATAGATCATTTTGATAAAATGCTCAAGTGCCATGTTCGAGGTATCCATTGCCTTGTAAGTATTCAAACAAGATAATTTTTTAAATCCACATGGAACATCTTTCTAATCAAGTAAGAAACAGGAAGATAGATATTATATAATATGTGTGGAGGCAGAATCATGGCCCCCAAAGACAGCCAGGTCCTAATCCCCAGAGCCTGTGGATCTGTTAGGTTGTACGGTGAAGGGGAATTAGGTTGCAGATGGAAATCAGAAATGTCCAGCGGCTGACCTTAAAACAGGGAGGCTACCCCAGATTATCCTGCCAGGCCCGAGATAATCATCCTAAAATCTTTACAAATGGAATTGGGAGATGGAAGCAGGGGTTAGAGAGTCAGCCAGAAGGGGGGGGCGTGTACCCCAAAGAAAGGCACAAAGAGATGGATCCCACGCAGCAGCGGGCTTGGCAGCGGGGGGAAGGGGCCAGGAGCCAAGGAGGGCAGGCAGGAGACAGACCCCGTTGGAGCCCCCAGATTAAAGCACGCCCACGCCGGGACTTTAGCCCAGAGACACCTGCGTCAGACTTCTGTCCCCCAGAACTGTCAGAGAAGAAATCTGCGCTGGAGCAAGATACACCTTTTGTGGTGACTTCCTGCACCGAATAAAATATGCAAGAGTACTGAGCCCTAAAGCATTCTATTTGGGATCTAAAGACGTAAGTTTTCAACATGTAAACTGTCTGAGGTCATGATTTAGTCTAAGTTATTTTCTACTTCTCCATTGTGAGCTTCCCGGGAGAGGCGAGGGGGAGGAGTACAGGAAAGGGAAGAAGAAACTCCCAGGGGCCAGGCTCTGAGCGGGGCGCGTCTCTGAGGTCACTGGGCCCTCACAAAAGCCCTATATTGTTATTCCACATTTACAGAGAAGGAATCCGAGACTCTGAGAACCGAAGGTAGAATGCTGCCACGAGTCTGTCAGATTGCACAACCCCTGCTCAGTGGCCACACCCACCCTTCGGAATAAACCCCAGGCTCCAGTATTGGGGGCTCGGGGCTGGGGAAGGCGGGCATCCCGCCCAAAGGCTGGCTCGCTCTTTCCTTGGCACAGACAAAAAAGAGACGGTGGTCTGTTTCAATACCGTATCTCATCAATTCTAAGATTCACCTTTTTTTCTTTCACTTTTATTTTTTTTAAAGATTTTATTTATTTATTCATGAGAGACAGGGAGAGAGAGAGAGGCAGAGGGAGAAGCAGGCTCCCAAAGAGCAGGGAGCCCGATGTGGGACTCGATCCCAGGACCCTGGGATCATGACCTGAGCTGAAGGCCGACGCTTAACCATCTGAGCCACCCAGGCGCCCTTTTTCTTTCACTTTTAACATCTGCAATTACGATGCATCTTATATCCATAAAGCCTTACCATGACATTTGGCAGGCATGTGTCTTTCTCCGTGACACATAAAAGAATGGGGTGTCTTAGAACGGAGGCTTCTCTGGTTTGGTGAGTTAGGATAGCACACTTCCCTGAGCTCCACACTGGACTGCACCTCCCAGGGACAGCAATCCCCACCCTTCCTCAGGAATACATGCCAATGTTCATTATTTTCAGTATCAGGAAACATGTTGCATTTCGCCGAAATCCCTCATGCTACAGCTGAAGTTTTCATGCTGCTGGAAGAGAGAATGGTCATCATTTGCTCTTCCTTAGTGCCTACTCTGTGAGCTGGGAACCTCGGAAGGACACAAACGAGGTGGAAGATGGGGCCTCTACCCTCAAAAACCATACTAGAGGTAAAACTAAATGGGAAGCCGTATAAGATAGTACATAATTAAGAACCTAATTGCACTAGCAACCACATATGGAGATCCGATCAACAAAAACCAAATGCTTTTTCATTTTGTTTTGTTTCTTATTTTGTTTCTGTTTTTGTTTTTTTAATATGGTCACATATCAAGTTTGACTCATTAAACTCATTAGAAGTTTATATAAACACATTTTTTCCTGAAGGTTTCACCTGGGGCACCAAGTAACCTAGTGTGGTGGGTTCAGCTGTGCACCTTCAAAAGTTGTGCTCAAATCCTAACCCCAACACCCACAAAAGTGTCCTAATTTGGAAACAGAGTCTTTGCAGATGTGATCAAATTAAAATGTGGTCAGACTTGATGAGGGTGAGTGTTATAGCCAATGGCTGTTGTCTTGACAAGAAAAAGGAAAGGGAGATTTGGATACGGAGACTCAGAGGAGGCACAGAGAAGAGGCTTCTTGGCAGAGATCCCAGGACACCCCCCCTCCCGGCAAAAGGACTTCCAAAGGACCACTCAAGGAGTTGACAGCCCCCCTGCATCTAGAGGGGTTCACTACACAGTGTCTGACTCCAATCTGCTAGGTGCTTTGGGGATTGTAATAGACTAAATGTTGCAATTTCCCCAAATTCTTCTGTTGAAATCTAACCCCCAAGGTGTTGGTATTAGGAGGTGGGACCTGTGGGAGGCGATTACGTCATGGTGGCAGAGTCCTCACGAATGGGATTCATGCCCTTATACAAGAGACCCCAGAGAGCTCTTTTGTCTCTTCTGCCATATGAGGTTACAGAAGGAGTCAGCCTTCTAGGTGGAAGCCGAGCCCCAGCAGACACCGAATCTGTTGGTGCCTTGATCTTGGACTTCCCAGCCTCCAGAACTGTGAGAAGTGTGTTTTATAAGCCAGCTAGCTTATGATATTTTTGTTATAACAGCCCAGACAAAGACAGAAATTGGTACTGAAAAGTGGGGGTGCGGTTGTAACAAATACTTAACACTGTGGAGCTGTGGGAGACTTGACAGTGGGTAGGGCTGGGGGCGTTCGGAGGTGCATGCCAGGAGAAGCCCAAATTGCCATAAACAGACCGTAAAGGGTGATTCTGGTGAGAGCTCAGAAAGAAAAGGGGAAGGCTGTAGAGAAAGTCTCAGTCTTCTCAGAGAAAACCAAGGCGTTCTGGAAATCCTCGGGGCTTCCTCTCCTATCACAGGCCTAGAGGAAAAGGACCTGGGGATGCAGAATGATTTCAAAGGAGGGGCGCCAGCCCAAATGGACTAAGGCAGTCATCAGAGTGGTCTACCTCACAGAGATGATCAAGCACGGGATGCATGAGCATCTGGTATGGACTGGATGTGGGCCACATGGGAGGAAGGGCCCATTGAGCCTTCTGATCCTTCCAGGAGGACCATCTCCTGGAGCAAGAGAACTGCAATGGGAGTGTGTCCATATGGAAGAGACTGTGCAAAAGAAGGAGGGAGCAGAGGGGGAGCGGACAGCTCGATGATCCAGGCCAGATGTGCAAGGGAAATGCAAGCGAGAGGTGCCCAGAAGTACCTGCCATGTAAGACCGCTCTGATTGGCAGCATATATACCTTTACAACAAAGTAAAGAAAAAATTTAGAAATAACATTGTGTGTTAAGAAAGTCCATAAAGAACAAGATTCTAATGTGAGGATGCAAAAATGATGGGGCATATTGGACTGGAGCCAAAGAGAGAAAGGAGTGGTATTGGGGGAGCAATGTGGGACAGACCATCTCATTGTCATGAACATGTGACAAGGTTTTTCCCGTGAATAAGAAAACTGGCTCAGGTGCCAAGATACAATCCATGGAAACAAAAGGATTTAACCTAAGTCTAAACCCATTTTTCTCAAAGCAAAGCTCTGATAAATTCTTGACTTGCCTTAAATAACTCCTTGAGGATAATTCATCAATTAAATGTTTGAAAACACAGTAAAGCCATTATCAATGTGGAATTAGTTAGGACTGACTCAGACTTGGTTAGGGCTATGAACATGATGGAATACTAAGCTGAAGGTGACAAAGTCATCTCGGAGTATTTATCATTATTAAACTAGAGTTATTGAAGTCTTACTTATGTCTCCTTAGGCCATATCAGCCCGGGCATTCATGGAGTCACAGGAATAATAAAATTCCCACTGGCCCCTCATTTTATCCCAACACCCTTGACGTTATGGGTCCTTTACTTCTTCAAGATGTTCAGTGGAGAGCTCCATTTATACCCCCAAATATCTATGATTGCAGTTTCACATTTGTTGGCCAATTTTGTTGCTAAGTATTTGTTGATAATTTCAAGTCATCCAGACTCTGGAATTAGACAGGCAATGATTGGCTCTGGCTTGATGCATAGAATCTAATCACCCTGGCTTCCAGGTACAGAACAATTCGATCCCAGGACCCAAAAGATGCAACTTTAAACCACGCTTAGGAAACAATGAGAAATTTGGAACATGGAAGGAAAAGGGTCTAAAAGATAGAGATGACAACTCTTGGTCTTATTTGGTTTAAGTGGTAAACATGGCTCTCAGGAACTACAGGACTAGGTTTGAAATGAACTCCTAGCAAGATATTAAAACAGGTTGTAAAACAGATGCTTTGTGACAAAAGGGAGAGCAGAGGTCATGAGGAGCCTATCCAAATGCACTAAAAACAAATCCTGCAGTGCTCATATTATTGCTCCTGGAGACTGAAAAGATAAACAGGCAGGATCCAGAGGATGCTGAGTCTAGGAAGTGTTAATTTCAGAAAGGCATTTCACAGAGTAATGCAGTAAGGTGCATGGACACAGTCACCCAGACTTAGGGCTAATCAACCAGAGCAGTGGCCCAGGGTTCTCTACTCAAGCCCATCCTGTTCACCGTTCCAGTTAATGACTTAGGTGAAGGTTCAGAAGATGGTTACACCAAATTTGCAAAGGAAATGAAAATGCCAGTTATAGATGAAAGCACCAGAACCAACAATATCTGGAGAAACTAAAGTCAGAGACAAAAACTAGTAAGTGAAATGTATTATTATCAGTGGTTAGCAGCAGTAGTAGTAATAACAACAGCAATATTAATAATAAAATATTAGAATAAAAGTAAAGAGCAAATTTAAGGGTAAAAATGATTGCACAAGGATAGGACTGGAAGAAAACTGGAAGTTTATATTTTCTTAAATTTGGATTTAAAATTAACTATATATTTAATTTTTACCATCTCTACATCATACCTGATTTTTTTTTAATTTTTTTATTTATTTTTTATTTTTTTTTAAAGATTTTATTTATTTATTTGACAGAGAGAGAGCGAGAGCAGGAACACAAGCAGGGGGAGTGGTAGAGGGAGAAGCAGGCTTCCTGCGGAGCAGGGAGCCCGATGTGGGACTCGATCCCAGGACCCTGGGATCATGACCTGAGCCAAAGGCAGATGCTTAACAACTGAGCCACCCAGGCACCCCTGATTTTTTTTTAAAATAAGAGCTTTAGTAGTCTCATTGTATTCTATATTGCTCAGAACACATTTTTTGTGGTAATCCCCTGTTGAAGAAGATTATCAAACTGTAATGATTCTAGAAGCATATAAACAGGGTGGTAGAATATAGAAATGTATAGCCAGCAAGAACCTTGAAGACCATAATCCCAACATAAACAAACTGAGAATATCAAGATCCTAGAAGACTGAGATAATGCCACCATATTATCAAAGCTCACCTAGAACCCAATCTATGCATAGATCACATAAAGAACATTTACAGGAATTAAGATTGTATAACCCAGAAAAAGGAAAATATAATGGTCGGGGGGTGAGAGGGGTGGTTACCTAACAGAAAAGCCATCAAGTGAATCTAGAAGGAAGATTCAAGATCAAGGGTATGAGTTACAGCAGGGAGGTGAGTTAGAACCTTATACTAGTGAGAACTATAGACAGTGAGAGTGTCTCATCTCTCCATGATGAGAGGCCCAAGGTCACCAGGAATGTTCAAAGAATGAGTGATCACTTACTGGGAATGCTGCAGAAGAACTTACAACACTCAACAGAAAGGTGGAGGCCATCAAAATGCCAGATTCTGATTTTCACAAAAACTCGGAGCCTGGCCTAAAGTCACCAGCTTTTTATTGTGCACAGTAAGGATATTAAGAAAAACAATCACCAAGTACAATAATTGCACTTCATTCAATACAGGACATTTCAACCCCAAAACTTAATTAAGCTCAGAATCAAGGACTTTCCTCTAAATTGAAACAATTTGGCTTTATTTTCCTCATTCCACCACGGATGGGTGAACATTTACTCATCGTGGAAGATTGTATTTTCCAAAGAAGGCCATCAAATTATATCCCACTCCTACAATGTGACATTAACTCCTCCCATTGAGTGTGGATTCTGTGTTCTTCCCCTTGGGCCTGGGTGGACCTTCATGGCGGCCTTACCAATGCAGTATGTCAAAAGTGAGGCTCTATGACTTCCACCACTAGGTCATTAAAAAATGCCATGGTCTTTCACCTTGTTCTCTCACTTGGGGCACTTGCCCTGGGAACCCAGCTGCCATGTTACGAGGAAGCTCAGACCACACGGAAAGGCCAGGCATGTCTAGGTTTTCCAACCAATGCCCAGCTGAGGTCCCAGACAAGGAAGGATGGGAGGAAAATAGAGGTTTGAGGTATCTGACGCATGACAGAGAGGGATTTCAAGAGAAATGGCTCTACATTTGTCAGAGAATAAATTCCGTTTTAAAATAGCCACTGTGTGTGACAGCCAACTGGACAGCTCGGTGGTGGCACAGATGACTCAACATGAATTCTACCCTCCTAGAGTGACACTCAAGGCCATGAGTGGCCATGCATGGATGGTATAACCAATTTCGTATGTTATAAAAACATCCACGCTCATTATTGTCTAAGATTCATAATGTAAATATGTGTTCTCCTTTTTATAGAGAAAGATCCTGAGGCTCAAAGACTGTGCATGACCTGCCCTTTTTCACACAGGGAGTCAGTGTTGGCCACACCCAGGGGGAGCAGTCGGGGCAGCGGTTACGTTCCAATCATGTCACGAGGCTTGCCAATGCATGAGGGCCACCACCTCCGTTCCACCGAGCCAGGCCACACAGCTGACACAGATTTGTTCCAGTAGCTTCCCCAGGGGAAGAAATGGCAGACAGGCATAAATAAATAAACCTCAGGCTTGATGTCCTGTCTTTATCCAAAACCAAAAAATGATTCTTTTTCTTTCCTTCCTTCCTTCCTTCTTCCTTCCTTCTTTCTTTCTCTTTTTCTTCCTTCCTTCCTTCCTTCTTTCTCTTGCTTCCTCCCTTCCTTCCTCTCTCCCTCCCTCTCTTTCTTTTCTTTTCTTTCTTTCTTTCTTTTTCTCTTTCTTTCTTTCTTTCTTTTTCTTTCTCTCTTTCTCTTTCTTTCTCTCTTTCTCTCTTTTTCTCCTTCTCTCTTTCTCCCTTTCTTTCTTCTCTGGGGCCATCTTAGTGCCAGCCCACCTCTCTGAGCATAGGCCTACCCTTCTGGTTCCTGTATGGTCGACCCACTGTGACATGAAGAGTCCATGTTCCTTTCCCATTGGATCTGTTAACCCCAGTTGCTACTAAGCTGCCTTGTCTGATTTTTCATTGTCCTTGCATGTTGGGTCCTACTTCCTGGCAGGGGCCTGTTTATCTTTGCTTATGTCTACTTTTTTCTAGAGTACTCTTCCACTTAGGCAAATTTCTTTATTTTCTTTTCTTTCCCGTGTGTAAATAGCAGAACCTGGACAAGAACTCAAAGTTTTCTAATTGCTGATTACATTCTCTTTCTACTTTATTACAAAGTTTCATGATACATCGCATGGATTTTGTAAGAAATAGAATTCCACAAATATTCACTGAGTACCAGGCTCTCTGCTAGGAGGCAGGGAAACTGACATAGTTAGCTCAAGGATCTTTCGGTCCAGAGGGTAAAGCAGACGCCCAGGCAATCACAATAGTGTGTGTTAAATCATGTGTTAGGCAAATACAGAATACTAAAGCAACACCCAGGGGTGTGCTCCCAACCAATCTTGAGACTCAGGAAGAGCTCCCCCAGCGCAGGGGAGGGGTGGTTTGATACTTGGGGAGATACCTCTTGGCAGAAGGGACAATGCCCATGGAGAGAGGGAGAGAAACCTCTATGTGCAGGAGAGCTGGGTTTCTTCACTCTGACAGGCTTGAGGCACTTAGGGGTGAAGTTTGGAGTTTAGGCTGATGGCAATAGGAATCAGAAAGGAGTCCGGAAAGATGTGAAAATAGATCAAAGGTTTATTCCGCAGAAGGAGGTGGGTATATGAAAATGATGAGGACATAGTCCCTGGCTGCAAGGAGCTCATCACCTCCTGGGAGAGACAGATACATAAACAAATCATTACAGAACAATTCATTCAGTTCTAAATATAGGGTGCACAAAGGGCTGGGGGACCCAGAAGAGGAAGCCATTAGCATCCCCTGGGAGGGGAAAGAAAGGCTTTGTGTAGGTGACAGTTGAGCAAGATGACAGATGAGTGGGTGGCCAGCAGAGGGGGTGGACCTTCGGGTGGGACCAGGAAAGGCACCTCCAATTCATTACCCGGTATTAAGTGAACCAAATGTTTGCCATTCTCTTTACATTTCAAAGCCTCAGGAATTTGTCTCCTCCTGTTAGAGATAGCAAACATTACACTGTAACTGACTGCTCTCTTCTCAAGGATTTTGAAGGTTTGTTTGCAGAGGACACTCTATCTGGTGCATTCCAGAAACAAAAGAAGCTTTTCAGAAGTACTTGCAGAACCAGGAAGCTCTGCTCATTTCTAGAGGCTTTGTCCTCTGAAGCTTTGTGGCATAATCACAAAATCACAAAATCAGGAGCAAGTAGGACTAGGGCACATCTGTACCCACCCTGGCCCCCCAACAAACTGACGCAGAAACCAAGTGTCCAAGTCACAGGCTTAGAAAGAATCTTCCTTCTCTTTAGCAACATCAAATTTTGCAAAGAATTGAAATGGGAAGAATACAACACTGTTCTTCATACACTCCAACAAATATGTTGCTTAAGCACAGAAAATCGTGGGATACAGGATTCTCTCTCTTTTTTTTTTTTTAAACACAGCCCAATCTTGGTACACAGACAAGGTGAGGATAAAAGAGTTTCTCTCTCTATTGACAGCACAACACCCCCTTTGCTTTGGAGAGAAGTGCGATCAGAACAGACTCAGGTTGACTAGATGAGTGGGTTGCTAAGGTGTGTGGTGGTAGTTGTAGAAATGTTGCAATAGGAATGACATAAATAACTTGAAAGGATGGGTAGTCATTTACCAGGGAATTACAAACAAAAGACGCAAGAATAGTAATATTAATAAAAGATAATATGAAAAAAAAGTCAGAGAGTTATTTGGCAATGATAGAAAAAAGGTAATATAATCATGAATCTTCTGGTACTAAATAACACAGTAGTAAATACATATGAGAATAAGTCTTTTTTTTTTAAGATTTTATTTCTTTATTTGACAGAGAGAGACACAGCGAGAGGGGGAACACAAGCAGGGGGAGTGGGAGCGGGAGAAGCAGGCTTCCCGCTGACCAGGGAGCCCGATGTGGGACTCGATCCCAGGACCCTGGGATCATGACCTGAGTCGAAGGCAGATACTTAACAACTGAGCCACCCAGGCACCCCGAGAATAAGTCTTAAAATGTACGTGGGAATTTGGTAACACCACAATCACTGTGACGCGATGGTTCTCGACCCACAGGCGATTTTGTCCCCTCTGGGACATTTGGCGATGTTTGAGACATCTGTGGTCATCACAGCTAGGTGGGGGACGGCTACAGGCTGTAGTAGAGGCCAGGGAGGCCAGGGAGGCTGCTAGGCACCTGCAAAGCCCAGGACAGTCCCACAACCAAGAGTTGTCTGTGCAAAATGTCCACAGTGCCAAAGAGCACAGATGCTGAGGACGGAGAAGGAGAAAGTGCAGCTGCAAATACAGACAGGGGTGGAGATTGCCATGTCCTAGGTGGAACTGTGTCCCCCAGAAAGCTACGTTCAAGTCCTAACTGCAGTGAACGTGACCTTATTTGGAAATAGGGTCATTACAGATATAATCAAATTCAGATGATGTCTTACTGGAGTCTAGAGGACCCTCATCCAGTAACTGGGGTCTTTACAAGAAGCAGGAAATTTGTACACAGACATACAGAGAAGAGAGCTCCATGGGAGGACGGGAGCAGAAATCGGAAGGATGTGTCCACAAGCCAAGGACTGCTGGCTACCAGCAGAAGCTCGAGAGAGGCATGGAACAGACTCTCAGAGACTCCGGAGAGAACCAATCCTGCTGAACCACTTTGATCTTGGACTTGTAGCCTCCAGAATGGTAAGAGAATAGGTCTCAGCTGCCTGAAGCCCCCCCAGTGTGTGGTGCTTTGTAACAGTGGCCCCCAGACTCTTCCACACACACGGAAATTGTTCACCCCCAAGCTGCCTGGGCCTGTTGCTTCCTTACCATTAATGGTATCCCTGGTTTCCTCCAGTTGTATTTAAGACCGTGCTCACTCAGAGAAGTCTTTCATTAGGTCACCTTCCAGATTCTAAGTTATTTGATACACATTTTCTACTACCAAACTTAGTGCCTGGGGTGGGGAAGCTACAGCCACTGTAAGCCCCATGTTTTTATCAAACAGACTGTGTGCAAGACGTGCTCCCCAAACACACTTGAAGGGCGAGAGAACCAGGGAGGGTGGGTAGCAGAAGACAAGCAAAAAGTGACAGCAGAGCCTGACACCCTGAGGCCCATGAACTTCATACACATCATCCCTGCACCCCTGCAATCTGGACAGCCGTTGAGAACTGCATGGGACGGGGAGGACATTTGCAGCAGGAACTTTTTAAAAACTCTTCTGCCATGAGGACCTTGTTCCCGTCTGCCTCATCTGCATGATATTTAACAGGATAAGACCTGAAGCAACAGAGAGGCTTTACAGGAAGAAAGGGGTCTCAGCAGCATCCAGCAGTGTCATTATAGGAAACATCCCAAACAGAAAGCCTACAAGCTGCAAAATAAAGAAACAAATCAAAAGAAGCAGGTGTGTGTGTATGTGTGTGTGTGTGTGTGTGGCGGTGAGGGGGAAGAGAAGGAGGCAGGGAGGGCATGGATAAAATACTAAAGCATTTGAGATGAGAAGGTAAGAAAGAAGGAACGAGTTTCCTTTTTTCGATGAAACCTAAATGACAGCTTCCAGACCTTAGCAGCCAAAGTGGGTTTCCCTCAAATACACGAATGGTCACGTATCAACGAGAGCCCATGTCTGTTTAGCTGGGGTGTTCTGTTCCTTGATCTAGCAATGCTGCAGCTTCGGTACAAATGCCCACAGTCTCGGCAGAGATTCGGGCCGGAAGGACACTGTTGTGGTTAATCATCATCTAGGAAAACAGGGTCACTTGGCACAACTCACATGCACCCACCTTTTTGCTCAGATATCTGGGTAGTCTGATGGGTGGTTTCCCTTGCATTGTCCTAAATTCCTAATTCATTTTCTCTTTAAAGAACAGATTCATATTGTTAAGGCTACTTGATTGCTGCTTTTTAATTAAAAAGTCTTGATTAAAATGTTTTCATTAAACACATACTGGCAAACTCTCAAATTATTTCAAAACATTTCACTCTTTGCTTTTCCATTCCCAGTGCTGTCCCAATCACCCTGCGGGGGATTCAGTTGTGACTTCAGACTTGTCAGGCAGACATAGGCACCAGCCGACAACAGATGGAGGAACCTGTCAGTCACTGCTGATCTCGGCCAAATCCTGAAGAGCCACCATTTCAAAAAGCTGGTCACCTTCCAAGGTAACCCAAACAAAAAGAAACCAGGAATACCTACTAGAGTGACAACTTGCAGTAAGATGAAGGCAAAGTTTAACAACAACAACAACAAAAATCATTTATTAAAAGTTTACCTTATCTTACCATAAAAGTTAGGAGCATTTTTCTTTCATCTCATTATCACAGAGCCAAGAGGGCTTTAATAATTATTGTGCTAAATTATTCCAAGGGGAAAAAGTAAGAAATTATATAGTCTGTCTGATACAACTCTCCTCCTAGATCCTGAGGTTTACAGCCCATTTTGAGTAAAACTAAAAAATACTTGCCTTTTATTTGATTCAGCATCTAAATAGACTGTATTTACTATTTAAGAAATAGCAGATCAGGGGCGCTTGGGTGGCTCAGTCCTTAGGCGTCTGCCTTCGGCTCAGGTCATGATCCCAGGGTCCTGGGATCGAGCCCCGCATCGGGCTCCCTGCTCCACGGGAAGCCTGCTCCTCCCTCTCCTACTCCCCCTGCTTGTGTTCCCTCTCTCGCTGTGTCTCTCTCTGTCAAATAAATCAATAAAATCTTAAGAAAAAAAAGAAATAGCAGATCAGATCATATGAACTTCCGATATATTAAAAGAGGAAAACAATATTCCCCCTCTAAATTAGGGTATATCTTTTGTTCTCTAAATACCGATAGAATATGTGAGTTTTGCTTACTACACTAATGGATAATTTCCATCTAGTTTTAAAAACTTTAGTGTTAGTTTTCATAAATTATCAAAGAAGTTGAAATTAAAGATATCTAATCGAGTCATTCCACACTGACAGCAATATTGTTCCTCAGGTTATTTCATTGAGTTTGCTGTGGTTGACCTTTTTTATCCAAAAAATTTAGACTCTTCTCTCTTTGAAAATCTGCATCTAAGATAAAAGACATTATCCTTTATGAACTGCTGTAATGCACCAGCACCAATCACACTATTAAATGGCTTGGGCAGATAATAAGAACAAAATGCTGAACCTGTCAACCCTCTGGTTTTATGGGTTTCCAGACAATAGAAGGCACAACGATGAAAGATTATGTGTCCCTGCATCCAACACTAAACTGCAAAAATCCAAGTAATAAAGATATATTAAAATAAGCCAAAGGGAATCTCTGTCTGCCAATAAGCTATATGGTGCAGTGTGAGACAGAAGATTTTTTTTTCCTTGGGATATAAGTGAAAATGTAATTAGGTTTGTCCTAAGAATTGGCTAACATTTTTCTCTTTTGCTGTGGTTTCTCTTAAAACTGTTCCTTTTTAATGATCCCCTGGCTCATATTAAATTACAAACATAAATTCAACAAATGGCTACGATGGTTTTAAAAAGGATAGAAGGTATGGAATATTTGAACTTATGAACTTAAAACTCTATACATACATTTTTGGATCATTGCCTCTGACTCCCGGAGAATGCTATTGCAAATTTCTATCTCCACAACAAAACGTTAGCCCCCTTTTTACTTTATCTGTTTTTAAGCAGAAAAAAAAAGTAAAACCATCCTTTTATTGGTTTAAGAACACTGAAAAAGCAAAATTATAGAAAATTTATAAATGTTTAAAAGAAAAGAAAAATTACCCTCATAACCCAAGCATAAAGGTTGTTTCTATTTTGCATATCTTCCATCTTCCTGTCCACAGTTAGTTTTAAGCATAAAATATATACAAGTTTATATTCTGCTTTTCTATTTAAAATCATAACAAAACATTTCCCCAAGTGTCCACAGATATAATTTCCACTTGTATCATAGGGACTTATTGCTGTGTGAGATATTTTGGTTCCTCCAATGTTTTACTATTGTAGATAGGGTTGCAATTAATATCTTCATGCTTCTAGAACAGGAATGTTTAACTAGAGACTGATAACCTTTCAACAGCAGGTTTGTCATTCCAGCAACTGGGCAGGGGCGGGGGGGGGGCAGGGGGAGGCTCGGAGGTGGGAGGGAGGTGGGGGGGTTGGAGGGAGGGATGGCACACCGGAAAAACTTCAATGTCTCTTCTATCCTTAAATTCTATGATCCCCTCCACCACCACGATATGCAGAATTTTCCTTGGCACTGTCCTCCAGTCTTTTTCTAACTGTCACAAATTAATTATCGTAAGGTGATTTCAAATACCTTTTGGGAAAGTCCCAGCCAGCATGAAATGAGGCAGTGAAGATAAAGGTCAGCTGCATTTTGTTTGTTGTGCATTCAGTTGCCATTATGACTGTTCATACAGCACCACAGATAAGCTAACATACTTTAGCGATTGCAGTAAAATAATTTTTAAAAAGCAAATGCACTTTGTACTAAGTATGCTTTCTACACCTTCTTGTTTTGTATTCTTCTTGAGCAGTAATTGTCATCTCATGGATTTTATTTCCACTTATGGCTAATTATATTTTCTCATTCCCATAACCCAAATAATGCTGCTAATATCTTTTGTTTTTGATTCTCTGAACATTTTTAAAGAATTTCAAAGCTTTTTATAGACCTAACAGTTCCTTGGTGTCCCACTATAATAATAAATCCTCAATCAGATGCTTAGCAGGATTTATAAATGTCTAACTTCTTAGTTGTGATGGACTAGAAACACCCAATTTAAAGGCTTTTAGTGTCACAATGGAAAAAACACACCACACATCACTAGTTACGAAGGGGCAGCTAGGGGGACCAAATTTCTGTTTTAAAGTAAGGATTTCAGAGGAAGTTTTGTTGTATTAAAGGCTACCATGTACAAGATGCTGTAAGATTTCTCTCTAGTCTAGTTTTTTTCAAAGCTTCAATCTATTATGACATTAGAACCTATAAACTCCATGAGAACAGGAGTCTTATTTTCTTGTTCAGTGTAACCACCAGGGAAAACAGCCTAGTAGTTACTCAAAAAGTTAAACTTTTAAGTTAAAGTTAAAGTTAAAAGTTAAAAGTTAAAATAAAGTTACCATATGACCCAACAGTTCCACTCATAGACATAAACCTAAGAGAAATGAAAACATGTATCCACACAAAAATCTGTACATGAATGTTCACAGCAGCAGTATTCATAATAGACAAAGAGTGGAAATAACCCAAATGTCCACCAACTGATGAATCAGTAGAAAAAGTATTGTATATCCAGGCAATGGAATTTTATTCAGCCATAAAAAGGAATGAAGGACTTACAGAGGCAATACACGGATGAACCTTGAAAATGCTATGCTAAGTAGAAGTAGGAAGTCACAAACCGCAACATATTGTATGATTTCACAATATGGAGTGTCCAGAACAGGCAAATCCCTACAGAGAGAAAGTTGATTAGTGGTTGCCAGGGGTTGGGGAGGGAAGGTGGAATGGGGAGTGACTGCTCATGGATATGGGTTGTTTTTGGCGGGGGTGGGGGGTGTGGAGAAGGGATGAAAAGGTTCTGAAGTTAGTGCTGGTTGCACAACCTGGTGAATATACTAAAACTACTGAATTGTTCACCTTAAAAGGGTGTTTTATAACATATGAACTATATCTCAATTCAAAATACATATTAAAAATTTTTAATGACATCATAAAAAATAATCTTGCCCGGGCGCCTGAGTGGCTCAGTTGGTTAAGCGTCTGCCTTCGGCTCAGGCCATGATCCCAGGGTCCTGGGATCGAGCCCCGCATCGGGCTCCTTGCTCAGCGGGAAGTCTGCTTCTCCCTCTCCCTCTGCTGCTCCCCTGCTTCTCCTCTCTCTCTCTTTCTCTCTGTCAAATAAATAAATAAAATATTTTTAAAATAATAATAATAATCCTGCCCATTGCCTGGCAAGAAGAAACACATTAAATGCGGAAAAGAAGATTCTTAAATTATAAACTCCTATATTTTGAGGGCAAATGTGTCTTATTCACCTTTCTAAGCCCAGGAGCTATTATGCTCCCTAGCCTGTAGATTATACCCTCTGCATCAGTTAAGATGCTTCCCATTATTGATTAAGGAAAATGCAACTCAAACTCACCTAAATAATAAAGGAATTATGGGCCCATTTGACTTAAAAAGTCCAGATTTAGGCTTCAGCTAAGGCTGCATCATCAAGGACCCAATTTCTTTCTTTATCTCAATTCTGCTCTTCTTTAACAACTTTAACCCCTAACAAATTCCTTCTTGCTCTTAAGACGGTGTCCAGTAGTTTCTAAAGCTACAAGCTTCCTTATTTAAGTCCCTGGTAACTTACTCCAAGTCCAGGAAGTGATAACTCTTGGTCTTTATTGGGCTGAGTTAGGTCTTGCACCAAAACAAAATGAATCGCTGAATCCAGCAGGATGGTGTCAAAGAATAAAGCAGAAAGGCCCAGAGCTAAGAAGCAAAGCTGAGGTACTTTCTTTGTGGGGAAAAAGAGAGCCACTCATTCAAAACACAACTAGAAGAGAAAGGGAGAGAGATACAAGAACAAAGGGGTATTGATTCCAATTAGGAGGACTTCTAGGCTCTAAGTGCTGATTATTTGGTGGTTGGGGGGTGGGTTGAAAATTCCTCCTTTTGCTGTGTTGTTCTTTAAATTTATGTGACAAAGTGCAGGTGTGGTTTTCTGAAAGATCTCACGTAAGAGACTTTAGACTCTGTAGCAGGAGCTTTTAGGTGCAAGAGTAGAGCTTGACAATTATATGTATATTTTAAAAAACAATGGTAAGCACTTGTTGTTTGAAGCCAATCAATCTCACCAATGTGGCTCTTCCATCAGAAAGAATGAAGAAATGCTGAAGAGATTGTTGTTGGAGAGGGAACAGTGCATTGTACTCGGAACTCAATCACTGAATGAATCAGAAAGACTAAGACAATAGGATGACCCGACAGCAGTGTAGGAAGGAAGACTGGCCTGGGGTGTGTGGGAAGCCCCAAATCTCCTGGAGACAGTTTTCTAGGCAGGAGACAACTAAAAAATATGCCAGTTTTACCTCAAAATATTCATCCACAGATATTCCCGTCCTTTTTACATTTAGAGATTTGTAGCTTAAAAAAACGACTGGATGCTGTCAAGTAGCGAGATAATTCTTTACTTGTTAACCAGGGTAAGGAGGACTACATTTTCATAGGAGAGATTCTCTGTCTTGGTGAGAACATAAGAAACCCTAGAGTTCAAGAAAAACTGTCCAGAGCAAATTCCAAATGACTGAAGTCTCCCCATCAAAAGGGGCATAAATGACCAAAATCTTCTCTCTTCATTTTACAACAGCCATCTTGCTTCCTGTTTCTAAGATTTTCCAAGTGTAAAACTGATTTCTCAATTATTGAGTTTTTTCCAGCATATGGGCAAACACACTAAGAATTAACGAGTCTATTGTCATGCTATTTCACGACCTTCAGAACACAAGCTGCAGAGAACAAAGCCTGCCTCTGGGGCTCACTGGCTAAGTGACCCAGAGCCTGAACCCTCCATCCTGTCCCCTTCAAAGAGCAGTGACAATACCCTCCCTCGTAACAGGGTTGCACTGAACATCAACTGAATTAATGCCTATAAACCACTTGGTCCGGTGCCTGGAAACACCACCCAATAAATACTGTTGCTATGTTATGATTATGATAGTTCAGAGGAAACGTGTTCCAAACACTTGAAATGCAATCATCTATTTAAACATTATTTAATATCCCCCATGTGGCTCTAAGATGTGTACATCTGAGAAATGAGGCAGAACTTTCCTCATAGATCAGATGCAGAAACTAAGGATAGAAGGGCCACAGATCCCACAAAGCTAAATGCACAGCTAGACCAAAGACCTACCAATTGCTTATAGAGGTTAACACTGTCAGCTCACAGGAACGTCAGTTCTTGGAGCCACAGATTGTACTCACTAACTAGTAGAATGATAAGGGCCTGGAAAGTCCAAAGAGGGCAAAAATCAGGCCAAGCAATTATTTAATGATCTAGTCAGTTAAAACAGATCTCACAGCCTCCTTATAAAAGTAATAATGATAAGAGCCCACACACAGATTTTTTTTCCAGCCACTGGAATGATTCATTGCCATGTCTCGACGCATTCCATATATTGACTCAGTAGACTTCCCACATATTGACCCCGTATATTGACTCACGGTCTTTACAACAGCCCTTCCAGATGCGGACCCCATGGAACCGAGCAGTTGGGAGATTGCAAAGGACAAGTTTGGGATGCAAACCCTGGCCACATGCCTCAGTGTCCACCATTACCCTCTTACCCTCCACGTTCGTCACGACCCATGATGGTAGCCACCAATCACCTGTAGCCATATTTAAAATTTAAATGAACTCACTTAAAACCAAATAAAATTACAAATTCAGTTCTTCAATTGTCCTAGCCACAATTTAAGTGCTATCAATAGCCACACGTGGCCCAGGGCTTCCACCAGACAGTGCAGACAGAACCTTTCCATCATCACAGACATCCCTCTCGCTGCCCTATGCTCTGGACCCTCACACTTCACTGTCCCAGGGACTCTAGGGGTCTGTCTGCTTTGCCTGTCTATTATCATAGTTTCACTTGAATTAAAAAAAAAAAAAAAAAAGGTTATTTCATTCTCTTTGAACAGGTAGCTTATTCAGGGCCTACAGTTTACACAGCTAACATAGCAAAGGTTGCAAAGCAATTAGAAAACATATTCCCTGCCCCAAAAAACTTAGAATCTGCTTGACTAATGAGTTCTCTGAGGCCTATCACAATTGGGCAATGTTGTCTTCTGGTGGAAAAAAAATGTAAAGTATAGTAGAAAGGCAGCATATTATAAGCAAATCCAACTCATAATACTAAATTATTTGCCAGATACTTTCTTGCACTCTTGTTGCCTGGAACCGTAAATGCATTCTCCCACAGAATCACTGACACATGTGGTGGCTGGGTCCACGTCTTGCCTGACCAGAGCCAATTTACCCTGGGATTCCCCTGAAGCATGGTATCATGTGTTCTTACAGGACCTTTCATCAGCTGTACAATGAGAACATGGAAACCGAGGACCTCCGAGGTACGTTCTGGCTCAAAAATCCTTTGTAATAGTGCTCCTTCTGAGACCAGGATTTTGCATCTAAGTAATCCCAAAATTGAGCTCAGGTAGGAATGACGAAAACACGACAGGCACAGGGATGAAGTGGAGGGTCGCTTGTGCAGATCCCACAGCAGAATCAAGCTGCGTCCTGTCTGGGATCTTCAATCCTTAACCAAAGTCAAAACCCCCCAAGGTGACAGGAGTGCTGGATGCTGGCCATGTGTTTCCTGTCGGCATCTTTTCTCTCTACTCTTCTTTTCACCTTCCGTTCTACTCTGCTCCTTCCTTTCCTCCACCTCCATCTGAAAGTGGTGCCGCAGACCGCAGGATGCAAGTTTTTCATGATCTATTATGAGAATCAGGGACTGTGTGTCTTCCTTCACAACCCCTCCTCCTTTTCATCCCCCACCGCCTTTTCCCGGTCCTCCAGCTACCATCATGGGGAATTTTTTTATATGTCAAAGCATCCTGCGACGTGTTTCATTCCTATCACCTCATTTAACCTCAGAGCAGCCCCATCTGACAAAAGCCACTTACAAAGAGAAAACCAAGGTCTAATTCACCCAGGCCACATAATAAGAGGTGGATTCAAGTGTGAGTGTCTCCCAGGATTCTGCCTTGTCACTGCAGTGGGCCCCCTGAAGTATCCTCAAACCAGGATCACCTGGGACGGCAGGTAGAGCCTTCCTAAGGAAATTTAAGAACCTGGTTTTCATCCTATTCCAGGATAACTTCAACTATTATTTGGGGGAAATTATTTAATGTCTCCGGATTTCAGGTCTCTTATTTGTAAAATGAGGAGTTGGGGTAGAGGATTTTTGAGGTCACTTCCGGCTCAAAACAAGGATTCTATGATACCACCACACGCATAACTTTCCTCCTAAGTACAATTACTTTTGCCACATTTTAACAGATGACAACTAGTATTTACTGATTTACTGATTGTCACTATGAGTCAGGCATTTTACATGCAGTATCTCATTCAGTCTTTATCACAACCTTATAAAGTAAATACCACTGTGGAATAAATTCCTTTTATGATTCTGAAACCAAAGCCCCAACTCTGAAGGACAGAGGCCAGACCCAAACTCAAGGCATCTGCCTCTCTACTGAAAGGCCATGCACTGGTTCCCAGTGTTGTCCACAACTCATACCCACTGACCCCGTGGTCAGAGGCCAGATACTGCACTTCCCATAGTACAAAAATATCTAGCACTCAAGAGTCATAATGCATAAGTAGATTAACTCTCAAGGGGGGGGGAAGCAGAACAGAGAAAAAACAAATATACTTTGATGACTAGACTCCTAATAGACTTTGATGTAGCAGGCATACTCAACTTTTACCTGCCTCATTTAACCTACAGAATTAACTTTTATTTATGAATTAAGCTGACTTCCATGAATCTTTAAAAAAAATCGTATGACAAATACTGATTGTAGTAGCTCCATTAAGCTTAAAGTCCCTAATATAGTTGTTTTTTTTAAACTGGCATTTCTCCCTACCAGTTTAATATATTTTTATAAAGTTGAAGGCAAATCCTGGCTCAATAATACTATCCACGAATGAACCATTAGCCTATCCACACCTTAACTGACTAAAGTCCTTGAACATTAACAGCCTCATATGGGACCTGAGCCCCACCCATATTTGGCAAACAATAGTGGTATATAAGGGCAGTTAAGACATTTCTGGAACTATCACTCATTATTCTCTTGGACTAGATCTCTCCTCATGAAATCAGTAAGACTACAAACTGTTATTAGCTTAATTAAATGTGTCATATGAAAATCCCTCTTGTCAAGTGAAGACATGGACAGATATTTGATAAAGCAAATATAGTAATATTTTAATGATACAACCAAGGTCGTGAATATAGATGTTCACTGTACAATCCTTTTTTTATATTTGAAAGTTTTAAAAATATTTGTTATGCGTTCTACAATATTACTGACTCCTTACTATGTCCCGGGCACTGGTGTATGCTGAAAGAGGACCTTCCAGTTTAACGCAACAATTCTGCAGAACTGGCTTCTACTAGACTCGGAACCCAAAGTAGAGAACCAGATACTCTTTCAGTCGAAACTGGAAAACCCCTATGAGGCTACCTAGCCTGGAAAGGACCCAGTTATGTGCCTGGGGATGGAACCAATCAAAGACGGCCAAATGAATCTGAAAGTCAATCAGGAAGCACCCTGCCCACTACCCATTCCCCCCACCTCCATATCACTTCCAAAAACCCCACCCTAAGTGAAAGTCCCTCCCAAATAGAACATTGACCAATCAAAGACTGTCTTGAGACTTCCTCCTTTTTCTCTGTAAAACCCACTGTCCTTTTAAATCCTTGTGAGTCTCTAGCAGAAGGAACGCAGCAGTGGCGAACTCCCTTACCGTAGTCAACTCTGGATAAACACACTTGGATGAACTCTATCGTGGCCTTCAACTTTCTGATAATCCTCAACTACCATCATCTACATGGTTAGTTAAAATCAGTTGTGACAATTCTTAAATAACAAATATCATACCTATATTTGTTTTCCCTCATAATTCCCCTCTTCTCTGTATTGTTTTTAAGAGAGAAGAGGATACCAGTAGCTTGACCAGAACGGGCAAGGTACCTCCTTCAGAGCATCTTGCTTGGGAAGGTCATCTGTAATGTCTGTCTCTGGGGGAAAATGCTGAGAATCACTGAGTATTCAACTTTAACTCTGCATCAGTGTGTTAGTAAATGCTTTGCCCTCCCCATAGTAAAGGACAAGGAAGTGTGAACAGTAATGGTTGTCTGTGGGCTGCATATTTATGAAATAGTAGCCTGAATAATCATGACTGAGTCACTCCAGCAGACTCAATAGAAAATTATTGCAATTGTCCATCTGCCTTTATTCAATCTTTCCCCTCCCATCTGACCAAACACTGAAATACTCATCCTGCAAGAGTAATTCAAGCCTCACCTCATACATGATGCCTTCTCTTGTCATGCCAAATCAGATGGATTAACCTCTCCATAAAACACTCATAGTTATAGCCTTAGAAAGAAGGAAAGAAAGGGAGGAGAAGAGGGAGAGAGAGAGAAAGAGACATGGAGGGAGGGACACAGGGAGGAAGAAGATAAACCTGTTTTATAGTCTTGTGGAAAATGGAGAAGATCCAGGATTCTTGCAAGGACATAACCTTAACATTTTGCTTTTTTTTAAAGATTTTATTTATTAGAGAGAGAGAGAGAGAGAGAGAGAGAGAAACAGAGGGAGAGGGACAAGCAGACTCCACATTGAAGCTGATGCATGGCTCGATCTCAGGACCCCAAGATCATGACCTGAGCCAAAACCAAGAGCCGGACACTTAACTGACTGAGCCACGCAGGCACCCCTCAACATTTTACTTGCAAAGGTGACAGAATGACAACACTGTTCTGTTTCTTTCTCCTTCACAGCCATCACATTTCTCAGCTATTACCCAGAATTGCTGCTGCTCTTCATATATACTTTCCCTCCAATTTCCTCAAAGAGACTCATGAACTATCAGTCAATTCTGAATCAACAAAGCTTCTACAAAAGGGTAGCCCTAGCCATGTAATGCAATAGCCCTTTCTGTCATTTGTCAAAGGGGATGTTGGAGTTTCACTACTGGTATGAGATTACAAAATCTAATAGGAAAGGTCAGCCTAATACAAGCCAACAGCTTTCTGACATGTTATTCAGAACTGGCTGATGTGTGGGATCGTGAGTGCCTCATCTCTGGATGTCTACGTGCAGAACCCAGATAAGGTCCTCCAGGGATCCTCCAGATGGGAAGTTAGGAAAGGGGACTCCTTTAAGTCTTGCTAACTTGAAAATTCAAATAAGATTTCTAAGACAAAACTTAAATAGGGTCGGGAGAGGGTGGAAGGAAAGAATAAGGAGGGAAAAAGGAGGAAAAAAATGTTCCAATTTGTATTATGGTTGGAAAAGTCTGACTCGGTACTGGGTCCATCAGCATGGAATGCATGTTACACTTTGGGCGCCTGGGATTTGTAATGTGGTCAGCCTGGGCTACAGCATTTCTCTGGCTCTGTTAAGTACATTGCTGAGCTGCTGTCTCTGACACCATAAAAGTGTTCCTACAGGGGCTCCTGGGTGGCTCAGTCGTTAAACGTTTGCCTTCGGCTCGGGTCATGGTCCCAGGGTCCTGGGATCGAGTCCTACATCGGGCTCCCTGCTCCACAGGAAGCCTGCTTCTCCCTCTCCCACTACCCCCTGCTTGTGTTCCCTCTCTCACTGTGTCTCTCTCTGTCATATAAATAAATAAAATCTTAAAAAAAAAGAGTGTTCCTACAGACCCAGATAGACGGTTGGGTTGGGCACAGCAGAAAATGCGCCACTGATGACTCAGAAGCTACTCCTCAGCCCGAGGCTCAAAACACCTCCAGGTCCACTCAGCATTGAGGGACTGGTTCCAAAGGGGAAGCTAGGGTGCTGGGACCGTGCAGGGAGCACAGCAGTCCTGAGATGAGTCCTAGACCCCTCTAACAATCGAATGAATTTGGCCTTTGCAGAACTCATTTCATCACCCCAATGAACCTTCACTTCCTCATCAAGAAACAGAAATATATGTAAAATTGTGCACATAAATTAGAAAACAGAGCAAACACGAATGAGAAGGCTACTATTGCTTACTTGCAAAAGAAAAGAAAATGGTGAATTCTTTTTTGATATCTGATCACATTCACCTGCACTTACGATGGCAATAGACATTGAAAGCAATGTCTAACAGGTAGAATCACAGAAGCCATGGTTTGCCGATGATGATGGGTGTGGCATAGGTTGCTCGTTGCTTAGAAAATTATCACTTCCTTATTTCATCCTCCTTAAGAGAATGTCCACTTTTCCAGCAATATCAGTGTGTTTGGCTAAGAAACTCTACTCACCAGACTCCCTTGTAGCTAACAGCGGCTGTGGGACACAGTTCACGGCAACAAGATGCACATTTCCTAAGATTTCTGGGAATGTCCCAAGTCCCAGTATAGTCATTTATCCCTCCTTCCTTGTCTTTCTTTGTGTTCCTGGAATGCTGACCTCATTCTTAGATGCTCAGCGGTTCTGCTTGAAGGACAGCAGAGCAGAAAGGCAACATGAGCCTGACCCTGGAGCAGCACCCTGTACCCCGAAATGACTGCCCCCAAACTCTTTGCAAGAAAAAGTAAACCCTTTATTTCTTTCAACAGTATCAGGGCTTTTCAGCTAAATCCATCCCAAGTAGACAGTATCAATCAAGAAACACCAAAGTTTTCCAAAGTTCTTTGGGTTTTATCGATATCAAGTTGTTCCCTGTGTTTTCAGATCAAGGAGATCATGCTCAGAACAATGTGCTGGTACCTTCACACATCATTACAACAACCTGACCACACTCAAGGTTTGGGGTCCTGTCATCTTGGTGATAAAGTCTGACTGTAAAGACAGTCAAACTTCATCTCACTTCTCTTCCAAGGTAAACTGCTGAATTGCACATCTTATTGAATACAATAAAAACAAAGATACATGTCCATGAAAATGATGCCAGTAGGTGTTTTCTATATTCCTGCCAATGGGAAACTCTTCTAGAAATAGTACATAGAGTTGATTGTATTACACATTGCCTTACTATAGGGTCATCCCATGCCATTCTCCAACTATTTAGAGCCCAACAAAGACAAATTTTAATATAAATTCTAGGAAATGAAAAAAATAATTTAAAAGGAGAGATCCTTCTATTTCAGATGATAAACTCCAACTATCAATGGACCTATGCCAACCGTGTTGTGAACAGAAAACTTACAGTCCAGGCACCTTTGGTCATTCAGAGCATAGAAATAAAATTGTTCACACCCAGTTCCTAGAATTAGAACTGCTTCCCCTTTAACTGTTCATCCTGTATTTATAAAATCAGCAGTATTAATGACTGCATGCTGCCTTCACAAGGCAGTTGTAAGAAACAGACCAACACTCATGCAGCTTTCCCCTTGATTCCTCAGCTTGCACAAGTCACGGTGCTTTACTGGGTAAACTTCAAAGCAATGTAAATAGACCCCCGTTCCATCCACTCATGCACAGAAGCTGATTACCTTTCAAGAGTAGTGTAACAAAGTTTGGAGCTCCATTCTTCCATCCTTGATGGGATGCATCGGCTGTCATGATGGTGAGTTTGTCAGAGTTCATTCCCAAGATTGTGGTACGCTGTTGGCAGCAATGACTTCTGTGAGCAGAATAGAAGGGAGAGAAAGAAAAGGAACTTGTTAGTGGGGACAAACACTTTGGTTGGTCACTCCTCATCCCTTCTCCTTGCCCACCTGCCAATGTAGATATTGAAAAAGCAAAATACTCCTTTTTCCAGCCACCCTTGCTGCTCAGAGAGGCTATGAGACCCTCTTCTGTCCAAATAGATGTGAGATAGAGGGACCCTGGGGACAGATTTTTGTTCCTGCATAAAAAGAGACAGGTATATGAGAAGAGCTTTCTCTTGCCATCTTGATAGACCCCCTACTTCTGCACTCATACACCGCCTTGTGAAGACTTGCTGTCAGTATGGCAACCATTTGGTGACCAGGAAGCATCAAACCTAAGGATAAAAACTAAACATACTAGAGGTTGGAGCAGAAGGAAAGAAAGAGCATGGGACCCACATGATATTGTCCCTAGCCACTCTCAAAACACCTTCCTCTAAACATCTTATTAAATTTACAGTGAAGTCCTTTCTTAAAAGGTAGATTGTTCCACTCTGCTCTAGTATTCTACATCTAAAAGGACACATATTGACTCAGATTAAGCATCAGGACCTATAAAATTATAGGGGTTCTAAAAATATAACACAAAAGTAACTCGAGAACAATGCATCAGTAACAGCCAAGTCCATGAATAACCAGTCTACCACAGCTTGTTAGTTCATGGAAATATTTACCTGGCAGAGTTTGAAGCAGCTGGAACAACTCCAGGGCTCCTCAGCCTCCAGGTCAATTTAGAATGAATGCCAGACTTCTTTGGAAGGAATTTCAAAACGCCCCCTTCATTGAGAAAGTACTTACTTATCCTACAGGCCCAGCCACCAAGGCCAAGGAAATCATGAGAACTGTTTTCTGTATATATATGGCAAACACCTCTGGACAGATTGACAATTTCACTTTGTTTTTAATAATAATGAAGCTTTGCCATTTCCTGCTGGGGAGGTGGAGGGATAAAGGATAATTATTGCCGTTTTTTGAAAGGAAAAGCTACAAATAACATGAAATTAGGTGATTACCTATAAAGCACAGTCAAAATGTAGCCCCATGTAGAGATAGCCAGTGAGCCGGCAGAGGTCAGAATCCAGAAACTTCAAATCTCAGTCTAGCTTCTGTCCCTCAGGGACCCTCTTTCCTGATGACACAGCAGATGCCGCGGTGAGTCACTCCGTTCCTTGCACCTTCCAGAAGCTGGGCCAGGATACAGAGAGAACACAGATTAAAAAGGCAAATCAAACCAGCTCATTCAAATAATTGTAATTAAAGTACCCTAGTGATTTTTTACTCTCAAACATTTAGAATAAAAAGGACCTTAGAAAAAAATATAAAGAACGCACCAGTATAAAAGAATATATGAGAACATTAAAAGTCAGAGTGACTTTCAAATAGTGTCTACAAAGTAAGCAAAAATGGAGTAACTAGAAGTAGCAGAGAGAGAAGAAATGTTCTAGAAATACATTTATTATTCAAGAGTTAACTGGGGCTAAGTCAGCATTTTATTTTCATTTGATAATAAGGCATGCTACGACTTTTTCAAAATAATGTGAGGTGGCTTGAAATAGTCTGCGTAAACTATAGGGCCTTTAGAATATAAATAATACTGCTTGAGTGCAAACTCTTGCCCAGTGTCATGCTAGCTTTGTGATTTAATCTCTCATTGTCCTGGCCTTGCTGATCAGGTTTACTATGGGAGCAATAATGGCACCAACTTCAGAGCATTCTTACTTCATTTAAGTGGGGAAGCTGAGAGAACGCCAAGCAGGATAAATGCCCAAAAAACTACATTTCATATATCGTTTTCAGATGACAGAAAATCACAAATTAAAAAAAAAAAAAAAAGCCTGAAAGAAATTAGAGGAAAAAACACATTACCTACAGAGGAACAAAGATAAAAACCACATCCATCTTGCCCTCAGAAATCATGCAAGCAAGAAGAGAGTGAAATGAAATATTTAAAGTGTTGAAAGAAAAAAAACCACCAAACTAGAATTCTGTACCTTGAGAAATTATCCTTCAAAAGTAAAGAACAAATAAAGACTTTCTCAGACAAACAAAAACTGAGGGAATTTGTTGCCAGCAGATCAGCCTTGCAAGAAATGTTAAAAGAAGTTCTTTAGAGAGAAGGAAAATGATGTAGGTCAGAAACTCAGATCTATTAAAGAAAGGAAGAGCATCAAAGAGGGAATAAGTGAGGGTAAAATAAAAATTTTCCCTAATTGACCTAACAGATAAAAGTTTGTTCAAAAGAACAGCAACAATGTATTCGACTATGTGAGCTCATGTCTATACCTTGTGTCCATACATACGCCTGTAGGTGCTTACCTATAACTGAAATGCACGGCAGTGATGATTCAAGGGATAAGAGGGAGGATTAGGATTATTTTGTTGCATAAGGCACTCACACTGCCCAGGAAGCAATAAGCAATTCAGGGTTATTTAAAGGCGGACTTGGGTTAGTTGTAAGAGTACATGGCAAACTCTAGGGAAACCGCTAAAAAAAAGTAAAAATAATAAAAATAAAAGTAAAAGCACAACTGATGTGTTAAGAATGAAGAGAAAATGGAATTATGGAAAATGCTCAACCATAACCACAGAAGACAGAAAAAAGAATGGAAGACACTCTTTCCACCATCTTTCCGTGCGGCCATAATGGTGTGCATGAGTGTCCTGGCAGATGCTCTCAAGAGCATTAACAATGCTGAAAAGAGAGGCAAACACCAGGTTCTTATTAGGCCGTGCTCCAAAGTCATCGTCTGGTTTCTCACTGTGATGATGAAGCACGGTTACATTGGTGAATTTGAAATCATTGATGATCACAGAGCAGGGAAAATTGTTGTGAACCTCACAAGCAGGTTAAACAAGTGTGGAGTGATCAGCCCCAGATTTGATGTACAACTGAAAGATCTAGAAAAATGGCAGAATAACCTGCTCCCATCCTGCCAGTTTGGTTTCATTGTACTGAAAACCTCAGCTGGCATCATGGACCATGAAGAAGCAAGACGAAAACACAGGAGGGAAAATCCTGGGATTCTTTTTCTAGGGATGTAATACATACGTGCAAATAAAATGCCTCAATGGAAAAAAAAAAAAGAATGGAGGACAAAAATAGGTATAAAAAAGGGATAACAAATAGAAAACAATAATATGGTAGATATTAATCCAACTAATATCAATAATCACTTTGAATGTCAATGGTCTAAAAACACCAATTAAAAAACAGATTGTCGGGGCGCCTGGGTGGCTCAGATGGTTAAGCGTCTGCCTTCAGCTCAGGTCATGATCCCAGGGTCCTGGGATTGAGCCCCGCATCGGGCTCCCTGCTCAGCAGGAAGCCTGCTTCTCCCTCTCCCACTCCCCCTGCTTGTGTTCCCTCTCTCACTGTTTCTCTCTCTCTGTCAAATAAATAAATAAATATTTAAAAAATAAAAAAATAAAAAACATTGTCAGAGTAGATCAAAAACAAAACCTAACTATATGTTGTCTACAAGAAACCCACTTTAAATATAAAGATACATACAGATTAAAAGTAAATGGATGGGGGCGCCTGGGTGGCTCAGTTGGTTAAGTGTCTGCCTTTGGCTTGGGTCATAGTCCCAGAGTACTGGGATCAAGCCCCACGTAGGGTTCCCTGCTCTGCAGGGAGCCTGCTTCTCCCTCTCCCTCTGCCTGCAGCTCCCCCTTCTTGCTCTCTCTCTCTCTCTCTGTCAAGTAAATGAATAAAAACCTTAAAAAAAAAAAAGTAAATGGATGAAGAGTTAATTTATCTGAAGTTTCTAGGGCAATGCCTCACCCTGAGTAAATACTATATAATTATTTATTATTATTGGAAGAATTCAATAATATAATTAACATATTTTTAAAAATATATTCAATATATATTTATTTAATATAAACATTTGGAAGAGTTAAAGAATTGAACATATCTTAAGACATTAAGAACATCTCAATAGATTCTAAAAATTACACAATGTAAAACATTCTCTGGCTACAGTGCAATAAGTAACCAATAATTTTTTTTTAATTGGTAAAATTTAAACATCCTCTCCCCACCACCTAACCCTAATTCTAACCCTAGACATCTTATTTTATGAAGGTGGAGAGCTGGTTGATTATTGGTGATGGTGTTTCTCTTGCCATGGAAACATGAGAAATTTTCCCTGTTTCTTTTTTAAGCAAGATAGTTGGTCTTAAAGTCCTTGAGTTCTGGGTTTCCCTGACTAGAAATAAGGCTAACTTTGTTTTGTGAGATGCATTCAGGAAAATGAGTTTTGCTTGGAGAGTAATAGAAGAAGGTGACCCTTCTTGGAAAGACTATTTGATTCCATAAATTAAGGCTTGGGGGCTTCTATAGGACTTGGTTGTGGGCAGGGTCCTTGGCCCTCAGTTAGGAACCAAGTGCCATGGGTTTTGGAGTTTCAACCAGGATCTGCAAGACCAAATATAATGTTGAGGGTGTGGAAGCTACCATTAGAAGTTGCCTTCTAATAAAATATTTTACAGTCATCTATTATTACATAATAAACTATCCCCAAACTTTAAATTGTTGTTGACTTAAGACAAAAATCATTTTACTATATTGCACGCTTCTGTGGGTCTGGAATGTGAGTGGGGATCAGCTAGGTGATTCTTCTGTTCCACGTGGGTTTGACAAAAATGACTCTGGTATTCAGTTGGCAGATGGGCTGGCCTGGAGGGTCCCAGGATGGCTTCATGTGCATGAAGACTCATGCACACATACCTGGACAAGGATGGCTGAAGAACAAGTATAGCTAGGTGTATTAAGTACAGCACCACGCGTGACCTCCCAGCATGTGATGTCAGTGTAACCAGACATTGTACCTGATGGTTCAGGACTCCAGGAGTGAATAAGGCAAAAGCAGCATGGTCTTTTATAATCTAAGCCCACATGTCACCTCATGTCACTTCTACTATTGACTGGTAAAAACCATCACAAGCCAGCCCAGATAAAAGCAAAGGGCACATACCCCCAGCTCTGACTAGTGCCAACAACTTAACAGCCACTATTTGAAACCACCACAACTACATAGACATGGGCTTAGACCACTGGGAACATCCAAAATGGACTGAAAATCAGGGGCCCTTCTCCAATTTCAGGAACTGCATAAGCCACCAGAATTCATATATAACATGCCTAATGGAAACAGAGCCAGACAGAGGCTAACTGTGGCTTAGTTATGTTTTTAATTACATTAAGAAAATACCAACTCTTATTTTACTAAAGCTTTAAAAATGTTACATATTTAAAACAGATTTATTCACTTAAAAAGTAAAATGTTCTACAAAGCTGAAAAAAAAAATCTCTTGCTCACTGTATTAGTTTTCTATTGGCTTCTATAACACATACCACAAATTCAGTGGCTTCAAACAACAGATATTTATTATATTACAGATCTGTAGGTCAGAGTCTGGCACAGGCCTTGCTAAGCTATTATCTTAATTTCCACAGGGCACTTCCTTTCTGGAGGCTCTAGGGGAGAATCTGTTTCCTTTTTTTTCAGGTAGTTGGCAACATTTAGTCCTTCAGTTTGTAGAACTGAGGTCCCTGTTTCTTTGATGAGGGTTGTTCCTGACTCTTAGAGGCCACCCATGTTCCTAGGGTCATGACCACTCCTGTGGTCACATCTCTCTCTCTCCTCTCTGACCTCAAACGTTCATGTGATTGGATTCACTTAAATAATCCAGGATAATCTCCCAATCTCAAAATCCTTAATTAAATCACATCTGCAAAGTCCCTTTTGCCATGCTACTTAACATAGTCATGTTTTCTGGAGATCAGGACAGGAGCATCTTTGGGAGGTTCTGCCTACCACAATCACTACTCTCCATCCAATTTCAAAGTCTTTTTTTGTTATATTACCAGTGTATAGCACGATTTCTGGATTTTCTTTTTTAATTTAAGCCTTAACATTAAGATAATGATTTAACTCTTTTATGTGCCCACACATTCACACACACATACATATTCCTCCTTCTCTCATTCTCCCCTTCAAAAAAAGAGTTTTACCACAATTTTTGGTTAAATCATTACCCCCTGTTTACATTATTATAAGCAAGTAAAATTTTTTAAAGATTTTATTTATTTATTTGAGAGAGAGAGAACACAAGCCTGGGGAGATTCAGAGGGAGGGCAGACTCTCTGCTGAGCAGGGAGCCCAACGTGGGGCTCGATCCCAGGACCCCAAGATCATGACCTAAGCCGAAGGCAGACACTTAACCAACTGAGCCACCCAGGTGTCCCTAAGCAAAGTAAATATTTTTATAACTGAAAATATGTTATGCTATGTTTATTTATTTCCTGCATAATTGCAATGACTATTTGTTACCTTTCTTTCAGTCACTTAATTTTCTATGTATTGATCATCTTGGAAGTTTTCATCAGAATTGGAAATCATTTCTCAATACATTTGAACGCAGCAAGAAATCTATCAATTGTTCTCCTTGCTTGAAAACATTCCTCCCTGGCCTTATTCCCTTTCACTGGAACTTGGATTGATTGCTGTCCAATCTATTATAGCTATTGAACTGGAAATATTCTGTTAGTATCACTTCCAGGATTGCCTTTTCATTTCTCCTATGTTGAGAATCACCTGTCTCTTGGTCTACTCCCTCTTTTTGCTGGAGCACATGCTCCAGTAACTCTCTGAGAAAAGGTGCATGATTTTTTTTTTTTTTTTTAGTTTGCATGTCTTAAAATCTTTTTTTATTCTACCCTCACATTTGCTTAATGTTTAGGCTTTGTATAGTATGCTGGGTTGGAAATCTTCCTCCCCCAACTCTAAAATGATGTCAAGATTTGAGTGAGGATGGTGTGGGGAGTGGCCTGTATGGTATCTTATAGCAATGGAATAACAGAGAAGGTCAATTGTGAAGGGGTAATTAACCAGAATGACATCTCCACCACAAGTATGTTCTCAGGCACATCATTTTTAGAAAAGAGCAGATGATATTTGAGGATCTAAGAAATGGTTCCTTTAATCTACCTATGCTTGCATATTTTAGAATAGTTTTCATGTACTTAACCTCTAGCCTTTCATATACTTAACCAATTTGAACACTGCTGTTCTAAAGCATTAACTCTTACTGGAAGAGGGGTACCTAAGGGGTAGAGAGACAAAAAATACTGGTTGTCTCACTCTTTCCTTCTTTTTCACTTACCATCCCTCAAGACCAGAAACAAAAAGCTTTAGAAAAGTTATTTCTTTCTACTGTATCACATCCTCCTTCTACCCTATAAAAGTGGTTCAATGGCCTCTTTGTGATTCTGTTGCTCAATAACCTAAATTTCTCTAGAGTCAAGAATACTCAAATAAAATCACCAATAATGACAATTTTCATTTATTTTTCCTTTTAAAATTTATATCAGAAATTTATATGGTCCCCTTTGCAAGATATGAAGAATTTAAGAAATATATAAATTATAAATGTTTTTAAAAGACTCATGAGTTTTAAAGATTCAAGACAAGAGAAAAAAGAAAGACTTCAATGATTTTCTAATCACATTTATCATGAACAATTTTGGCCTATGTTTCTACTAATGAAAATTATTATTAATTTTAGTCAAGTTTTAAAGAAAGTAATCAAGTCCTAGACACTGGATATTATGGCAATGCTATAATCTTATTTTCCAGGCTTGTGGAAACCAGAGAGTTTTACAGTGAACAGTTAAGCAGTCTATGATTAATTGCTAAAATGAGAGCTATAAGCATATATCTGACTCAGTATCATGAAAGACCTAGGCTATTAGCAAATGTGCTCCAGAACTTTATCCTGTAATCTACTTAAATAAAAAATAAAAGTTACTAAGCTGTAAGTTGGTGAGAAATGCAATTGAAAAATTCATAGTAAAACTCAAACAGATTATCTTAATATATATTCAACCTCAGGGTCCAAGCATATTCATTTCTACCACAAGTTCTGAATGGAAACAAACATTATGATATTAAAATTGAATTTTTACCCTAAAACTAACATGGAAATGAAAATTGAAAAAAATAAGTACATTTATTTCTTTTACCCAGAGTTTTACTAAGAGTTTTAAATTATTTGTACATTTAGACCTCTTGCATTTTAACTTCCTCTGAGAACAATAGAAATATATTCCCACCCTGTTACAGCCTTATCACCCAGTTCTATTGAGAAATCCTTTCAACTAAAACAGTTAACAAGGTTAAAATCCAGATTCTATCAATTAATGATGAAGGTTAGCAATTTAGTAGTTGGTCAATGTTACATGTTTAATGAACTTAGATGAACACTTTCATGCCTCTGAACAACAACTCGTATTAATTAGCTAAATGCAGAATTCACAATGGATCTCCCTATCACATAGCAAATGTAGACAGCTTGAAAAGCCATAT
Source organism: Halichoerus grypus (assembly GCF_964656455.1). Classification (NCBI taxonomy): domain Eukaryota; kingdom Metazoa; phylum Chordata; class Mammalia; order Carnivora; family Phocidae; genus Halichoerus; species Halichoerus grypus. The sequence continues at coordinate 7,573,261 of NC_135724.1, forward strand.
CAGACAAAATGTAAATGTGCAGGAATTTCTGTATAGAAAGCAGAAAGGAAAAAAAAAAATCAAGATCTGGTCCAAATTGTTCTAAAAACTAAAGTTCAGATTTCCCTTTCTATTTGGCATTTGCTGAATTTCTGGATTCCACCAATTGTCTTTAAATTCTAAACAGTGAAAAACTGCTTCCTCAGAAGTAGTAGGAAAAAAAAAAGAAAGAAAAGAAAAAAAGGAAACTAAATCGCTTTTTAAAGCATTCAAAACCAACCATCAAATATCATTGCTGGGGAAATAAGCAGCCAGTATTTGAGTGAGACCTCAAAGTATAAATATCAACTTCTGTAGTCCATGCCTTGGCTCTACTTCCCAGCTGAAGACTCCTAAAATTACATGGTTTCTAGTAAGTGAATTACGTTTATATTTGTCCCATAATCAAAGGATGCAGATCAAAGTTTGATTTCACAATCTTGTTGCTTCCTGAAGAGGTGTTCTCTCATGAAAATGAGGCCATTGCCTGGGTAAATTGAGAGGCCAGCTCAGAAAATGATCAAAGCAATGAAAAAACTCATTTTGTAAATTATTTAAGGATGTGCAAGCACGTTTTATCAAGAGCCCCAAGGTCACAGCAAAGTACTGATGTATATTTTTGCCTCATGCTTTGCCATATTTTTTTTTCATTACAATGGTTTCATTTGGAGATCCATAAGGAAGAGCAGTGCTGTACCAAAGGAAGGAAAAAGGGGTTGTGCATTTTAACCTTTAATGGAATAATTTCAGCAACTTAAATTTCCTTTTAGCTTTAATCTATTCATATGCTAAGACTGGAGGACATATTTTGGTATTGAATCTCTACCCCCAAAAAATCAATTCTTGTTTTTGAAAAGGGACTTTTGTTAGATACTGGAAGATCATGCACAAGTGCAAACAGAATTAGTAAAAATGCTATCTCTGGAATAAAAATAAAGGCTGGGTTGGGGTTGAAAGACTTCTGGGAGGGAGGCCACCAGAGCACAGTAAAAGCAAATTAACTACAGGATGTTTTCCATCCAGAGTGGATTCATCTGCTGACAATGAAAGGGGAAAAAGTTCTCTTGGTTATGGATTGGGTTTGTCTATAATTTTTAAACAACCAAAATACCATTGTAGGGTCATATGCCCGCGAGAAATATCATTACAACTAAACATTTAACTAAAGGAGAAAAAAACTGAAGTTCTGCCCATTAGGCAATACTAAGTTCTTAAAATTGTTATTATAAAAGTTGCTTGTTTAAATAATGCGGTAAGACAAATACTTTTCTTTATTTCCATGAATGGGTCAAAAGGTACAAGCAATACCTGATATTGTTCTATAGAGTTAATTCTGGGCACAGCAAAATCTTTATACCACTGCAGACAATTTTTTAGGAAAACAATGAAAATGGGCAATGCAGATGCTATAGGAAATTTTATGCCTAGGGAATCTTGTATCTATTCTGCAATTCATATATCTGAAAATTGCTAGCTATTTAAAGATTGTTAATCAGAGTTGTTCTTAATTAAAATACTTTTGAATATTTATTTTTTATTCTTATTTTTATTTTTTTTAAAGATTTTATTTATTTATTTGACAGAGAGAGACACAGCAAGAGAGGGAACACAAGCAGGGGAAGTGGGAGAGGGAGAAGCAGGTCTCCCACTGAGCGGGGAGCCTGATGCGGGGCTTGATCCCAGGACCTGAGCCGAAGGCAGATGCTTAACGACTGAGCCACCCAGGCGCCCCAAAATACTTTTGAATTTTTAAATGTTTTAATTTAGACAATATTTATTAAAATTTTAACGTAAAAACAGTAACAAAGTTAAGATAATCTCCCCTCTGTCTGTTCCTCATCTTTATGCTCCTTAAAAATCATTGAATTTTTAAATTAAGAATTCCCAATAAGTGTGTTCCCTTTTCTTCTCACTCCCTTGGCCCAAACAATTAGAAAAGACTTTATTTTGACATGATTTTTACATTTTCTTTTATCTCTATCAAACTCATGTACACTGAGTAATATAATCAACAGATTTACAAAGTTAATAAATGGTAGTTGGAGTTATAACAACAATTTCTGACTGGAGGTGAGCTCTCTCAGAATGAGCACAGAAAGGAAACTTCAAATCAGTACATTTTTCAGCCATTAATGAATCAATAGAGTTTTTTTTTTTTTTAAATCACATGACAAAAGATTTCAAATGTTTTCACATAATTTTCCAAGAAATAGTCAACACTGGTATATTGTCTCACATCTCTACATTCCAGGTACTTTATTCCTTGACAAGCCAGATAATTTCACTATTCTATACCAAAAAAAAAAAAAAACTAATTATGCCTGTAAGTAGGTATCCTTACTCTATTACCTCAGAAAAAAAGAATATGAAACATACCACAATATTTAAATATGTCTCATATAAAGTGGTCATATTTAATATGAAACCATTAGGGGTAAAGTACCTACATTTTTATACATATTTAAATGTTTTTATTTTATTAGATTTTCTTTATTCATGAACATATCTACCTAGACTGAAACGTTCAGATACCACCTTCCCCACTCTGAGTAAGGAGGGAGCAATTCTCGGAACAGACTCCTGTTTCCTGACCACAGGAGTAACCGTATGACCCATCATTCTGGCCACAGTGAAGCATGAACATGTGATCCAGTTTAAGCAATTTGGAGTCTTGGCTAGGATCTCTCTGCTGGACCTTAGTGGAAAGAAATTCCAGTTTTCTGCTGATGACACAACTCTAACAATGTGACCCCAGGGCTGCCAGCCACTAGGTTCCCCACCTCATGGAAAAGCTTGAGAGAATAAAGTTGATGCCCAGGACACCACAAACTTCCAGGTTAGAGTTCCTGAGACCCATCCACCAAGCCACAAAATTAGAATCTATAGTTTGGGAAAGTAAGGGCATTCCTTCTTTAAAGATGGAGTAAATGACATTCTCCTTCCTGATAACCACTGCCCCCAACAAAATCAAGTTAGGTCTTGCCAAACCCTATCTTTCCTTGACACTCATCTCCCTTACCATTACTTTCACAGTCCTGGCACATAATAGGAGCTCGATAAATACTTTGAGTGAATGAATGAATGAATGAATCAATGAATTCATTAACACTGAACTGTACCATACAGTTAGTGAAGGTGAATTAGTAAACACAGGAACACAGTAATTTAGAGCTCACATTGAGAGGTGTCTTTAAACGGCTCTATAAGCATATAGTCTTTTCTGGATACTATATTCAGCTTAAGCACACAACACCCAAAGAAAGTGAGGGTCCCATGGAGAGAGGAGTCTGGGGCTACACAAATGGGGCAAGAGACTTTGAGTTAAAAAGCCGGAGAAATGGGTCTCCCAGCTACCAAAGGGGATCTGAGCCACCCCAACTCTTATGGACTGAATGTCTGTGTCCCCCTAAAACTCGTATGTTGAAACCCTAACCTTACCCAATGTGATAGTATTTGGAGGTGAGAATTTGGGGAGGTAAATAGATTTAGATGAGGTCATGAGGGTGGGGCTCCCATGATGGGATTAGTGTCCTTAAAAGACCCCAAATAACTTGGCTTCCTCTCTACCTGCACATATGGAAGAAAGGCCATGTGAGGACATAGCAAGAAGGTGCTGTGAGCAACCCAACAAGAGAGGCCTTACCAGACATGGATCCTGCTGGCACCATGATTTTGAACTGTTAGTCTCCAGAACTGTGAGAAATAAATGCCTGTTGTTTAAGCCACCCAGTCTATGGTATTTGGTTATAGCAGCCCAAGCTAAGACAGATTTTCTTATCAGGATCAGGCCCTGTGTCTCAGAGTCAGCCTCATTACAGAATGTAATGGCTAGTTTCAGCTCCCCCCAGAAGACTTAATTTTATTTGAGGCAAGTTTTACTGTGTTTATTGAGGATATACAAAGCATAATAAAATTTACATTTTAGGGGCGCCTGGGTGGCTCAGTCAGTTAAGCATCTGCTGTCGGCTTAGGTCATGACCCCAGAGTCCTGGGATTGAGCCCCACATTGGGCTCCCTGCTCAGTGGAGAGCCTGCTTCTCCCTCTCCCTCTGCTGCTCCCCCTGCTTGTGATCTCTCTCTCTGTGACAAATAAATAAGTAAAACCTTTTTAAAAAATTTACATTTTATAAAGTGACTACCATTTGTTCACCCTGAATTTTATTTGGCTGCTATTTCTCTGTTAGGTCGAGTTCCATGATTGTTGAATACAGTAAATATTTATTATGTAACTTCTACGTATTGGATTCATTCTGGATCAGGGGATATTGGACAAAATGCCTGTCCTCATAGAGTTTATATTCTAGTAGGAGGGATGGGGTGGGGGGAAACAGAATAGACAGACAACAAACATGTAAACAAATAAACATGTAGTATGTCAGAGAGTGACCTCCAGTTCTGGCCATGACAAACCATTTCATATCTGATTAACTATCTCATCAAAAACAACTACAGGAAAACATGAAGAAGGCACTGGAGAACAACCAAGTTTGACAGATTACAATGCTCAAAGCAGGAGAACACAGGAGGTCATTTACCCTGTCACTTTCCCTAAGCACATTTTTCAAAAGGCAGCACATAGGAAAAGTGTCCAAGCTGAATGGCAGTCTTAACCAGATAAAGAGGCAACAGTCAGTATTTGGAGCTGTCAAAGCATTTTGGACTTGAGGGGCAAAACCAAAGAAAGAAGAGAATCACAGAGAAAAAGCCTAAAGATCTTCATACAAATTCCCCCCAAGTCATAGTTTTCACGGACAGTGTAAGGGAAGAAGAAGAAAGAAGAAAGAAGGAAGAAGGAAGAAGGAAGAAGGAAGAAGGAAGAAGAAGAAGAAAGAAGAAGAAGAAGAAGAAGAAAGAAGAAAGGAAAGAAGAAAAAGAAGAAGAAAGGAAGAAGAAGGAAGAAGGAAGAAGGAAGAAGAAGAAGAAGAAGAAGAAGAAGAAGAAGAAGAAAAAGAAGAAGAAGAAGAAGAAAGGAGAAAGAAGAAAGAAGAAGAAAACAAAGAACTCTGGGGAAAAAAAACAGCAACAGGATGGCTAAAGAGCCACACAGAGCCTTTAGCAGCTAACAGTTACTGGGGAAACAGGTTGGAGTTCAAGAGGGAGTGATCTTGGTAAACATTTAAGCTTGAAGTTGAGATCCTAGAGTGGCCGAGGAGCAGTAGCTATGTCATAAAACTAAGGAGACAAGCTTAAACAGACCAGACTTAACAATGCTCGCAATCAAGTTTCAAAAAAATCAAGACAATATGCCAATTTTCTAGCTGACTTCCAGAAGAAAATTTGCCCTCTTCAGAGGAAGATAGTAACAGTTCAGAGTTCTTAAAATGTTTCATCTATGATGTTCATCATCCAATCAAAAAATTATCAGAAATGCTTAAAAACAACAACAAAGAAACAACAAAAACAGGGCCAAAGGACCCCAAATCATGCAATATGGAAAAAACAGACAATAGAAATGGACCTGGATGAAAAATCTCAGCTGAAAATGGAATCTACCAAAGGGAACCAAGTCGAGAGTGGAATCAAAATGAATACCATTAAAAATTTACTAGGTAGGCCTAACCACAAACTGGAAATTGCAGATGGGAGGATTAGGTAACTCAAAGATATATCAATAAAAATCATACAATCTGAAAAGGTGAGAAAATGGTTGAAAAAATAAAGAGTTTCAATGATACTTAGGAAAATATCAGTCAAACAAACATGAACTTGGAATTCTATAGGGAGAGGAGAAAAAGAAAGGGATAGAAAAAGAAATTAGAGAAATAGTGATGAAAAATTTCCTAAAGTTGGCCAAAAAAAGAAAAAAAAAAGACAGATCCATAAAGTACAATAAATCCCAATTAGAATAAATACAAAGAGAACCACACCTCAGCACATTATTAATTGGACTACTGAAAAATAAAGACACAGAGAAAAACTAAAATACAAAATGAAATAATAAAGAGAAAGGGGAAAATCTTAAAAGCTGTGTGGTGGGGCAAGAGAGGATTACACATAATTTACAGAGAAAGGACAGTGCAAATGGCAGCTGATTTCTCATCCACAACAACAGGGTCCAGAAGACAATGACATGACATTTTAAAGCAGTTACAGAGCAAAATAAAAAGTCAACCTAGAATTCTATAACTAGTGAAAATATCTTTAAAAAAACAAAGAGTAAAATAAAGATAATTCGGTTAAACAAAAGGTGAGAGAATTCATTGGAATTCCACTGGAAACAGTGGAAAATACCATTGGAAACATTGAAATGTGTTTTTTTTTTTTAAGATTTATTTTTTTGAGAGAGAGAGAGAGAGAAAGAGTGTATGAGTGGTGGGAGGGGCAAAAGGAGAGAATCTTCAAGCAGACTCCCCACTGAGCACAGAGGGGGATGCCAGGCTCGATCTCAGGATCCTGAGATCATGACCTGAGCCAAAACCAAGAATCTACACTTAATCATCTGAGCCACCCAGGCGCCCCTGAAATGTGTTTTAAATAGGATTTAGCTACTTTCAGTTTCAGTTAATTGTCCTAATTCTCTAAATTTTCCAGGCTAGTCATATGTGCTGATAGGTTTAGGACAACTATTCAAAGTTTATAACAAAGAGATTATTTCTGTTTTAATGATACTGGGCTAGGTATAATATAAATGGCTATTTCCCAGAAGTGGGGAAGGGAATTTACCTTGAATTCATCCTAACGATTACCATAGGAACAGAGGTAGTGATTTTTTTCTATCCATTTAGTTGCAGGCAAAGAAGCTAGAATGTAGAGTGTACGTATAGTTAGAACTACTTCCAGAAGGAAGTTCTTGTTCAGGATGGGCTTACTACAAAATGACAGGAAGTTTAAGAGAACTGGCTGAGCATGGGTATTGGAAATGAGAAGGAAAGGGGGGATGGAGTCTTTTGTCTGCTATAAAGCATAAAACTGTGGCTCCTAGCACAACAGGGCACAGTGAATGTCTCAGGCAATCTGATCGAACACATTAGCAAAAAGGCAGAAGTAACATTTTCCTTTATGCACCAAACACGTGGAGAAGTCCTCCCAAGAGTTACAATTCAACTCCACCTAATCGTGTTCCTATATTAGTATATCAGGTACTTTTCTTTTAAGTGAGCCTTTCCAAGGCCATGCAAGGGGAAGCCATGTTCCCTTCCTCAGGATTAAAAGATGAAGCCCATAAGATACACTACAAGTCAGGCCCCATAAATGGTTACCTGCCAGTGCCATCTTTTGTTTAAGCTAGAGTAGTCCCCTGGAGGAGAAAGCAATAGGCAATTCACTTGCTTAGGCTAAAATATCCCCGACAATGAGAAATACTCTAAATAATAGAAAACACCAAGTAGAGGAAGTATATCATATTGGATGACAGCATGGATTTTGGAACAAAACTGCATGAGTGTGTAAGCTGGTTCTGTCACTTAGTTTCTTTGTGACCTTACAACGTTCACCTTTGCATCTGTTTCTTTTTTTATGATGCTAAGGGGCCTGCCTCACAGTGGGCTGTTTTGACGATATAAAATATGTTAAGTAAGAGTTAGTGGTATACAGATTAGCACAATTTAGGTTTGCTATGATTATTGAGATGAATGATGTAAAATCCAGCTCTTCAGTGTCACCTATTGATTCCAGAAGAACCCGTGTATTGCAGAGCAACGGATTCTTCTGTATTAAAAGATATACATCCCTTGGTTTTCTAGGCAATTGTTACACCCCACAGCCACTATGAGGATGGTATTTCTCTGGGGCAAATTGTGCTCACCCCTTGCCAGCCACAAGAAAACAAGAATGCCAAGGACCACAGTGAGGAGAGGCAAATGGGCTGTGGCAAAGGCAGTCGGTAAACAGGTGGCTTCAGAATGAGTTCTCAGTAGAAGGGGGCAGAGATGCCACCTCTTAAAACTGTTAGGGGCGGGGCACCTGGGTGGCTCAGTCAGTTAAGTGTCTGACTCGATCTCAGCTCAGGATTTGATCTGAGGGTTGTGAGTTCTAGCCCTGCTAGAACTGTGGAGCCTACTTAAAAATTGTTAGGGGTAAGGTGGGGCCAGAGAGCAGATTATTTGCACAAGGGAAGAGACTTTCTCTAATAGGATCCTTGGGTAGAATTCCATATATATATATATATATATATATATATATATATATATATATATTCCATATATATGTGTGTGTGTGTATATATATATCCCATATATACATTCCATATATATATTCCATATATATTCCATATGTGTGTATATATATATCCCATATATATATTCCATATATATGTGTGTGTATATATATCCCATATATATATATAGTCCATATATATATATATATATATTTTTTTTTTTTTTTTAAGACAGAGTGCGCGCATGTGCAAGTGGGAGAGCAGGGGGAGGGGCAGAGGGAGAGAGATCTTAAGCAGACTCCACATTCAGCGCAGAGCCCATCATGGGGGGCTCAATCTCCCAACCCTGAGATCATGACCTGAGCTAGAATCGAGTCGGTTGCTTAACCCGAGCCACCCAGGCACCCTGAACTCCATGTATTTAAGAGAACATTTTATAATGCTTGTGACCTAGGCCCAGGGCAGGGTTTGATGGCCTGAAGTGACCTCTAGGCAAGGCAACTGGCCCTGTTCATAAACCGTATAGAAATAACCCCTGCTCTGGCCAACCTCTCTGGCTTTTGCAATCTAAGGGAGTCTTTCCCAAGAGGACTCTCTTCTAACTCCTCAGAGGAGGTGGCAAAGCTGCCTGGTACTAAGTAGGGAAAGGGCAGTTGAAGACAAAGTGTAACCCCAGGAGTTTGGGTGCAAAGTCAAACATGCTCAGAAACAGATACTTACTCAGATGCCACTAGGACTGGGTTCTCTGCCAGTGTCAGGCCCAGGTATTACCAGGCATGGACTTTGGGGAGAAGGCTTCAGGGGAGGGACAGTGGGAAGAGAGCAACTGGCGTATATCACCCATTAGGCAAGACAAGTCATGCAAAAGAAGAAAACAAGAGTCAAATTTTTTTAAAAGATATTTCAGCAACACCTTCTTCCAGTGAAGTTTTATTACCATGCTCATTTCTAGTAGTCTTGGTCTAGTAGATGTTCTGCCAGCTCACTCCCACCTCTATGCTGAAAGCTTTTAGGACAGTAGGAACATTAGCTGATTCCTAATTCATTTCATGTCTCCCATGAGCAACACTATTTCACTTTTTCCTAACTTTTTTTTACTAAATTTGCTGGTCCCTACCCTCCAGTCTCCGCCCAGTTTATGGGGCATCCAGAAACTATCTAGTTAACCTGATTTAATTAAAATCAGACTCTGTATCCAGGTTATTAAATAGACTAAAAGGCAGATCTTGTGAACGAAATTTTTATTTACACACTGTATCTAGAAGCAGATACATAAATTCTTATACAATTAATTTCCAAAAATGTGCAAGAAATTACTATAATTTGTTTACAAACCAAAACACATATTAAAATCAATGGACTTTGGATAATTCATTCTGTGGTGTTCTCAGTACAAATGGTACACACCTGATTTGAAACATACAGAAAAAGTGTAAACTACAGCAATCTGGATTGCAAGTATTAATTTCATGGCACTCCAATGACTATAAAATTTCTTTAACCCAACATGTATACTTATTACAAAATTCTATAAGAATTCTTCATCATCTCTGGATGTAGAGTTTGGATCACTTTTCAGAAACAGCAACTAACACATTCACCATTTTATGACTGATCGATAAAAAGAATGCTTATTAAAAAAACCCTTCTTAAAAGGATTTTAAAAAGTAGTAAAAGGAGCCAAATTTGTGATTACTAACGTACCAATACTTTATCTTGGAATTTATAGTTATTTATGGAACTGGCAACTGTTCCTTATTAGGGTTTTCAACAGAACGGTCTATTGCTGGTAGTGTGATTTCATTTTCAAATTAAGATTTCACATTTGATGACAAGCCATTAAGATTTAATATATATTATTTTGAATCATTCATGAAGCAAATTATCTCCTACAGAATGTGAAATGTACAATGATTAAAAGTGGCGTTTCTGAAAGCATCGTTAAGATATTTAGATTAGTAGCACTAGCAGGGACACTGCATATACCCTATTTAAGATTTCAGTAATTTTTATCCTGTTTCAGTAATACTGGCTCAGAAATTATAATGTATACTTTATGTTTACTTCCTATATGCCAATGATTTAGCCTTTTGGCACATGATTTTCTTCAACAGCAAGATGGTTGCCCTTGTGGCCGGTTTCCTTATAAACTATTTTTAGTTCTATGATCATTTCCTGTGATATGTTTTTGACCTTCTAGATTTTCAGATTATTGCACCAAGTAGAAAGAGAACAGTTTTCCTTAGAAAGAATGAGATATTTTTCAAGTACTTTCTATGCTTTCTTATTATTTATAAAAATGCCTAATAGTGTCCTAGTAAGCCTAGAATTAGCTTCTGGCCTCTATCGTGTTTTGTGACGAAATGCTTGATTTAAAAAAACGACTCTGATTCATTTACTGCGGCAAAAGGATACAGCTTTCCTGTTTTCTCTTTCTTGCCTTGAGCTCAGATTTTTTAGAAGTACATATTTAAAAATCACTTACAGGTTGTGCCCACGCCATCTAAACTGCCATTCAGTAGAATCCAGAAATTCACCCAAATGGTATCTGGACCAAACTACAGGATGGAGACTTCTCTCTCTTCTCCTTTCCATTTTTAAAGACTATTTTATTTTAGGATCCTATAAAGCCAGTCTTTCACATTATGTTGTGCTGCCTACGCCAAATGGTTCTCTCTACACAAAAGCAGAAAATATTGCAATACTCCTTTGTTTGTAAATAATTTGTTGGCAAATACTTTTATTTTATCGACACACTATCAGGCCCTAGCAATTTCAAACTGGATTAGAATAGGGCATTTCACCTTAAAGTATTAAAGCACATAAAAAACTGGCTTTCTGAATTAGAACAGCATCAAGACTTGCCCTCCATAAAACACAAAACACAATTTTAAAAACATGTAGATGAAAATCAAAATAATCTTAACTTGAAACTAAACAGCTAGATCTTGAACACATGGTATCATGAGGAACACGTGGGGAGCAGGCTATGCCCACATGATAAGACAGGGTTCAGGGCAGTCCAAAGACCTCTGTGCACCATGATCTCACAAAGAGTACATGTAAATGCTTCTAGAAACACAGAGAAGCCATCCCAACATTTATTATTAATACACAGTGACTCTGTGACAATACCTGCCATCTAATATAGATGCACAGGGGCTTTTAACTCACCCTAGATATATTTTAAATTGTTTAAAAATAAATAGTTTTGCAAAAAAATAGTTTAAATGTCTTGCATTAATTTGATAAGTTTACAACTCTGTAATAATTCTTCATCCAAATAGCTTATAGTGAACACTTAAATTATATTATTACAGTATACTCCATATTCCATCTTATTAGGTGAAAACATATTAGAAAATGAAAGAGGAGTCTTTGTGACAAGGTACAATCAACATTCCACCAAAATTAAGTACCTTTTCCCCTTTAAGTCAAAATACCATAACACGATATTATTGTGCCTTTTCTTGGTATTTCTCAGTTCTGACCCTAAAAAACAGAAACAACAACAGCAACAGAAAACAGGGATACTGGTGTGTCTGAATGACAAAGCCATTAAGGGTGACTTAAGACCTTTACTTTTACTTTCAATTGAGGGGTAAGAGATAGGAAAACTGAGTGGCAAAGGAAGAAATGTCTTAAATTATATGTTTCATCTGAGATGGAAACATTTTCTAGATGGGGTGCTTCCAAAACACTCACTGAAGCAAATAAACACTGAATTTCAAAAGAACAAAAGTACTGGGGATAACACACTCCTCTCTGTCCCCCAACCCAAGCAACTGAATCAGAGATAAAACAACTAATGATGCTTGCCAATTTACTTAACACTTAGCTAAATTTAAAACAAAACAAAACAAAACACCTATTTTTAAATGGCAGTATATATGGTAGGCAACAAGACTTCCATATACCTGATATGGTTTTAATATTCTTCTGACAGGATGCTCCACAAGTCCCACAATTTTTCAACTAAAGTCATCAGGTTTTTTGTTTTTTTTGGTGGAGAGAAGGAAGGGTCAAATCTAGCACATCTTCATAGTGACTACGTAAAAGAAGAATATAAATCCAACTCTAAAACAAGGTTTTCTATTCAAATCAATTTAAAACTTTATATAAACTTAAATGTTGCAAGAGAATCTAGTCCTTTTATGAAAATCAGTTCTACATTAAGTTCACCCAAATAAAATGGTGGCTAAGCTAAAGAAATCACAGATAAAACACTTTACCGAAGAAAGTATAATTAACACAACAAAATTTCTATCACAGGAAACTATGATCATCTAGAATCTTTTCAATAATAGTTCTAGTCCCATAGGTCTTTTTATGGTATTCCAATTTGTACCAGAGCTTAATGACAGAAAAGGCAACAATTTCTAAATTGGCGGTATACACTTCTTTATGATTTTTTTTCATGTAAGGCCATTTATTAAAATAGACAAACCACAAGATGAAAATGAAGGCAACAGAAAAATTCAACTTTTCACAACCAGAAAAAGCACAACCTCAAAAACAATTTAGAAATAAGTGTTGTAAAAGATATGTTGCAGATCTGCATTCCAATACCCAAGATTATGTCAAATCATAGTTCTAAATAAATCTTTCTGAAGTATGAGATTAAAAATCATTTTCAGTGTATGTGTAAATTCTGCGTTTTATCATACGGGTATGTTTATTCAACACGATCTTTGAAAACGGGCCATTTAAAGAGACATAACAATATTCATTCTGTAAGTTTCATTCAACTTTACTTAGGGTTGAATACACATGAAATGTGCTTTTAATGCATAAAAATCATAGTGGATAGCAGCAAAGGACTTGGGGGGGTGGTTAAGGAGAATTTGATAATTCACATTGTGATTATTCTGCACATTTATGAAAGATAATTCACACTTCCAAAACCTCAAGACTTCCCTTTTTAAAGAACCAAAATAAACCCAAGACACCTTGCTGACACTTCCCCACCCCTAAACAAATTGATTACTTTTACACATAAAACTGAAATAGTATGGCAGCAAAAAATTTTGATAGCAATGAAAGTTTGTAAACTGTATTTCAATCTCTTTTTCTTATTCCCAAAGTGCAAGATGCAGGGTTCTCATAATCTTTCAGTAGTGCTTCTCCTGTAAGTAATCCTTCATTTTGTTTGGCAAAGGCAGTTTCTGAATCAAGTCTATTCTGGTATACTGACGTATAACAAAGCGACACAGGTACTGCAAAGAACGCACCTGCATGAACCGTGATACGGGATTGGTCAGTCTGACCGGGTAAGTTGCAGATCCAGGCAACCGAGATCTTGAATAACAAAAAGCTCCATTTTCAGAGTCCCTGATTGAATGCTCAATTAGATCAACAATAGATGTATGTCCTTCCACATCCGGCTGTTCATAAAAGCTAAACCTACCATTGGAGTGTTCAATTCTCGTGTGAAGTGTTTTGCCATGGGAGCGAAAGCTCAAGCTCAAAAGGTAACGGTCATCAGAACTATCCCGAACAAGGAAAGAGCCATCTGGCACATTTGCTAGCTTCCCTTCTGCCTCCCAGCGTGTGATGGGTCCCCAGTACCATCCTTGTTTCGCGAGTTTTTTCAGCTCCTCTGTAAGGCTTGTCACCACCATGGGACCACTGCTCTGCACGGAATCATATACTCTTGCAACCCCAGGGGCAGAGTTAGGATCAAAATTCAAATGACAGCGCATACTTTCAGCCACGTGGGCATCTGTGCCGGTGAGCCCACTGAAGTTCCTTTGGATTTGATTGGTCTGCATTGGAGGTAGCAACGGTGAGAGTGGGGGTGCGTCGTCATGACTCGCTCTGGGGCTCTGCAACATGACTCCCGTGGTGCCAATCAACAAGCCACTCACCGCCTGATCCACAAAGATCTCCGGGGCCACCACGAGGTCCTGGTCTACCTGATTCTCGTCCTCGGCGAAGGAGCTCCCTCCCACTGGTGGAGGGACCGCAGAGACTTCCATGGGAGAAGAACTGTCCAGACAATAGCTACGCGATCCTTCCAAAGGGTACATCCCCTCATCTAAAGGCACAGTATACTGAATGTAGTCCTGAGGCATAAGTCCGATAACTACAGGCACATGTTCATCAAGGTGAAGATGCAGGTCTCCATTCTGAGATTCCGAACTCTTGAGGGAATTACTCTGGTCCTGGCACACGGTTTCAGACTGAAGGTCGTGAAAATCCTTCCGAACACCATTCAGGGCCGGGCTCGGACTGGAAGAGTGAACCAAGGCTTTGACTCTCACCTCCATTTTGATGCACGTCTCCTCCGAGTTTGTAGGGCGCAGGGGCCACGGCGTGGGGCTGTAGTGATGGCTGCGGAGCGACGTGGACCTGATGGGCCTCTGAGCGCGCACATCCTTGAAGACCAGGGGCGCCGAGGACGAGGAAAAGGTGTCCTCGTCAGCAGAACCCCCAGAGGCCGCACCGCCCTTGCCCTTCTGCTTCTGTTTCGCAGACAGCCGCCGTTTCAACGTACCCATGAGGCTTTCACTTTTTGATCGGCTTTTTCCACCTTTCTCGTCTTCGTTGTTGATATCACAGCTGGCCATATCTTTACCATAGCAGCTACCGAATAAGGAATCGTCTTTTCCAAAATCGCTGGCGAGTGACGGTTGCTGGACTACCATGAAATCCGTTTCTTCTTTACTTTTATTCAAGTTGAAAGATTTTCGGAAGGTTTTAAGACTGATTTTCTTCATTATGACTAGTTACCTACTCCAAGAGGATCACGTTCTCTGCGGAATACTCCCCTCACACACCTGGTGAGGCTGCAATGCTGCATCTACGTACTGTTCCAGCTTCATACACCCTTTGGAGCCATTCTCTAAAAAATAAAACATAAAATTTAAAAAAAAGTCACATTACAAAATATTTCCACAGCAGTTTTATTTTAATCAGTTTCAATCCTTTAGCTTCTGAACGAGGCCACGTGAGTGTGCTCGCAACACGGTTAGCTCTGCTAGCGCGGGGGCGCTCCCACCCCCACCCCCCAGCCCCGGCACAGGAAGAGCTCACAGCCCACTGTGTGGTCAGCGTCTGACCAACATCTCATAATGCCTAAAGAAAAACCCTCATCTTCCTCTTTCCTTTTTGCACCTTGCTTTTGAGCAAGAGTCCATATTCTTGTCCTTCCTAACACGACTCTGCTAGACCGCCGCTCAGCTTCTGCACGGACTCGCGCTGTCCCCGGCCTGTCCCCAGCCGCCAGCCTGCAGCCCCAACAGCACACACTCAGTGAAGGCGACACCGAGTCGAACTGGCAGAATAACCAGTCTGGCTGATGCCTCAACAGTTTATGCACACTTGCAAATATTTAAACATCTGTAAAAATCCGTAAGAAGAATCCCATCATCTGGGATAACCTGGAGAAAGTCCAGAGATGGCCCTTTATGCCTCTGAGTTCCGAGAGGAAGACTCTCCGGCTTCGCCCTCCCGGTGCCCAGCGCAGCCTGAGACACACTCACCTCAGGGGCACACCCAGCGAAAGCCGGATTCGTCTAAGTGTCGGTCTCTTTTGAAGAAGATGATGAAGCATATTTCCAGAATGATTATTTCTTCCTCTTCTTTTTTTTTTTTTGTAGTTTCCCCTGGCAAATTTTTACTTCGGATCTAAGAATGTATTTTCTAAACTATCTTGTACAACATTCCACCATTGAAAAGATAGGATTTTAATTCTGCAAAGACTTTCTGAATATCATCTTATAGGGAAAAATTTTGGTCCCAGAAGTAATACTGATAACATTTGTAACTGCTTTGCAAAGATCTTCTGTTTAAACTACACATAATGTTTTATTTCCTCTCTGTCCGAGCTCTGCAGTTTCTACAACCATCAAAGTATAATGCCCTAACAGGATGATAAGCTTGACTTGAGCAAAATGCTAATAAAACTAAGAGCAAGCTTCCAATCTCCCCACCCATCAGTTTAGCACCACTCTGTTTCTTGGCAAAAGACTATACCTCTAAGCTTGATGACACTCACGAATTCACTATGCATTTCCTAAGTCCCTGCTACATACCCAGCACGGTACGGTCATATGCAGATTAATAAACCGTTTATGGCCTCATAATCGAGTAGCACAGAGAGATGTATGAATGGATAAATTATAAGACAAACCAATTAGTAATATACTGATTATAACACGGTGGGAACTGAGGGGAGAGATATCTTACAAACATTTACTTTACAGATAGATAGGATTTGGTTACTGTGCACATAAAATCTGCATGAATCATTTTTAATAAAAACCACTCACATCAGACAATCTATCAGGGGATCAGCAATAGCATCTCCATAAAGGAAAAAGGAATTTTAAAAAGTCTTACTGTCATGTACCATGTTTTCGAGCAAGTTGTAAAAAATAAAATGCATATAAGTACTTGGAGCGCCAGTTACTTTTAAACACATTAAGTTAAACATATTAAGTTGTATATTAGATGAACTCACTATCCAAGTACCATTATCTTCCACCTAAGCATAAACATGTAATATTTAAGTTATTAACAATTTTAATTTGTTTGACAAAAATATGGCCATTCATAAACATGAAATGGAGAATATAATGACAATACACTTTAGTTGGCAAGTCACTCCTTTTGAGTAGACAGTATAGGTTTTGTAGCCAAAGAGAGATTCCAATATGGAATCTCTTCTGATAAGAATAACAATCCACACACCGTGGCTGTGATAGGTACGTAAGTATAAAACCGCCATGCAGCGGACTTTAGAGATTTTGTTGATATATGATTAAGATGAATTACGACCTGTCATTAGAAAGAGGCTGATATGAAATGCAAGTAAAGTAAAATAAGCTGTTCACTCGGGAATAACAAAATGTGTAAAATTATGTTGAAATTTTAAAAGGTCAACAAGAAAAAAAATCAATAGAAAGGAGCCAATATTCTGCATATCATGGAAATAATAAATAGTAAGTAAAAATGAACAAAATGGCTTTCTGGTAAAAATCAGCATAACGTGTTTGCATCACATGAGCCCAATCCATGGGCTTGTGGATGAGCAAGCCCTGGGCCCTGATCACGGCAACCCACACCGCCAACTACGTGACCACTCCAGGAGTCGTCAACCAATGATGTCACAGAACCTACCACACTTAGCATTTCCATACTAATTATCATATCAACTTGCCTTTCTACAGAAATATTTTAGGAAGGCAGACGTATGTATCTTCATGAAAATCTGTACATTGCATGTGCACGTCCTTCATGACAGTATGAAGTTTTTTAAAAATGCCTTGAAGTCAGTTATATATTCTGCTGCAACTAAATACTACTCCAGAGTAACATAAAATAATTCTGTAATACTACATATGTGTGTGCCATGGAAATATCTGCAGAAATCTTTGCAAATAAAGAAACACTATCACACACAGAAGCAGGTCCATGCATACATGGAAACCTGACACGTGACAGAAAGCAAACCCATGGCAAAGGACACAATTCAGTCCTCGGCATGAAGACGACTGGTTATACATCTGGAAAAATGAGAAAACTGGATGCCATACCTCACCCCAGCAGTGAAAATAAATTTATAAGTAGATTAAAATCTAATTGTGAAAATCTCATTTTAGTTAGAACAAAATATAAAGTATCTTTAAGACTTTGAGATAGGAATAACATGTCTTAATCAAGGCACAAAAAGGATAAAGAATAAAATCAGGGGTGCCTGGCTGGCTCAGTATGAAGAGCATGTGACTCTTGATCTTGGGGTTGTAAGTTTGAGCCCTATGTTGGGTGTAGAGATTACTTTAAAAAATAAAAACTTAAAAAAAAAAACAATAAAACTTCAGTTCAAAAGATACCACAAAGGGACTGAGATCATCTGTCAAATTCTTTTGTGAAGCTAAGAAAAACAGGACAACCTAAGTATACTGAAAGGTCTATTAACTTCACTCAATCAAAGAGAACTTTTTTTTTTTAAGATTTTATTTATCTACTTGAGAGAGAGAGAGAGAGAGAGAGAGAGCAAGCAGGGGGAGCTGCAGGCAGAGGGAGAGGGAGAAGCAGTCTCCCCACTGAGCAGGGAGACGGATGCGGGGTTCGATCCCAGGATCCCAGGATCACGACCCCAGCCGAAGGCAGACACCTAATGACTAAGCCACCCAGGTGCTCCCAGAGAGAACTTTTAAGTACAATTCTTCATAGCAGTAGAAATTGCATTTATTTGTCTTAACAGGCTGAAATGGTGACCTGTGGACTAATAAAACCTCCTGTGTTAGTGATAATTTTCTGGCTCACTAGCACAATGAATCCAAGTTTGTTCATAAAAGAACTGGGCATCAGTTCACACAGAGATTAAGAAAACTTAATTACCAATAGCTATAAAACATAAAACTAAAGGATGCAAACATGAGACAAAACAAACATGTTCAGCCCCAGTAACAGGCATGTTGCAAAGAAAGTACTGTTTGCAATAATTATGGAAAATCAGCAAATTCTTGACAAACTAGGTCAATGGATCAACATGCAGAATGGCTTATATATGGTCTGTCTGGAGTGTCACTCCAACGTCTCTCAAACCCAAAAATGTAAATCAACCTAAAGCCTGACCCACAGGCTCAAGCCCAGTTAATTTTCTAAGAATGGTGTAAAGTGTTAGCTCAGTTTTGATCTTAATAACAAAGGCTTTTGTTTTCCCGCTTCTGTGCCTGCGTATGCTATTCCCTCCTCCTGATAAATGTTCTCTTTCTTTTTCCTAATCCACCTTTCAGATAATTCCTGAAAAAAATATTCTTCCTGAAATCTGTTCTGATCACCCAGCCAGAGGGGAGTTCTCTCTCCCTTCTCTGAACTCCAAATACTCAACCTGCACTTATTTAATAGTATGTCACATAGTGACCTAGAATTGCTTGCATATTCTATTCATATCTTATTCCCCAGATTGTAGTGCTTGAAGATAGAGACCATGTCTCATTCATTTTTATATTCCTAACCAGGAACTACCATTACATATTTAATATATACTGCTTAAATTCTTTGATGCCAAATAAATATTCCTTGACTATTAAGTAAATGATAGGAATGATGGGATAGGGAAATCACACTGTACAAAACTGGCTAAATCTCCTCTTATCAAAATGGAGCAACTGATCTTCTGCAAAATCAAAAGTCATTATTACAAATGATGCAGGACTGGCAATTCCATCTAAAAAGGCCACATGGAAAAACACCTGCCAATCAGTGACAAGTTCTACCACACAGAATCTATTCCCACACTTTCACATGGCACGTGTTCCGTGTTCAGGCATGTAAAGGCTACTGAAGAAATTCTACCAAATAAATACTAGTCAAGAGAAAGAAGTAAAAATACTAAATGCCACTCCCCCAATTACTTACTTCCACATAGTTACAGAAGTACATCTAAAAATAAAAAATTTTTTGCTTTCTGAAAGTTGAGCATGGGTGAAAAACAGAGCATTCATGGCATTATCAATATATGAATCATGCTATCATCAAGAAATAAAAGTTGTACAAAGTATCTGAATCTTACAGTAGGTACTACGGACTTCCTTTCTGTTGAAAGCTACTTTTCATAAAGCCCTCTACAGTCTTTCCCCCCTCCATGTGTAAGATACTCCATCAGATCCAAGAGAAGTTAAGCTGTTTGATACAAAACTAAGAGATGATATTTGTGAGCTCCAAGAGAGGTCAAGGAAATGATAGGACAAGGCTGGACAGAGACAGTCTGATACAGCATCCTTTAACAGTAAACTTTGAACATGACCAACAATTAAAAGCTGTCAGTCAGACTAGACTGTAAACAAAGAGACAGGGGAGGGTATATGGTGACTCCTAACTTAGCTTCCCAGCTGCACCCTGACTGCCTGACGTTAGGGTGTGGGTAAAATCCACAAGCAGGTCTTAGTGGCTCTGAGAAGCCCCTGAACTCAGAGCAAACATTTTGTCCTTGTTCTTTTCATCACTATCATCAGATACTCAAAGGAGTCTTGACCCACAAAAAAGTCTGTCTTCAGAGAAAACCTTGTAAGTGGAAAGAAGAACAGCCCCTGGCAGTACCATAGCCCAGTGGCTCGTGCCATCACCGTGGTCACTATTTTGGGAGAGGCTGTCTGGGCAGCACAGACAGGAAACAAGTAAACCAAGGAAGACTTGATAATTAGTAACTGTGATAGATACCATGAAGGAAAAGGAAGCAAGCAGAGAATACCGGAGGTTCCCACTCTAGATTCCATAAACACTGAAGACCCCTCCAAGGCCTCTCTGACAAGCCAATATTTAGGCCAAGGCCACTCATGCAAAGGACGGCTGAGGTGGAAAGAACACCTGTCTGGACTGAGGGAAGGGCAAGCTCTGGGCCGAGGTGGGAAGTGCAGATGCAAACACAGAAGCCAGCTGTGCCCCAAGTGTATGGTGTGAAGAGTGGTGGGGCATGAGACGGCACATCAAGGTATTTGGGTCTAAGCGCATTCAGAAGAATGAAAAGGTTTTCAGGGTGCCTGGGTGGCTCAGTCAGTTAAGGGCCTGACTCTTGATTCTGGCTCAGGTCATGATCTCAGGGTTGTGAGACTGAGCCCCAGGTGGGGCTCCACGCTCAGCGGGAAGTCTGCTTAAGATTCTCTCTCTCCCTCTCTTTGTCCCTCCCCCCACTATGTGTACGTGCACGCGCTCTTTCTAAAAAGAAAGAAATCTTTTTAAAAAAGAATAAAAAGGTTTCAAATATCAACATGTTCTAGTTAAAATATGCATTTCCCAGTTTTGAGCCCACATATCATCCTCTTCAACATACATACACATACAAACCCAGTAGGACTGTAACTTGGATGGCAAAAACAAAATCAAAAACAAAACCCAGGGGTCTCCAATTTCCTTACCCAAAAAATAGATGAGTAGTTTCTTCATAAAATGTAAGATATTAAAACAATTACTTGGAACTACTTGTAGCTCTAGGAGAGGACTATCCAAGTTTCCCTGGTAGACTACACACCTCTTCAATTTTTCAACAATGGTTGGGTTGAGAGAATTTCAGGTTCAACATATGAACACTGGAGAGAGTCAAACATAAATCAACTGCATGCAAAGGTTTTATTAATATCTAATTTCCATTTACAAGTCATTCTTGATAATGTCCCACTCCGTGATGTAGTTTTAGTGACAGTAACATTCAACCTCATTAAAAATTATTAATTGGTTTAAACATGATCTCTGACAGGAAACACTTAGAGCTGCAAACGCTGCTGGGTCCTCAGTTATGAATATACTAGTCATTATGTTAGAAACGTGTACGTGCATGCGTGAAGGTGTGCAGACACAGATAATACAGTAGAAATACATACAGATTCATCTTGGGGTTGGGTGGAAAACATCGGGAGGACATGCCACATACTGTAAGCCTAAGCTTTAGAGACCCATAATTAGCTAAGTTTTGAAAAGTAGGTACAGAAGCTGAAGAAAGCTCCAGAACATGATGTGGAAAGCAGGCCTGAATAAGAAAGAGTACGGTGGAGGATCGGGGCAGCCTGTATGGAGGCAATATACCCTAATCCATCCACGGACACTCTGCTCTTTCTGGAATCCAACTGACAAACTACAAGAAGAGTAAAACCCCAAATGTCTTCCATTTGCCTCCGTAAAAAGCACAAGTCTTTACAGTGGTAAGGCCCGCCATAATGCGACTCTCCCATTCTTACACTTGCCCTCTCCTCCACCTGATGCTCTGAGAATACCCCCAACCTGCTGACATTTAGGGCATTGGTGCTTCTGCAAATACCACACAGCTAACCCCTCACTTCCGTCAAGTCTTTGCTCAGCTGTCACCTTCTTTGAGAGACCTGCCCTGACAGGGCATGTGAACTGCCATACAAACCCTCTTGCTGCGTTGTGTTTTTTTCTAGCATTCGATAACATTTCTCATTTATTATGCTGTCTTTCTCCCCCTCCAGGAGTTAAAGAACATAAGCTTCACAAAAGTAGGGATTTTAACTCCGCATTATCCACTGATGCCTCCCAAGAGTCTAGGACCATACCAATGGTGTAGGAGGTGCTCACTATGAGTAAATCCATCTTAGGCACACAAACCTAATCAGGTATGGTGATCAGATACCCTGCCCACCTTCACCTCCCACACTCCCTACCTCAAGCCATAATTTGCCATTATTTACGATAAAGTTACTAAACTCCTGAACACGGTGTGGCTGTTCTTTACTTGATTTCTCCTCCAGTCACATTGAAAGCATTCGTATTCATCATATTCTCACTCAACACAGAACTTTTAACATACTGCCCCTGTGATATGAAATTTTTTTTTTCATTTTCCTCTCAACTAATTCCTTCACACCTCAGCTTATCCATCAATTCCTCAAGGAACCACATTCTGCTCTTCCTGAGTAAGTGAAATCCCCCAATTACAGGACCTCAGAATACTGCATACCTCTCCTGCCTAGAATTTTCATCTCGGATGTGTACTCAGATCTGTCTGTTTTAAACATGTGATTAATGACTCTCACCCCAGCAGACTATCTACACTCTACATGAAAGCAAAGACCATGTCAATTTTTCTTTTCTGGACATTTTATCCCCAGCACCTAGTACATACCTGGCCCAAAAAAGGCACTCAATAAAAATGTGCCGAGTGAACACAGCAGTGAAATGAAGGAGAAGGCTGCTCCACGGTGAGAGGCAACATGATGTATACAACTGCCCCAGCAGCAGAACTGGTAACTGGTTCTGGGGGATACATATTCACATTTAAATTAACCTCACTAAACTTAGGGTTCAAATGGCTCTGCTTCCCACTACTGCATCCCATTTGTAGAAAAAAGAGACTGACAACCAGAGCAAAAGTACTTGGTAATTATCTACTTGATAATTATTCCATTTTCAACTACCAATCCATATGCAACTCAACATTAACATTAAATAAACAAAAATCAATCCTAGACATTAAAAAAACTATAAAAAGTTCTATTAGGCCATATGGCCTTTTATCTCTTCCCTTCATCTTCTAGGCAAAGATCACTCTGGGAGCTTTAAGAGTATCTGTTTTTCTGTTTGCACTTCCAAAAATATATGTCATCTTTTTATAGGATTACCATCTGTCTCATCATGCCTAAGTAAATGTTCTGAATTAGTTTTACCGCTTTTCTAATTGTAAAATTTTAAGTTTACACATATACTTGAAAATGTGTATAAGGGTTCAAGGGAAAAGGTTTTAGACATGAATACTTTATTCATATGGGCAGAAGATAACATCTTCAAACAATTTCCCAGCCTTTTTTTTAAGGAATGATTGGAGACAGTCATGCCTGACATTAAAACACCGAATAAAAACATCCAAAATACAACATCAACTACTTAACATTCAACAAGTCAAACAGCTTTATTATTGCCAGTTTACAAAGGAGGAAACCAGGTCTCAGAGAAATTAAAACCTGCCCAACAAAGTTATTTGTCGCGAGGAGAGCGCAGATGTGGAATCTGAACGTGGTTGCTACACCAAAGCTTCATTTCTTCCCCCGTCACGGGATGGCATGCAGTCATCCTGCTGCTAAATCAGCGGTTCCCAACTTTCTGGCCTGGGGACCTCTTCATCCTCTTACAAATTACTTAAGACCACCAAAAGCTCTGTCTATGTGGGTTTTATCTACTGAAACTTACCCTGCTAGAAATTAAAACTGAGACTTTAAAATATTTCTTTTTTTTTTTTTTTAAGATTTTATTTATTTGACAGAGAGAGAGACAGCGAGAGAGGGAACACAAGCAGGGGCAGTGGGAGAGGGAGAAGCAGGCTTCCCGCGGAGCAGGGAGCCCGATGCAGTGCTCGATCCCAGGACCCTGGGATCATAACCTGAGCTGAAGGCAGACGCTCAACGCCTGAGCCACCCAGGCGCCCCTATTTATTCATTTTTCAATGACAATATACTCATTACATGTTAACATAAATAACATTTTCCTGAAAAATAAATATATTTACCCAAACAATAAAAATTCAATGAGACAAGTGGCACAGTTTTACTTTACTGTAAATCGTTTTTCTGACTAAAGACAGCTGAACTCTCATGTTTCCATCTGCATTCAATCTGTTACAATATGTTTTTTCAGTTAAAGTATAATGAGAAAATCCAACCTCCTACAGATATATAGCTGGGAAAGGGAGAAATATTTTCTTTAATAATCTTTTCATATAACCGTGGATATTCTTTCCTGTGATATTATACCAAAAATCAACAAGTGATAGTTTCTTAACAAGTTAGTTGCACTGGGAAATCTGAAACCCTTTAGATAACTTCTTTACTCTACTGCATTCAAATCCATTGGTCTAACCTTGCATTTTGAATCAATCTTCCAGGTATGTATGATTTTATAATATCATATATTAGTGATTTCATTACACAATATCAAAAAATCCCATTTGTTAACATCACCACTGACTGATCCCATCAGGAAAGTCTAAGCACTGGGAAGCAGTAAACTAACAGTGGGAGACACAAGTTTTCCACAATTCTAATTTTTGCTTGAAAGCCTGGATTTATCATTGACACCAATACTGTCAGTGAATTTATGAGACTGTATCTACTGAAAACCAGAAGCTGAAAAACCGTAGTTTGCCAATGGTTCTTTTATTTGTTAAATTTATTTAGGTTTTTTTTTTTAAGTAAGTTCTTTGCCCAACGTGGGGCTTGAACTCAAGACCCCAAGATCAAGAGTTGCATGCTCTACCGACTGAGCCAGCCAGGCGCCCGTCAACAGTTCTTTGAGGTAAAAGTGGTGTTTCATGAAGAGTAGCTACATTTCAGCATCTCCAACAACAGCACAAGCGCTTCCCCTGAGACACCCTTCTTCCATTAGGCTGTGGTAGAAAGCATGCTCTACACATACGCATTTCATCACAAGCATTTTGAAAAGATGTGTACTCAGGGTCAAGATTTAATAAATGTAACAATTTTAACAGCTTCCTCAGTGACATTCTTAAACGTAACTGTGATTTTCTTTTTACTACAAGTGCTTAGAGGTGAAGAACAGGAGACTGCTATGAAAGTTCAAACCATCACAGCTGCTGCCACAGCCGTGGCTGTGGGAGGGCACCACCAATTTTATCCGCCATTGCTTCTGCACCCTCAGAGAACGGCAAATTATGTTCTAGCCTCATTATCAAAGGGGATCCACAGACCATACTTAGAACTACCAGCTTAAACTATCTGTGAAGACAGTTTAAAAGAACAAAGAGAAAGACTTTAAGGTAAGCAAGGCATCCACATAAGAAGTTAGCAAGGTAAGGAGTTTCACTATTGTCTCTGCCCTGAAGATTGCCAGTTTCTTAGCAAGCCACGGTTCATGCCCTTCCATTTCAGTTCCCTGGATTCTACTCCATTGTTCCTGAATCTGCCAGTACACTACTTGCCATTAACTTTATAAAAAAGGAAAAATAAAGAACAGATAATAAAATCCTTCCAGAAAGGGAAGAGAGAGGAGGGACAGTAGATGATATAATACCAAAAAAATAAGGGCAATGGCCAATATTACATGAAATATGACAGAATTTAGGTCCCAATGTTTGTTATGCCAATAAATATGACTCAGATAAACTCAACTATTAGAAAAAAGATTTTCAGGTCTGGTTTTAAAAATCCCGTCATATATGAAACACACTAAAACCAATGGTCTCAGAATACTTCCAACCCCGTAAAATCTCTATTAGCCACTATCGAACTATCCTTTTCTTCAGCATTCCTGCGATTATCCTATTCTATCTAGTGAATCATATTTACTTGAATTCTACTTGAGATCAGGAATGTTATCAGTCTTTGTCACTGGCTATATCCCCATTACATAAAATACGTCCTGGGTATGACTGATGCTCATCCAAACTTTTCTGAATTTAAAT
Source organism: Halichoerus grypus (assembly GCF_964656455.1). Lineage (NCBI taxonomy): Eukaryota > Metazoa > Chordata > Mammalia > Carnivora > Phocidae > Halichoerus > Halichoerus grypus. Next base: position 7,599,249 of record NC_135724.1, read on the forward strand.
TCACTGCATGTTTTAAGCATGCAAACGAATAAATATTTTTTTAAGTTCTTCCTACAAAAATAATTGATTTGCAAACACTAAATAAATGCAAATGGCTAAAAAAATTTTCTGTGGAATTAAGTGTAAACAAAACCACTCAAAGTCTAGGAAAACAGTACTTTAAAAAAAATGTAGGCCTTTGTACAAAGATTGCTTTGTAAATATGATTAACTTCTACTTAAAAGAGTGCCAAATTGGAAATCACATATAATATATTATTTAAGGACATCCTTTACATTATTCAGACTGATAGAATTCAGTCAATAGATATTTAAAGAAAAGACACTGGTCCTACATAGGGAAATTAATGAAAGAGTGCATATTTACTAGTTTCAATTAAAAATGAGATGTTTAAAAATACATGAGTCCAAAAAAAAAAAACAAAAAAAACATGAGTCCACACTTAAGTGAAGTTTTTCAATTAACTAACAAACACCAACCTTAATTGCTTCAGGAAAAATCCTCTAACAGAAAAGAATGAAAAAAGGAATATGCTTACTTAATAAGAAAGAAACTGTAACAATAACAAGATAGTGATACATTCAAGAAAAATGGTCATGCAAATAAAAAAGGGCACATTACATAAGGTATAATCCACAAAGAAAATAAAAATGGCAAAAATCTTTACATGCAGGGATGCCTGGATGGCACAGTCTTAGGTTAAGCGTTCAACTCTTGGTTTCGGCTGAGGTCATGATCTCAGGGTCATGAGACTGAGCCGCCCGAGACAGGCTCCACACTAAGCACAGAGTTCCTTGAAATTCCTTCTCTCCCTCTGCTTCTCCCACTCATGCTCTCTCCCTCTCTTTCTCTCTCTAAAATAAATCAATCTTAAAAAAATCTTTACACATAAAATGGAACATTAAAATATCTCTTTCAACCCAAGAAAATAAATGAAAATGAAGAATATAGCAGATTTAAATTACATAATTACTTTATCTATTAAATATATGGATTCTGTACTCTAAAAAGTGAAAATACATCTGCTTTTCAAGAACTCATGGTATAGTTACCAAATGTGACAATATATTAGGCCACAATGAAAATATCAGTAAATCGAAAAATCAGAAATATCTCATTGGGGCACCTGGGTGGCTCAGTCAGTTAGGCGTCGGACTCTTCGTTTCAGCTCAGGTCCTGATCTGAGGATGATGAGACTGAGCCCCACGTTGGGCTCCACTGGGTGAGGAGCCTGCTTGGGATTCTCTCTCTCTCTCCCTGTCCCTCCCTCACCTCTAAAAAAAAAAAAAAAGAAAGAAAGAAATATCTCCTCAAATGACCACAAGACAATAAAAACTGAAAAAGAAAACAGAAAAATAAAAATTACCAAACATCCTCTTGAATCAAAGAGGAAATCTCAAAGAGAATGAAAATGGTATACTCTTCATATACTAACATAATGGAAATGCGACCGATCAAACTACACAATTCTGCAAGACCCTGTAACTGTGCTCCCAGAAAACTTCAAAACCTTAAAGGTTTACAAAACTAAACAGTAAGGAATTTAAACATAAATAAATAAAAATAAATAGTAAGGAATTAAAAGAAACAAAGTATGCATTCAACTCTGGAAGTCAGCAATGAGAACACCCCCAAAAAGATGAAAACACAAATTAACAAATCAGAAAATAAAAAAATAGCAGTAGTAAACATTATAAGAGTTGATTCTTTGGTCAAACCACAAAAAACTTAATTGATGAACAACTGGCTGTCATAATCAAGAAAAAAGGAAAACTGTATTTATATGAACTAGAAATGAAGTAACTATAGATCCACAAGAAATCAAAATATGTAAGGGTACTTTGAAACTCAATAAAAATTTGAAATTTAGATGAAATGGGTAATTTTATGGCAAAAATATATTACCAAAATTTGCCTCACAAGAGGCAGGAATCCAAAAGAAACTAAAAGTTGTCAAAGAACTTGAGAAAGTTCTCAAAGAACTACCATGGCCCTCTCTTCCTTCAGGGAGAAAAAGGGACAAGTCACTAAAAACATGAAATACAATACTCACTAAACTACTTCAGGACATAGAAAAAGAAACCTCCCAAATTTATTTCTGAAGCCAAAGAACATTGATACCACCAGTAGACAAAGACAACACATTAAAAACAAAACAAAACAAAAAAACCCCCCACTGATCTCACTTACCAATACTGAAATACAAATCGTAAATATCAGTAAACACCAGAGTGGTGAGGGGAAACAGTTCAACTAGGTAAGGTACATCCCAGGATTGCCAGCACAGCTGATTATTTGTAAATTTATTATAATTTACCATAAAGCAAAGGAGCAAAATCATATGACCACAGCTATAAATCACACACACAAAAAAAAAATCAGAAAAAAAAAAAAAATAACATCAATCCTAACCCTAACCCCCTCAAAAAAAACTGTAAAATAGGGGCGCCTGGGTGGCTCAGATGGTTGAGTGTCTGCCTGCGGCTCAGGTCATGATCTCAGGGTCTTGGGATCGAGCCCCACATCAGGCTCCCTACTCGGCGGGAGGCCTGCTTCTCTCTCTCCCTCTACTACTCCTCCCTGCTTGTACTCTTCTCTCACTCTCTCTGTCGAATAAATATATAAAATCTTTAAAAAAAAACCTGTAAAATAGAAGTAGATGGACATTTAACATGCCATATATAACAAAATTAAGTCATATGAATAATAAAGAAATGTTGAAAGCCAGCAACAAAGATGCCAATTATCAAGTATTAATTAGCATTATTTTCAACATAGTAGCTAATTAATTAGACAAGAGTAAAAAGTAAGTATAAATATTGGAAAAGAGGAGACAAATTGTCATTATTTACAGATGACATGAGGGATTACCTAGAATACAACAGATGCAGCTGAACAACTATTAGGGGAAAAACAAAAAAAAACAAACAAAAAAATCACTCTAGTGACTGCTTACAAAATTTATATGTAAAAATCACTAGTAATTATTTTTTAAAAGCTGGTAGGCAAATATAATAAAAGACTAGATTCAATTTAAAATAGTTTCAAAAAAGATGAAAATTTTTTTTTTAAAGATCTTATTTATTTGAACGGGGTGGGGGGGGCGGAGAGAGCACAGGCAGGGGGAGCGGCAGGCAGAGGGAGAAGCAAGCTTCCCGCTGAGCAAGGAGCCCCAACTGGTGCTTGATCCCAGGACCCTGGGATCATGACCTGAGTCAAAGGCAGATGCTTAACGGACTGAGCCACCCAGGTGCCCCAGATGAAATTAATCTTTATAAAATGTCCACAACTATATGAAAAACTTCAAAACTCCTCAGAGGATCATAACAGATTTAAATATATAAAAAAACACATCTTATTCTTAGATAAAACAATTAAATCCTGTCAAAACATTACTCAAGATCCCAAGAAAACATCAATGATATTTGCAAGAAACCAGATAAAATTATATTGAAATTAACTTGGACATATAAACAAGGAAAAGAGTAAGAAAAAACCTAAAGGACAACTGAGGGACAATGAGCTGCACAGGATATTAAAACATATAGCTTAAAACTGGAGGGGAAAAAAAAGACGGGTTACTCAAGAAATGATGATGAGAGGGTTGGATAACCATTTGGGAGTGGTGGAGAAAGCAAAGCTTTTACTTTCTTATATAAAAATACTGTGCAGAAGGATCAAATATGCAAACATAAAAAAATAAAAGTTGGAGAAAAATCTTTAAAAAATCTTCGCACTGCAGAAAGCTTTTCTATGCATAACATAAAACCATGAAGCCATAGAGGAAAAGAATGACAATCTAACAATGCAAAATTTATAAATTTCTGGATAGCCAAAAGAATGGCATAACTAAAGCCAAAAGATAAACTGGAGAAAACTGCAAACACATGACAAAGGATTAATTTCTGTAACACAGACTGTGCTCTTAGAAATCAGTATGAGAAAGGTACACAATCCTATAAGCAAATGGGCACAATATACAAAAGAACAGTTCACACAAAAAGAGTAACGGAAGAAAAGAAAGAAGGAAGAAAGGCAAGAAAGCAAGAGAAAGCAAGCAAGCGAGAGAGGGAGAAAACAAATTCAAGTAGCCAATCATCACCCTAGAAGATTTTCAATTCACTCATAACAAAGAAATTAAAAGGAATCCGGGGTGCCCGGAACTGTTCTATATCTTGATTGCGGTAGTAGTTACATGACTGAATATATTTGTTAAAACTCAACAAACTGTACACTATAAAGGCTGACTTTCATTGTAGGTATATTCTAAAGATTTTTATTTATTTATTTGAGAGAGAGAGCGCAGGCACGCACACACGTGGGGAGTGGGGAGCAGAGGGAGAGGGACAAGCAGACTCCACGCTGAGTGTGAGCCCAACACAAAACTCAATCTCCTGACCCTGAGATCATGACCTGAGCCGAAATCAGGGAGTCAGATACTTACCTGACTGAGCAACCCAGGCGCCCCTCACTGTAGGGTATATTCTATCTCAACTTTAAAAATGCACTAAAAAGGAAAACAAAACGATAATATTGCTCACCTATGAGTTTGTAAAAGTTAAATCAATTAACAATGTTGGCAAGGGTATGAAAAACTGAGCACTCATAACTCACTGCTGAAGTATAAATTGGTACAATTTGTGGAGAATTATTTGAAAATATTTATCAAAAACTTAAATTTACATATGCTTTAACGAAATAATTATGTGATGAGGAATTTGTGTTTTGGATATATACTCATGCATATGGAAAATTATGTTCCCTACAGCATTAAAAATTTTAAAAGCTACTATTATTTGATCACTTACCTAGTACTGGTACATACAGGCCACGCATTAGCCTAATACATGCCAGGCTTTGGTTTAAGCCTTCTCAATATACTGCATCTCATTTAATCCTTAGACCCTGTGTGTCCGGTGCTGTGCAGAAAGCATTCTAACACAGTGGGAAGCACTCTGGAACCACAAAGCATGAGTTCATGTATTTCCTGGGTCCAGGAATACAATACGGTACCTACCACTCAGGTCGGTTGTGAGGTTTAAATGTGTTAATATATGTGGTGTCCTCACAACATCACCAAGCAGCACGTATTAGGGCTGTAAGTGTTTGCAGCTAATAGTAGTAGTCAAAACAGTAATATTCCCACTGCATAGATGGGAAAGCTGAGGCAGAGATTAAGGGTGTGCTTAAGATCAAAGAACGGATTCTACAGAATGAGCCCACTTATTCACTACACAATTTACTGAATAGTCTATTTTGGCAAAAATGCGGAGTTAACCTAAATATCAGGAAACAAGAATAATATACAACAAAAATCAGTGGACAAGTTTAATAAATTATAATCCACCAATACAATGGGAATACTATGCAGATAAAGAGATTCAAATACACTGTCGGTGAAGGGCAAGCTACCGAACAAAATGCAAACATGATCCCATTTGTAAACGTATTTATATACCTACATATATATAGTAAAAGTCTCAAAGAATATCCAGTATCGATGACTGCAACTCTAGTGACCAGGACAAGGAGTCAGGAACCCCAACAGCCTGCTATTTTCTATACAGGTATTGTCTGCTTTTTGAATTGCGCCTTACGCCATGTTACTTTTACAAAAAGACCTACATCAGTACCTGTTTGTGCTGACCAAAAGAAATCCACAGAGGATTTCTGGCTTTTATGGAAAAGGCAAAAGGCAGAAACAGCATTCAGTGTTTGTCTGGCAGTGAGCAGGGTGGGAGGCCGCACTCACTCAAACAGCAAGCGCGGCGCTCCCCAGCGCCTTCCCCGGGAACTGCACTCAGCATCTCAGCCTCCGGCCCCCAGAGCTTTGAACTGTGTCTGTGAGCATGTGTGCTTTCTCTTGGTTTGTTCTGTGCATCCGTTGGCAAGATGTGTTTTAAGGTATCAGAAAAGCCTAAAATAGGTTATTCTGGGGAGTCTGGAAATGCTCAAAACATTTCCCATATAAATCAATGATAACTACTTCTTCATTTTACATACCATTTTGGCTCATAAAAGGTTTCACGGGAACACCCGGCTTTCAGATAGTGGGGGAATCCTGTATTAGATCTTTCTGTAACCAGTGAGCACATTTCACTTTACTACAAAACAACCACCCCACTGCACCCTGAGAGAAGAAAACACGCAGTCTAGGTAAAATATGTATTTGTGTGTTTCAGTCACCTCTTATCCAGAAAAGCAGGACTCTGATACCCTCAGGGTCAAAGGTCTCAACAAGTTTTCCTAAATCCATCTCTCCCCACACCTTCCCCAACTGTTCCCCATTCTCCCTCGCATCCTCTCAGGATGCAAACTTCTCCCCCTTCATGCCCTGTGCCATCCCAGGCACTTACTCTCATGCTTCAGTCTTCTGCTTCCCTGTTCACAAGGGGGACTCTTCTGCTCGCTCTGTTCCTTACGTGCACCAGGAACGAACACCTTATCCAACCCAAATCCCTGACCTCGACAACCTGGGCTCCCTAGGCTCACATATATCCCATATAGCAAGTGCTTCTTATCATTCACTGTGATTTCTCTAGGTTTCCTTAACCACTCTGTGCCCCCCTCTCCTGCCTTATTTATCATTCCAGATGACATCCTTGTCCTGACACTGGTAAGACACTGCACTTCCTTGAAAAGTAGAAGGAGATGCTTCCAGCCGTGCGCAGAGATGAAAAAGACCTTACCCTCAAGGACCGTAGATTCCAGTACAGACTATAAGCAAGCAGACATCTGCAGAAGACTGAGGGAAGGGCTGCAAAGGCAGAGTTTGGATGCTATCCCCAGAGGAGAGATACCCAGGAGGAAGAAGGAGGGGTCCTGCCACCACTGTTACTACCTCTGCCCCCCATACGACTTCTATTACCAACACCAGCACAACCACTGCCCAGAGGTGACTACATCCTGAAAAAATGTACATTAATCTTCTTAATCCTCATAAGAACTCTATTGGAAGGTACTATCTTTATATCTTTATCTCCATTTAATAGAAGAGGAAGCCAAACCTTAGAAAGTTTAACAATCTGGGACACCTGGGTGGCTCAGCTGGTTAAGTGTCTGACTCTTCATTTTGGCTCAGGTCATGATCTCAGGGTCCTGAGTTCGAGCCCCACATCAGGCTCTGTGCTCAGGGCAGAGTAGGCTTGAGATCCTTTCCCTCTCCCTCTCCCCTTCCCCACTCAAGTGCATGCTCTTTCTCTTTCTCTCTCTAAAATAAATAAATAAATAAAATCTTTTAAAAAAAAAAGGAAAGAAAGTTTAACAGTCTGCCCAAAGTCATAAGGGAAGGGGCCAAGTAACAGACACAAGTGCTGACCCATGGTGCATGATCTAGAAACTACCACCTTTTCTGACTGTATTAGAATGGGAAAGCAGAGCCTAGTGACTAGGATCACAGATCCTGGAACCACGCTACCTGAGTTCAAATCACAGCCAGCATTTCCGAATGACTGCACATCCATGCCTCAGTTTTGTCATCTAAAAATAGGTATCAAACAAGTATCTACCCAGGGGAACTCACTTCTGGCACGGTGGCCCGAGAAGGTTGATAAATCCTCTCTGCAAAAGGCAACCATAAAGTTGGGTCAAAATGTAGAAAGCAACCATTTCAGCACTTTGGAGATAAACTAACTGCATGCAAGAACTGAGGAACTTATTCGTGAAAACCACTGAACTTTAGGACTTCATTAAAATTACAAACTTTATGCTCCAAAACACGTCAAGAGAGAACAAGTCACAGACTAGGAAAAAATATTTGTATATCACATATCTGATATAACACCTTTAAGCAGAACAAATAAAAAACTCTTACAACTGAATTGAGACAACCTAATTTTTTTAAATGGGCAAAGGACATGGGTAGATCTTTTACCAAAGACGACAGAAGATGTGCAAATGGCTAACAAGCACATGAAAAGGTGCTTAATATTACTGGTCATTAAGAAAATATAAATTAGGGGCACCTGGGTGTCTCAGTCATTAAGCGCCTGCCTTCGACTCAGGTCATGATCCCAGGGTCCTGGGATTGAGCCCCGCATCAGGCTCCCTGCTCAGCAGGAAGCCTGCTTCTCCCTCTCCCACTCCCCCTCTGCTTGTGTTCCCTATCCCGCTATGTCTCTCTCTGCCAAATAAATAAATAAATAAAATCTTTAAAAAAAAGAAAATATAAATTAAAGCCACAATGATACACCACTACACACCCATCTGAATGACCAGACCTAGTGTTAACAAGTACGTAGAGAAACTAGAACCTTCCTATGTTGCTGGTGGAAATGCAGAACAGCCTTTTAAACACTTCTCTGCTTTCCTTACTGTGAGAAAAATGTTAAAATGCGTGGCTAAATATATAGAACAAAAAGATTTAAGATAGAGCAGGTACATTTTAGACTCCTAGAAATCAGTGCATATCAGTTCATATGGATCATCTACTTTCTTTTTCCTACAGCTGTAGAGTACTTGTATACTGACTTTATTCTTTGTGTGGCACCTTGAGGAAGTTTCTCATTTTATTTTAGTTGACTTTGTCAGTCTTCTTTTATTGTTTGCTCCTTTTGTTGTCTTAAGAAATCCTGCCGATACTGAAGTCACATACTCTTCCATATTTCCTATAAAAGTATTGAAGTTTTGCTTTTCACATGTAAGTCCTTGATTAACCTAGTATTGATTTATATAAGGTAAGGATTAACTTACATTCTTCCACACGGACAACCAACTGGTTCAACACATTCACAAAAAAATACTGACCCTGAGGCGCCTGGGTGGCTCAGTCGGTTAAGTCTCCAACTCTTGGTTTTGGTTTCAGTTCAGGTCATGATCTCATGGGCCAGAAGATCCATGGGCCAGAAGATCTAGTCCTGCATGAGGCTCTCCAGCTCAGTGGGGAGTCAGCTTGAAAGATTCTCGCCCTCTGCCCCTCCCCTGACTCACCGGAGCACTCTTCTCCCTCTCACCCTCTCTCTAAAATAAATAAGTAAACCTAAAAAAAATACTGACCCTGATAAGAATCAAAGAAACGAAATTAAAATAGAAATGACTTTGCACAACTCAAATTAGCAAAGATTTTTCTAAATGATGATATTCATTACTTGAAAATGTCTTAATACAGTTGTTAAAAAAAAAAAATGCTTGGTTCTATGCAACTCTTAAAAAAATATTCATACTCTCTGACCCAATAATGCTGTTTTTAAAAACTCAAAGAAATAACATGAAACCAAAGCATAACAATGCCCCCTACATTATTACATATGATAAAAAATAGATTTTAAGAATCAGAAACATTCTAATTTCCAACAGACTGAGAATTGTAAACAAAATTCTAGCACATCTACACAATGGAACTTTAGGGAACCACTAAAATTGATATTTATACAGGGTTATAAATAACATGAGGGAAAAGTTCATATTGTTCATTTGTTAAGTGCAAAAACACAGGAAACAAAATCATATGTACAGTGTGGTCTCGATTATGTAGAAAGAATAGGGAGGCACACCAGACCAGAAAGAAATACAGCAGAACTGCCATCTGGACCACATAATGCTCTGTAAATACTGTTTTCAATACTTTATTTTCTAAATATTCTATAAATATGGAGTTTTTATAAGAAAAAGGTCTGTGAGTTTGTTTGTTCTTAAGTTACTTTTCTAAAGGGAATGGCTGAGTAAATCCGTCAAGTTAAAGCAAAATACAAGGCCTTTTCTTGGCTTTTGGTTTTACCACGACTGAACAAAAATATATATCAATAGATAAGGATATTGTATTTTTTTAATGAGAACCTATGCAGCCTTCTCTTTCTCTTCACCCCACCCAAAACAAGTTTTTGCCAATGTGACATTTAATTTTGATTTATGTATATACAGTCAGGTCTGACCTGAAATATTCAGTCTAAGTGAGTATTATATCAATATAGAGTTAATTAATACAGACTTAACATATAAATATTAACTCTAAAAGAATAAACTCACCAGCTTTTCAGTGATCCTCTTAACTCCTTACTCAGTTTACATTCCACACTCAATCATAATCATTCCCTAGCATGTACCCTCAATTCCCTTTCCCACTTTACTTTGGCAAAACGACAACACTGCTTCAATCCAACTCTGCCCACGCCATGCCTGCACCCTTACAGGAAAATGTGGCTGGAGAAACACGTAACCACTCTGCCTGGTCTCACTTAACGTCATGACCATGAACCTCTGCTGGAACCTTAATGCTGCCTGGAAATCAAACTACATTTCCCTGATCCATTCAGTCTCTCCCATTCCTTGTCAACCAACCCACATCTTTCTTCGCACCTGTAACACTTACTCCCCCCATCTTTAATCTCAGCGGATGGCCCAGCTTCCTATTTCACTGAGATAATTAGGACATGAGAAGAAAACTTCGGACAAAACCATCCTGTTACTTTACCGATCCACGCACCTCTCTAAAGGCCCTCCCATCCCAACAAGTTCCCCTCTGTACTGGATCGCTCCTAAAAACATCATTTCTCATATATACACACTTGTCTTTACCCTATCTTCCCCGCCAACTATGGTTCCATCTCTTTAATCCCCTTTGCAACAAAAACACCTTGGGAAAAACATACATACTGGAGGCCTACTAATCCTTTTCTCCCGTTTTCCCTCTACCCACACCAGAGACCTTCTCTATCCCATCAAACAGAAACTGCTCTGGTCAAGGTCACCAATGATGTCCCCATGCAGATCCAGCATCAATGCTCAGTTCTTACCTGAGATGCTCTGTCCACAGCACCTGACACAGCTGATCCGTCATTCTCAGACTACTGTGCCTCTGATCTCCTCACGCTGGATACCCCAGCACTCACGTTGGGTCACTCTTTCTGCATCTACACTCACGCCCCAGTGACTTCACTCACTCTCATGCCTGAAATAGCACTGATGTGTCCTCCACTCCCAAATCCACATCTTTAATTAGCCTAGTTTCAGTCAGCTCCCTTCTTGACACCGCCATTCACTGTCTTAGGGATATCTGAGACTACACGTGTTCAGAACTAAACTCTGGATCTTTCCCATCCCAGCCCCACACCTACTCTACTCGCAGCCTTTCCCACTTAGGTCTATGGTTACTCCATTCTTCTAACTGCTCAGATCAATACCTCCACAATCACCTGTGGTTCCCCTCTTTCTCTCACTTACCACATCCAGGGTCATGGCTCAACTACTTCCAAAGTACACACAGAATCCAATCACTTGCTGCCACCACTGCCCCACACACTGTGCTTGCTATCTCGGCCGCGTTACCTAGCTGCCTCCTAATCTGTCTCCCCGCTTTCTCCTCTGGCCCCTATGTTCTCTTCTCAACAGGAAGTGTGTTCGGGGAACTGGCACAAATGCTGACAGTGCCCTGAGTAATGAAGTCCTTTATCTCTGACCCAGGAGCCTCATGTCTTCTGGCAGCAACCAGGAAACTGCCAGGCTAAGGCGACAGCTTGAGCAGAGGGTGCGACCTCCTACCCCTTCCAGGTGACAACTACATGCAAATAAAAATAAATGGAAAATAGTCAATGTAATAGAATCATTTTGACTTCTTTTAGGGCCTTCAGATCTTACATAATAAGCTTTATTTTTAAAAAGTAGTGTGAGGGGCACCTGGGTGGCTCAGTCATTAAGCGTCTGCCTTCGGCTCAGGTCATGATCCCGGGGTCCTGGGATCGAGCCCCACATCGGGCTCCCTGCTCAGCGGGAAGCCTGCTTCTCCCTCTCCCACTCTCCCTGCTTGTGTTCCCTCTCTCGCTGTGTCTCTCTCTGTCAAATAAATAGATAAAATCTTTAAAAAAATAAATAAATAAAAAGTAATGTGACTATTTGCATGGTTACAAAGGTAGATAAAGAAATTTAAAGATAACCAAGTTAAGAAAAATGGACTTAAAGTTGCCAAGTAATTTAAAATTTAATGAATTAAGAATAAATTTAGGGGCACGGGAGTGGTTCAGCTGGTTAAACATCTGCCTTCGGCTCAGACCATGATCCAGGGTCCTGGGATCGAGTCCCGCATTGGGATCCCCACTCAGCGGAGAGCCTGCTTCTCCCTCTCCCCCCCCGCCCAAGCTCTCGCTCTCTCTAATAAATAAATAAAATCTTAAAAAAAAGAATAAATTTATAATTACAGCAAAAGCTCTAATAAATTTTCAACTGATTCTCTCCCACTCTGTAGGCTACTGACACAAAAATATAGGGTAGCACTAGTTTGCTGTGTGACACTGAGTGAATCTCTCCTTGGTGAGTCTGTTTCCCACATAAAATAAAGAGGCTGATCTCTACAGCATGTCCAATTCTAAAAGAATGTGATTCAGGGGAAATAAAAATATGTAGACTTAGAAATTTAACCTGCAGAGAACAAAATTTTACATGAGCATTTCTAAGCATCTTTTTAACTGTGTTCAATACATCTCTATTAAGTTAAATATGAAAATGTTCACAAATCCAATTATTTAAAATGTTAAGGGAGCTGGCTTAAATAAGAATTGATTAATGAAATAAACTCACTCCTCCTTAATTTTTTAATTCAGACTTTAACATTTAAAAATTTAAAAAGTAGATTTAGAAAGTAGAACACTTGGGGTGACTAGCTGGCTCAGTCGGTGGAGTATGCGACTCTTGATCTTAGGTCGTGAGCTCAAGCCCCACACTGGGTGTGGACATTACTTAAAAAATAAAATATTAAAAAAAAAGGGTAGCACACCTATATACCAGTACATCACTGTCTATGAGGTATATACATATTAAATGTTTAATGTATACATTTTCATACCTGTCTAGACACTTACCAATGTACTACACCAGCAAGTTCCCAGACTGTAAATTAGATATTTGGAACATACATGTTTTCTGACAAGGTCTAAACAAAACAAAACAAAAAACACAACAACCCCATCACCTTTTTCAGGAAGTTACTAGGAGAATGAGCTCCACTAAATCAAGGAAGTAAAGTAAGAAACAGAATATAGGTAACCTCAGTTAGGAAAGAGGAGAAATGAATCTCTAGGTTAGGGGCACCTGGGTGGCTCAGTCGTTAAGCGTCTGCCTTCAGCTCAGGTCGTGGTCCTAGGATTCTGGGATCGAGCCCCACGTCGGGCTCCCTGTTCGGCAGGAAGCCTGCTTCTCCCTCTCCCACTCCCCCTGCTTGTGTTCCCTCTCTCACTGTGCCTCTCTCTGTCAAATAAATAAAATCTTAAAAAAAAAAAAAAAAAAAAGGATCTCTAGGTTAATATTATAGCTCCTGCTGTTCCGCCTGTTTGAGATACCGTCCCTGCCGCTTATGGCTCTTCCCAAACACAGGTCACCCTCCAAGAGCCAGCTCAACTGTGACCTCCTCCATGAAGACACAAATCCAAATTCCCCACCTCCCAGGAGTAAATGAAAACATCCTGCATCCACAAGAAGAGCTGCACACATCAGACTCCATTCTAAAATCTGCTAGTACTGTGGTATGTGACTTTGGGCCGATTACTTAACCACCCTTAGTCTCACTTTCCCCATTATCTACCTAAGGATGAAGCTGGTCAATAATCAGAAGCTTCCTTCTAATTCTAAAATGCAGTAATTCTCCAAATGCACAAAACTACTAAAATCCTAAAATAATTCTATGTGTGTGACATGCTTACATATTCCAACAGTCTGTGACATTTGGTAATAATAATATTCCCTAAGTATATTTTTTTCACTTTTTCAAAAGCAGTTGTCAACAGATAAAAGTGACTATTATCATAGGGATGATATTTCCTTTAAAACCAAAATTAAGCTTTACTAAGAAGGATCTCATTACTATAAACACCAAAACAAAATTCACAAAAGGAAAATCATGCAAAGTAACAGTATACCAGTGAGAATTCATCTTACTTTACTGGCGTATTAACCCTGTTGCTTCAACCATCCAGTGCTACTGGGGTACTCAAAATAATACCTATCACTATAAGAACAACCATTAGCAGTTCCAAATAACAGGCTATCTAGAGCACGTGAATACACCTTTTCTAAATCGTTCTAAAGAATAACATCAAATTCTTAAAATTGTTTTTGATGAACATCTTTCCCATTGGGAGCCATATATTCCTCTGTTCTCTTAAAAGGGAAACCTTAAACATAAACGTGTATATCAAATATAATCTCATGTTGTCACTGAAGTGCTATATATAGACAGATGCCTCTTGAGACGACCAAATTTACCTGTTGAAAAACTTCAGGATGGCATCTTCAGGTTCACTGATGCTCAGATAATGGTTTGTGTCCCAGGCCTTCAGAGATGCGCCGTCTTCTCTTTCTTTCTTCTCTATTACTCAACAGTCTGCTCCCAAGGACAATGGGATAGCCACTGCTCCCCAAACATAGTCTCCAAGTGTGATGCCCTTTTAATAATTTTAAGAAAACACTTCAGTGTGATGGCTGTTAACAGTGATTAAAAATATATATATTACAACAGTATGAAAACAAGAACCTGGCGCTTTGCAGAAGGCCAAGTGCAGCACCTTTTTTGTTCTACATCTCCCACCAACTGACTGCAGTGACCCAGTGCCAAGCAACTCAATAGCTGCTCACATCTGTAACCCTCACAATCCTAGTAGCTGGCACCATTAATACTTCTGTGAGCTCCCACTGTCTTTCCTCTTTTATTTTCATTTTTCTTGTCCCTTTGATCTTACACCCTTTCCCCACACAGGGCTTCCTTAAGAAAAACCAACCCTTGGGGCGCCTGGGTGGCTCAGTTGGTTAAGTGTCTGCCTTCGGCTCAGGTCATGATCTCACAGTCCTGGGATGGAGCCCTGCATCGGGCTCCTTGCTCAGCAGGGAGCCTGCTTCTCCCTCTCCTTCTGCAGCTCCCCCGCTTGTGCTCTCTCACAACACTCTCTCTCAAATAAAATCTTAAAAAAAAAAGAAAGAAAAAGCAAGTCTTATATACATGTTACTGATTACCCAGAATGCTCTTTTTAACCAATCACAGTATATTTTAAACTGATATTTTTTAAAGATTTTATTTATTTATTTGACAGAGAGAGAGAGAGCGCACAAGAAGCGGGAGCAGCAGAGGGAGAAGCAGGCTCCCCTATGAGCAGGTTCAATCCCAGGACCCTGGGATCATGACCTGAGCTGAGGGCAGATGCTTAACCAACTGAGCCACCCAGATGCCCCTAAACTGATATTAATATTAGCATTTATTATATTCCAGGCACTGAATCCATACATTTATGTACATTTTCTTGTTTAATTTCCACAACAATGCTGAGAAAGGCACTATTACATTTTACAGATAAAGCAAGTAAGACAGAATTTATTTTAAAAACCTACCCTATAAAGTCACAGAGCTGAAATTCAAACCTAGATCCACATCCCTGTGAAAGACTGCCTTCATCATCAGCCAGTTAGCTATCTAGGCCTACTTGTCTGATTCCAAATGAGGTTTTTCCCTCCTGCTGAATTCCGCATCACATAACTGAGAACGCCAGGGCTTCCAGACAACGAAGGGTTTACCTTATCAAGCTATGTGAGCTAACATCAAGGGAAGTGTGCTTTGGAGTTGTTACTCTCCACACACTATAGATAACTACTCTTCCAGAAGTGATGAATGCCTGTGCATCTTCGTGACTGGACAGCTGGACACCTGAATGAGCTCAGACCCACATTCTGGCTCTACAGGTAAAGACAGTTCCTGGCGCACCTGCCTGGCTCAGTCAGTAGAGCAACTCTTGATCTTGCGGTCATGAGTTTGGGACCCATGTTGGGAGTAGAGCTGACTTAAAAAAAAAAACAAAAACAGCTCTCCCTGTGTAGGGTGACTTGGGCCCTGAAGTTACAAGAATGTTGGCCTTATTAGGGCTATGACTTACTCAGCTGAGCATATCAGCTCAGATGGGAATTTCTACCATCTACACAGCAAATCCTTGCCTTTAGTGTGTAGGTAACAATGTAAAAACTACAAGCACTTTCTGTACACCATGTCCCCATGGGATGTGTTAGGGAGACACAGAACCACAGACCACATTCTGCCCACGTGGGACTTGGAAGAGGAGAAAGACCAAAAGAATTAAACAAAATAGTTATACACTGCAGTAAACATTATGATGAAAACATACAAACTGATAAGATGGGGCTCCTGAAGGAGCTATAAGAGTAGTCAGGAAAGCCTTCCCTGATGCAGTGAACCTGGCATTAAGATCAGACAATGAACTAACTATAAGAACAACATTCTAGGCAAACAACTACATGTCAAAGGTGAGGAGGCCAGAAGCAGCCTGGAATGTGAGGGAATAGAAAGGCTAGAGGGTAACTTTGTGGTGAGGAAGACAGGGTTGCTCAAGATGAACGAAAGAACTGGGCAGAAATCTTGTAGCCCAGGGTGGAGAGTTTGGATTTTACTTTAAACAAAATATATATTCACAATAAGTCTGTCAGGTGGATTTATTAACCTCACTTGAGCCCCACAAAAGAAGTAAGACTCGGAGGGGATATAAAATGTGTTTAAGGGGCGCCTGGGTGGCTCAGTCGTTAAGCGTCTGCCTTTGGCTCAGGTCATGATCCCAGGGTCCTGGGATCGAGCCCCACATCGTGCTCCCTGCTCTGCGGGAAGCCTGCTTCTCCCTCTCCCACTCCCCCTGCTTGTGTTCCCTCTCTCACTGTCTCTCTCTCTGTCAAATAAATAAAATCTTAAAAAAAAAATGTGTTCAAGGTCACAAAGCTAGTAATGTATACTAAAGATGAAACACCTCCAAAAGGTCCTCAGTATGCAACATGAGAATTCAAATCTTAAACGACTTTATCTGAGTACATCCATTCTTGAAACATCAATGAGACCAACGGCCACCTAAAAATAATTGCCCCATTCAGTAAAATTTAATGTTTGTATGCATCATCACAGAAACTGAAGTCAGTTTAAAGTAAAATGTGCCCTTAATTCTAAAGCCTTCACTACATATTAGCTAAACCAACCTACTGTACAGAATGACAGATTAACCACAAAAACATTAATGACAGTTTCATTGTCAATACAATTTAAAACATGTCCCAATGCTGTTTCGTTTTTACTGTCTGAACTTACTCTTTCGATCAATCTAGTCATACAAGAAAGTTCCCCTTTTTATGACATAACACTAGTTTTTATAAATTTCTCCCTTGTAAAAGGAGTAATTTTACAGAAATACTCAGGCACCACAGATGTGCCATTTCCAAAACTGGAAAAAGATTAGGGATGAGGACCAAGAACTGAAATAATCTTCACTTCCCATAGAAGATGCAACAAACAAAATAGCAAACAGTGATATTAGCTTAGGTCATTTACTTACCTACCTACCGCTATTGAGTATTAAAATCAATGCACACACATCCACTAGTTATACTATATATAAATAACATGGGGTTATCTGACCTCATATTCAACATATTTGTGTATCAACCCATTCCACATGACCGCATATTTTTGAGAGAACAGTAATTGCCAAATTCAGAAATGGACCTACTTCCTTTTTTCAGACTATATTGTGACTCTTAAATAAGATCACACAATTACTTCTATGAGCAAAATAAAAGATACTTGCTTTTTTTTTTTTTTTAAGATTTTATTTATTTATTTGACACACAGAGAGAGAAAGAGTGAGAGAGCACAAGCAGGAGAAGCTGTAGGCAGAGGGGAGGGAGAAGCATGCTCCCCGCCGAGCAAGAAGCCCCATGCGGGGCTCAATCCCAGGACCCTGGGATCATGACCTGAGCCGAAGGCAGCCGCCCCACCTACTGACCCACCCAGGCGCCCCAAAGATACTTGCTATTAATAACACAGAAGTTTCCTGAAAACTGACCACAACGGAGAAAACTACCAGAGTTCTCTCTGTAGAGTGAAGTTACATAACAAGACATAAGCAGACACTTGCTTCTGTTCCCCAGAAAGAGGGCCGTTAAAACGAATAGTCAATCGGATGGCAAAATGGGTAGGAATCCAGTCAGCACAGCAGAGCTTTTCCTCCCAGGTCACGGCAGAGCCCGGGAAGGCTATGTCCCAGGTCAAGGTCACCCAAACCCCTTCTCCAGCACTCCCTGCAAGGTGCTGCGTTGGCAGGGTGCCACGTGACACCCGAGGGTGTGCCCCTGGGTTCTGGGGAGGCCGTTTAGGGCCGGCCCTACCTTCCCACTAAAAGCAGGGGAAGGGGCAGTGCCAGGTACCTCCCACCAACTTAGAAGGCATTTAAAGGTCATAATAAAGGGAAAAAGTATTTCAAAAGAGATGCTGAATTGAGACCTAAAAGGGGTAAAGGCTCATCCTTAACCAGATCCAACAGTGGAAAGCACTTGCCGAGCCCCAGAGAATAAGTCCTTCTGAGAATCGCTATCAAGTGGACGGCCCGTGAGCCAGCTGCCCCGCAGGCAAGGAGGAGACATCAGGGGAGGCTGGAGCCGAGGGGCTGAGGCGACACACTGTTCAGAGCAGAGACATTCTGAGTCGCCGCGTCCACGCAGATGGCACGGCGGTGAGGAAAACTGAGAAGGCACACGGGAGAAGAGAAAGATCTCGGGCTACGCTCCCCTGCTCGATCTGTGAAACTCGGTCAACAACACCACTGCTGTTTTTAAATAACGACGATTCTCCACAGCACTGAGTACCCCACTTAAAATTCATTCATTCAAATAAGCTAAGTGGATTTCGCGTTATTTGTTGGGTTTTTAAAAGTCCAGATGAATCTACGCCTCCCATGGTCGAGGACACCTCAGACACCTCGTCCTGACGTAGACGGCAGCTTACTTCGGTCTGACTGCACATGTATCTGTCTTGCAAGTGACAGAGGCCACTGGAAGCGCCCCGGGGACGCGTGGGATGCCCACTCAGCTTTACCGGGACCACGACGCCCTCCGCCTCAGCAGGGGCACGCTGCCCCATCCAGGCCCGGCGTCCAGTCAAGGAACAGACGCCCAACTGAAGTCAACACTACATATCTCTTACCGGAAGCCTGAGTTTTATCCCATATTCCCACCTGGCCCTGAATTCCAAAAAGTGGGGACGGGAACCCCAAATTTCACATTCCGACTAAACGTGAAGTTGGCATCCAGCCTGCTGCACACATTCCAAGTTTTGTGCCAGGACCTGCCACCGAGAAATGTCACTAGTTGTGCTACAAAATGAGCCACAATGGTGTCCCCGAAGTTGCCAAGTCCTGAAGCAAATTGAAGATGAAGGCCTGTCTCGGTTCCAGGGGCAGTTTAAAAGCCCGCAGCCCCCACATCCGCGTGAGTAAATCACATCCAGCGGCACCGTCACGCGCGGCACACACGGGGGGCCCGGCGCGACCTCCCGGCGGGCGGGGGGCGGCGGCGGCGGCGGCACCGACGCGGCCTGGGCCCTCCCGAGCCCGCCCGCCCTCCGGCCCCTGGACCGCAGCCCGAGCCCGAGCCCGAGGACCGGCCGACGGGGCCGGGCGGCGGGGTGCGAGCCGCGCAGGCCCCGCGCCGCCGCCCCAGGCCTCGCCGAGCCCCGGCCTCTCCCCGGCGGGGCTGCGGGCAACAAAGGCGGAGGCCCGGCCCGGCGCGCCGCGGACGGGGAGGCCGAGGGGTCGGGCCGGCGCTCGGCGGAAGCAGGCCTCGGCCCTCCCCGGCCCGGCTCCCCGCCCGGCCCGGCTTCCCGGACGCCGCTTCCCCGCCGGCCGGCCCCCGCCCGCGGACCCGCCGAGGCGGCCGGGGCCTCGCGCCGCCGGGACCCTCGGCTGCAGGCGCGCCGGGCGGCCTCCCCAGCCCAGCGCGCGCCGGGTCCGCCCCCGCCGCCCCGAGGGGAGAAGCAGCCCCCGCGGCCAGTTTCCCGGGTTACGGAGGAGAGGGAGCAGAAAGCAAAGCCCAGACCCAGCCCCCGACTCGGCTCCGCAGACGCTCACCCGGCGGCGGCCCGCTCTGCTTCCTCGCCCAGCGCCGGCGCGACTGCCGCGCTCGTCCCTCCTCTCCCGCAACTCCTCCTCCCGCCTCCTTCCTCCTCCTCCTCCTCCTCCTCCTCCTCCAGGAGGGGCGCGCCGCGGCGCCAGGGCCCGAGCGCGGAGCCGGAGCTGAGGAGCCGAGCGGGCCGCCCCGCGCCCTCTACTCGGCCCGCGGCGCAGGCGGGCGTCCCGGCGCGGGGGGCGGGCCGGGCGGGGGGCGTCCGGGGGTGGGGGGCGGGGACGCGCGCGTCAGGGGCGGGGGAGCCGGGGGGCGCCGAGGGCCCGGGGACGCCCGGGGACGCGAGGGGCGTCTGAGGGCCGGGGCGCGCTGGCTCTGAGCGTGCGGGAGTCGTGGGGTGGGGCTGGGGTGCTGTGGTCGGGAGGGGTGTTCGGCGGCTGGAGTCCGGGAGTCCCAGCCGCGGCCAGCCCGGCGTCCCACTAGCCCGTGCGGGCTGCTCCAGCCGCTCCTGCCGTGCGTTCTTCGGGCGGCTAGTGCAGAAAAGGGAATCTTCTTGGCCCTTGGGCGCCGGCCCTCCCTTTGCCCCCGCGGCAGGGTGGCGGCCTCCGTACGGTCGAGGTGCGCCCACCTGGAGCGGCGACCCGGGTCTGGGCTCCGCCGGGAGGGAGGGACCGAGGACAGTGGAGCACGCCGGCCGGAGCAGGGCCACGGAGGGAAGCCCTTCCCCACCCCTTCTCTGGCTTCATCGTCGAATTTGTTTCCTAGCGAAAACTTACTGCTTGTTTTAAGCCATCTACTTTTCCACTTAGGACTTTTAATGTTTTATACCATAGTTCACTATTGTTTGTGCCGCTGAATTTCACGGTAGTGTGATGTGAAAAGTTGAGTGTTGGTAATTT
Organism: Halichoerus grypus; assembly: GCF_964656455.1. Taxonomy (NCBI): domain Eukaryota; kingdom Metazoa; phylum Chordata; class Mammalia; order Carnivora; family Phocidae; genus Halichoerus; species Halichoerus grypus. The sequence goes on from NC_135724.1 coordinate 7,620,005, forward strand.
GACTCATTTCTTTGGAAATCGGCTGAATGCGCCACTAACCTATAGCAATAACAGTAAATTTTAGTCATTGAGAAGCCACAGTAAAAAAATTCAGTTATCTTTGATGAAAACCTATTAAAGATAGGTGTCATTAAAAGAAGTATTGTTGACTTTAAAAGCTGTGTTTCTTTTTTTTTTTTTTTAAGATTTTATTTATTTATTTGACAGAGAGAGACACAGAGAGAGAGGGAACACAAGCAGGGGGAGCGGGAGAGGGAGAAGCAGGCTTCCCGCAGAGCAGGGAGCCCGATGCGGGGCTCGATCCCAGGACCCTGGGATCATGACCTGAGCCGAAGGCAGACGCTTGACGACTGAGCCACCCAGGCACCCCAGAAGTTGTGTTTCTTTAACAGGACCTTTTATTTTTTATTTTTATTTTTTTTAAAAGATTTTATTTATTTATTTGACAGAGAGAGACACAGCGAGAGAGGGAACACAAGCCAGGGAAGTGGGAGAGGGAGAAGCAGGCTTCCCGCGGAGCAGGGAGCCCGATGCGGGGCTCGATCCCAGGACCCTGGGATCATGACCTGAGCCGAAGGCAGACGCTTAAGGACTGAGCCACCCAGGCGCCCCATAACAGGACCTTTTAAAAAAGAAACATAAGGCTAGGGAAAAGTCTTAATGTTCAAGTGTGAATTTGTATCTGAATTAGATCTCAATAAAGCTGTTACTTAATTTATCGTAATTACTATGAATGTCTAATTACAATATTCATCTAAACAAAATCTAGATTAATAATTTAAAAATTGGATTATCAGGTGATTCGATTGGTTTTTATGACTGAATAGTATATATAAGGCTGATGTCATTTGTTGTGTGTGATTCACCAGACCTGGTGTTCTCTTCAGTTCTTACCTGTATTTATGAATAAAGCTGTACTGTTACTGTTTTCCTGATGCAAATGCAACTCAATTCTCAAATATCTAATTGCAGTGAATGTAAACTAAATAGAATGGTCAGAGAGGTTAACAGTAATAACAAATAATAAGCAAACTTTTCAACCCCACCCCCTCTATTTTAAGCCCCCTGGGAAAGTGGATGAGCGGTCTGGGGTAGTGATCTGTCATCTGATCTAAAGAAAACGGTAGCAGTGGGCCTTGCGGCGGGCCTGGTGAGCACTGAGCCAGCAATGTACTGACTTCTCCAGCAGATAGGCTCAAACCCTGGGCTTCTGAGTCTGTCAGAGCTGGTCAGCATCTTGGCTTTGATAGTTCATATAGTTGTGTGACCTTAACCAAGGTTTTCAGTTGTAATTTCAGTTTCTACTTGTAAAGAAGCAAGGTGGGGATGGGGGGAGTGGGTTTTGATGTGAACTATGTCAGATAGCTGTGAAGATTACATGAAATAATGCAAAAAAAACCGCTTAATTTGATGCCTGGTCCAGAAGGATTATCATTACTAAGGTAATGTATATTTTATGAGCCAGGCATTGCATTAAGTGCTTTTGAATGTATTACCTCCTTTAATTTTAACAAGTTATCTGTAAGTTCAGTATTATCATTTCCACATTACAGATGAGGAAACTGAGCCTTCTTGTGTATAAGTAGGAAATAACTTTCGCACAGCTACTACGGGGCGGAGCTGAAATTCAGACTTAGGTCTCTCTGACTCCAGAAAAATTCAGACTTAGGTCTCTCTGACTCCAGAATATGAGTTCTTAACCGTTAGATTAAAATAATATCAGTAATGCAGCAACAACTTTAGTGTAGTTACTAGTGGCTAAATACACTATTAAAATCTCCATGCTTCTTGGCCGTAGACGCGTGTTCTCATCCAAGCCTTCCTCTATCTGCAACTCAATCTCCCTTTGGGGGAAATCTTATCTTTGCTTATACTCAGCACAGCTGAGAGGCATGCCCAGGGCTAAGACTTCTGATTAGACTCTTGCCCAGGATTCTAACCCTGGATCAAGAGATGCAAACAAGGAGGGGGGATGGGAGGGGAAGGGGCTGGGATCCACCCTAGTAGGGTCCCTGGACCAGATTGTTCCTGGTGCCAGCCCCTGATAGCCTTCTAATAAACTCCCATTTTGCTCCTGCTAACCAATTTCTGTTTTCTGCAACCAAAAATGCTATCTGATAGATATACGTACTTGCTAAAAGATGATAATGACAAAGGGTCCTATTGAAACTCTCCTGTTCAGGGAGCATAGTTCCACCTTTTCCTCCTGAAGTCATAGCTTCTAGAGCCAGAAGGACCTTTCTTGGTCAACATCAATATCCTCATTTTATGGAGGAGGAAACAGACTCAGAGATCATACGACTTGTCCAAGATGACAAAGTTAAAAGCAGCTGAGTCATGACTTGAACTGCCATCTCCAGATTTACAGTCTGGTTTGATTTCTAGCATTAAATAAATGTCTTACCTTCCTCCAGAAGGGGAAAAAAAGGAGCCCAGACTTGAGAAAATTGGGTGGAAGCAGGATGGGATGCAGTAGCAGCCTTCCACCCTCTGGGCCCCTGGGAAAAGCTGCCCAAGTGAGCAAAATTCCACACCCTTAATCTTCCTTTCTCTTTCCCATTGTCCTTCTGCTGCCTCCCGCCTTCCTGTCTTTGAGGATCCTGAGCTATCCCCCACTCGTTCAGGTTCCTTGTTTGGTACATATACTGTGTTGAAGAGTGTCCTCCAAAGATTCATGTCCTTCCCAGAACCTCAGAATGTGACTTGGTTTGGAAGTGGCATCTGTGCGGATATAGTTGAGTTGGTATGAGGTCCTACTGGAGAGGGATGAGGCCCTTGTCCAACATAATCGGTGTCTTTATGAGAGAAGAGACACAGAGGCAGATACGTAGGGGAGGGCAAGGTAAAGACACACAGGGAGAATGCTAGGAAGGCAGAGATTGCGGTGATACAACCAAGGAAGCTACGGAATTCCAAGGATAACTGGCAGCCAGCAGAAGCTAGGAAGAGGCCAGAGAAGATCCTCCTCTAGAGCCTTCAGAGCCAGCATGGCCCTACCAACACCTTGATGTTATACTTCAAGCTCTCAGAATCATGAAAGAATATATGTCTGTTGTGTTAAGCACCCAGTTTGTGGTACTTTGGGGTGGTACATGGGGAATGAATCCAGGACTCCTAGGCCCACCTGCCCCATGTGGCTGTTTTCTGGAAGTCTCCTCCCAATTCAAGCTTCTCTTTGTAGAGTCTCCCAGTTACCAGTGTGACCATAGGTCCCAGTTTGCCCAGACTAGTACCACGTTATAACTGTTGTTTTGGCACAAATGTTCACAGTGCCACTTGTCATCTCAAAATTGTTTCAGCTCAGATAATAAATTCCTTGTTCACCCTGACTTCCTCCTAAGGTGTAAAATAGTGACTCAGTTACCCAACATCAAAGCTCCTTCAGAATTGGACCCAACCTACCTCTCCAGCCTCATGATCCACTTCTTTATATCACACTTTGCTGGGTCACACTGGTCAACTCCGTCTCCAGATAGGTCCAGCCCTGGGCCTTAACTCATGCTCTTCTCTGCCAAGAATGTTCTTCCATTTCACCTGCCCCTACCTTCTGATTATTTCTGTTTATTGAAGATCTTACTCATCATCAGTCAAGGTTCAGATCTGCCCAGTCAGAAGTGACGTCATCCTATTTAGAAACCCCGCCTTGGGTTCAACCTCTGTTAGAGCACTTCCCCCTAAATTGCAACAATTCTCTCTCCTCTTTGAATGCTGATGCTTTGTCTTTTTTTTTTTTTTTTTCAGATTTTATTTATTCATTTGACAGAGAGAGAGAGCACAAGCAGGGGGGAGTGGCAGGCAGAGGGAGAGGGAGAAGCAGGCTCCCTGCTGAGCAGGGCGCCTGATGCGGGGCTCAATTCCAAGACCCTGGGATCATAATCTGAACTAAAGTCAGATGCTTAACAGACTGAGCCGCCCAGGCACCCCTTGTCTTTTTTTTTTTTTTTTTAAGATTTTATTTATTTATTTGAGAGAGAGAGAACATGAGCTGGGGGAGCAGCCTAGGGAGAGGGAGAAGCAGGCTCTCCACTGAGCAGGGCACCTGATGAGGGGCTCCATCCCAGGACCTGGGGATCATGACCTGAGCCAAGGCAGACACTTAACTGACTAAGCCACCCAGGAGCCCCCAAAGATGCTTTGTCTTATTCATCATTGTATTACGCTACTAGTTAGTGCCTTGAGTAAAGATTTTTCACACAATAGAGACTCAAGAAATGTTTGATAAGTAAATATGAATATTCCATTCCTCTCTCCATCTATTTGAGAATAGCCCAGTGATAAATGGGCCTTCAAAACCCTTCTAAAGATCCACTTCAAGATATAGGGTAGCTGGTTTGTCCTTTGGGAAGTGACAAATACCTGCTTTCTGGGAAAATGTCTGTGCTATTTTAATCAGCAGCTAGATTCTGCTAGCTGCAAATGGGCTGAAGTCAAAGGAATGATGCCTACCTCCCAGAACAATGAGCTCTGAGGATTTTTAAGACCTGGCAGAAGGTATGTGGGTACCTGTTGAGTCAGAAATGCAGCACTGCAACAAAACACTGTTCTTATATAATGAGTCCACAGCACATCAGGCTTAGCTTCACATGATTCTCTATTTCAGATCAAAGACTCCTATTTGTAGACAATTTAAAGAAATACCTCACTCTTTCCTCCCTCTCCACTTCCAGGATCCAGGGTCCCTCTGACTGCTTAGGAATCTTTCACTGTGTAAGGTAATCCTGTTGATTTAGTGCGAAAAAATTTAGCAAATACCCATTATTATGAGGAGTTGATGGCATGAATTTGCCTCTCCTAGAAATTCAGGAGGTATGTCCAATACAGAGAATCACCCTGTATACACCTCTGCCCCCATTAAGCCAACAATGGAAGAATGTACTAGAATTCTTCCCTACAGTAGGCAGAGAGCCAGAACTCCTATGGCCTGCTCAGGGTAGTCTGGAACTGCCATCACTCCTTGGGTGACACGCTAGCTGTGCAGAATCCCATCTCTTAGAGAATCCCCTTTCTATGGCAAGACAAAGTGAGTTGTTGGCTCACTGGATTCAAAAGCTAGGGCCAACATTTCCAGAAAAATAAACTTCTACATATGTTTGTGATTCTAAAGCATTAGAAATTCCTGGCAAACCATAAAAAAGAAAAAAAATACTGTGCCTCCTATCACATTGACTAATATTCTATATTAGAACTTCGTTCCTTTAGATTTGGAGTTATTAAAGTACAAATACCTTTATAGAAGCAATAGCACTTTTAGGTGTCATTACCCGGTGATCTATATATTACTATCATATTGTTATTTGATTATTGCATCATTTTTAACTTTTTATATCTAGGTGTTCCCCAATTTACCCATGCAATTCCATTCTAAGCTTATTTGTAATTTATAAATTCAATTTACAATTCAGTGTTTCTAAGGAAAAATGCGACGTTATAAATGGTCATTAGATTCCCAGATTATCTCCTCTACCCAACAAAAAAGCTTTTAATACAATTTAATTATATAACTAGAATGAATTTTAATCTTCCTAGTGCTCCAATATGCTATATGTCATGTGAAAGCTATCCCAGTCTGTTAGTGGTAGGCTCCTGAGGAATGAGTAGAAACTGGGAAACACATCAGGACTCAGCCCTCAGGAGGAAGGGCTTTGGAGGACCCACATGATACCAGAGCCTTGGATAAGTGAAATGCCTAGACTCAGGGCTGGCGTCCAATCTAAGCAGGGAAACTAAAGTAGGGGTCCGAGAAAAGTCGAAATTGAAAAGAAAATTTCCCCAGTATAAGTACTGTGTTAGGTACTGGGAATGTGTTAGGTACTGGGAGCCCCCAGTATAAGTACTGTGTTAGGTACTGGGAATGTGTTAGGTACTGGGAGCCCCCAGTATAAGTACTGTGTTAGGTACTGGGAATGTGTTAGGTACTGGGAGCCCCCAGTATAAGTACTGTGTTAGGTACTGGGAATGTGTTAGGTACTGGGAGCCCCCAGTATAAGTACTGTGTTAGGTACTGGCGTGGGTTGAATTATATTCCCCAGAAGATATGCTGAAGTCCTAACCCTGTGAATGTGACTGAATGCTGAAGTCCTAACCTGTGAATGTGACTTTATTTGGAAATGGGGTCTTTGCCGATGTAATCAATTTAAAATGCGATCATACTGGATTCGGGTGGGCCCTATTCCACTGACAGATTCTTGCATGAGGGAAATCAGGGTATAAACACACACTCTCATTCAAGAAGGCAGAGACCCAATCATGGAGACTGGTGAGCTGCGTGGAGCAAGATGGCAGCTTCCACTCATTCAATATCCAACAAGTATTTGTTGAACATCTATGTCCCAGGACATGTACTATGTTCCAGTTGTAGCTCTCGGTACAGGGGATATTTCAGCAAACATTAATTGAGCATCCACTGTATTCTAGGCATAGTTCTTGGTGTGGTGGATAAGGAATAAGGAGTTAAAAGTGCCCTTAAATGGTTTAATTTAGTGGGAATGGGGGAAGAGAGGGGAAGGAAGAGTTGACACTAAATAACTAAGCAAATGAACAGAAAATTCTAGATTACAAATGTGCTACAAAGGAAATAAAATGGGTGATGGGGTGGATAGTAACTGGGGGAGGGTTGGATGCACTTGTATAAGAGTCAATCCAGGGGGGCGCCTGGGTGGCTCAGTTGGTTAAGCGGCTTCGGCTCAGGTCATGATCTCAGGATCCTGGGATCGAGCCCCATATTGGGCTCCCTGCTCAGCGGGAAGCCTGCTTCTCCCTTTCCCACTCCCCCTGCTTGTGTTCCCTCTCTCACTGTCTCTCTCTGTCAAATAAATAAAATCTTTAAAAAAAAAAAAGAGAGAGAGAGTCAATCCAGGAGGGCCGCTCTGAGGAAGTCATCCTTGCTCTGAAACTTGAAGGATGAGGATGAGAAAAAATGTGAAGGTCTAGGCAGGGAAGCCTTCTGGGAAAATCTCCAAGGTGTGACAGGATTTGGCATATTTGAGGAAGAAAGAAGACTGGTGTGGCTAGAACAGGGTAATGGGTAGGTAGAAGACGAAGGTGGAATGGGGGGGGTGCAAATCATTTCAGCCCTATAGGTAGGGAGCTTTAGTTTTATTCTAAGAGTGATAGGAAGTAACAAGGGGATTTAGTCAGGGTTTGGTGCAAACTGTCTCGTTGCTGCATGGAGAACGGATTTTCTCTGGACAAGGTGAGAAGCAAGAAGAGTAGGAGTCCAGGTGAAGGGTGACGGCAGTTTGGACTGGAGTGGAGGTCATGGAAGTAAATGGAATTGATGTGATCGGCCTTAGGAGTTTAACAGAGAGTACAACTAAGTTAAGAGCAAGATGAAGGAGTTTTGGTGATTATAAAACACATCCAGAAACTCTTTGACCCTGTCCTCCCTTGAATTCGGGCTAATATGACGCCCTTTAAACAAATAAAGAAATTTATTTAATATATAGTTTATGCAACATGGGGGTCTTCATAAGGAAATGAAGATGTGATGAATTGCTGAAACCTGAGTGTTTTCTTTTTTTTTTTTAATTTATTTATTAGAGAGCAAGCGAGAGAGAAACAGCATGAGAGGGGAGAGGGTCAGAGGGAGAAGCAGGCTCCCTGCTGAGCAGGGAGCCCGATGTGGGACTCGATCCCGGGACTCCGGGATCATGACCCGAGCCGAAGGCAGTCGCTTAACCAACTGAGCCACCCAGGCGCCCCAAACCTGAGTGTTTTCATACTGATTATGAGGGATAGTGAAAAGTCATGGCAAGATACCAGAGGACGAAGAGTTTGAGTGTAGCCAACTGGAGGAAACTTAGCAAGGTGTTCAGACTCCTCTCAGTGTCCCTTTATCTTTGGAGATAACAAGGGAGGACACCTCTCACCTGCTTCACATGTAGGTCAGAAAGTCTTTCCTGTGTTTTATGACCTGCTTTGGGCAAAGCTCAGAAACTCCTTCCTGCACATGCCTTTTCTCAAATTCCTTCAGCTTCAAATATTCAGTATGTCAAGGTGCCATATTTTGGGGTAGGATGTCCTGAACCCCATCAATAAAAACCTAATTCCTTACCAGAACTTTTGTGTTTCCGCTATTTCTTAAAAGGATATAAGCCCAAAGGGTAAAAGAAGAAAAACTTCTCTTCTGACCTCTTAAATTATAATCCTGCAAATTAAACTGACAGAAGACAGAATAACAGGCAAAAAGGCATAATTTTTTTTTTTTTAATTGATGTTAATATCTTTAAGGGTATAGGAGCTTTGTGGAAAAGAAGTAGAAACTCAGGGGCACCTGGGTGGCTCAGTTGGTTAAGCAGCCAACTGTTGATTTCCTCTCAGGTCATGATGTCAGGGTCTTGAGATGGAGCCCTGTGTTGGGCTCTGTGCTGGGCATGGAGCAGGCTTGGGGTCCTCCCTATCTCTCCTCTCCTTCTTCCCCTCCTCCTTCCTCCCCACTCAAGTGCGCCTGTGCTCTCTCTCTCTCTCTCTCAAAAAAAAGTAAAAACCCAAAGAAGCATTTAGAGTTGGGCTATAAATATATAATTTTAAGAAAGGGCAATAAATTGTAGAGAAGTAACTAGGCAGGGACTGGGTTCGAGGGCAATAAATTGTGGGAAGGGGACTAGGAAATGCACGGTAATTGAGAGTAAGGTTTGTTACACAGACTCACTCTCCTATCCTCTCATCTCAGTGCCTCTCTGATCCTCCTGGGAGGAACAGCCTACAAATGGAAATGTGTATCACCTTCACAGAGGGAACATGTGCCCTGCTTTGAGGCAGAAAGGAGGAGGGCAAAGAGCTCTTCCTGGTCCGCCCTTTCCAATTACCTTCAGCTCAAAAGCATCTAGCAATATGTCAGAGTGGCATATCTTGGGGTGGCATATACTGACCACCTCCAAAAGTTAAAAACCAACTGTATTGGCAACAATTTTAGGATAGCTGTCTTAGAATTTACTATTCAGCTATATTCTTGAGAATGAAACTAGGCACAGGTTACAGAATACCTTAAATGTGCAGAAAGTCGGATTTATCTCAGAGAAAATACTGCAAGGGGCAGACACCGGAACCGTAAAAAAAAAAAAAAAATAGTGTTCTATCTCCTAGCAAGCAACCCAAGGCAAATACTTAGAATGTCAGTAGTAATACATAAGGCCTCTAGTCAATGGTTAGTAGAGCATTTACACTAATAATAATTTACATAGAAGTAATTTTGCTCTTTTCAATTAACAGCAGACTTATTTGAAAAGGAGATGTGTGCGCAGGCAAGGGAAAATATTGGTCATGCAAACATCTTGTTGCGTAACAATAACGAACATACCTTTGGTATTGGTATGTGTAAAATTTCCTATCCTGAGTCACATCTCAGCAGCGGCCGGTCAAAGGACTTGAGATCAAAAGACACTCTCTTTGAAGGAAGTGTAAAAATGTTTTCAGCGAACGGTTTCCCGCCAGGATCCATTTTCATGTCCCTTTGGTTCCTTTGAGTTTTGGTAGAGGTTGGGAACAATGGGTGCTAAGTACCCTCACATTAGGCGCTAATCTATGCCAGACTTGCAAAAGGAGTGGCTCCAAACCTGTTTTGCCTGAATTAACCAACCTACCCAGCTTCAGGGTACAAAAGAAAAGAGGCAGTGTGACCTGTACTTCAATGAGGGAAAAAAGGAGTTGTTTCCTCCCCATTTACAGCCAAATGATGACAAGCTTCAAGAAAACCAGAGAGCCTGATCTATGGTCTTAGTAGGGGTTGCTGAGGGCCTGATGTCAGGTTCACACATGAATACGCTGAAGAATATAGACATGCTAGAGCTGTCAGACCCAGCAGCAAAACAGAACAAAAGACCCACGGCACCCCTGGAGTGTGGTGGCCAAGGGTATGGGGGCCGCCTGTGGGTTCTGTGGGCCTGTAGACAGAGCTGGAACCAGATAACTTACAAAGGACCCTGCCCTAGAGGTGTTAAAGAAAAAAAGTATTCTGATGCTTGTTAAGACAGTAAGGGAGACTTTCTTGTGATCCATGTCAAGACTATTGTAACAGCGGAGAGAAACTGGCTTCCCTCTGAACACAGTAGAGACAGCTGAGGATTTACAGCCCACAAGCAAAGTGAAGGGAGCCAGGGGATGGAAAATTACTAAGTGGAGTCAGGCAGGGTGGGGAGAGTCTTGCTAAATCATCACCATCTTGTGAGGAGATCCAAGCTGCCCACCAAGAAGCCCACGTGGGCAAGAACTGAGGCCTCCTGCCGACAGCAAGCACCACATGAGTGAGCCATCTTGGAAACCCTAGCCCCACATCACCCTTCAAAGGACCTGCAGCCCAGCCCATGTCTTGCCTTCAAAATCAGAAGAGACCCCACACCAGACCCACCCAACCAAACTATTTCTGAGTTCCTGGCCCAAAGAAACTGAAATAATATGATGTGTTTATTGTTTTAAATCACTAAGTTTTGGGGTGATTTGTTATGTAGTAGTAGAGAACTAATATACCCCATTTTACAAATAAGGAAAATAAGGCACAGAGAGGTTAAATAACTTGCTGGTGTCATGCAGCTGTAAGTGACAAAATCAGGATTTGAACTCACATCATCTGGGTTAGCATGCCTCCTTAACCATGACACACTATGCCTCTACCACTTAAAGAAAGTGACCTGTGATGCTCAGCATGGGGATGAATGGGACCTCTAGGTGGCCAACAGGTACGTGAGTGTGCCCATGTATTTTTGTCCACGTTTTTAGTCTTTTATTTTATTTTTCAGAATTTTGAATAGACTTTATTTTTAGAGCAGTTTTAGGTTCACAGCAACATTAAGCAGAGAATACTGATCATTATTTTTTAACCACCAAACCTCTGCATGTATTTGAACTTAATCAGAAGCCGATAATAATCGAATATTTTATAATAGAGATTCGTCAGTGCTCTTTTCACTAAAAATTTTTTTGTGAAGGAAACATTTTCTTTTACCCTGATTTACCTCTCTTCTTCATTCATTTTAACCTGGCTTGTTATGATTTAATTTGTAATAGACTGGAGGTTTGATTTAAATAACCTAATGAAGTACTAACGTTTTAAGAAAATAACATTTGGGGCACCTGGGTGGCTCAGTTGTTAAGCGTCTGCCTTCGGCTCAGGTCATGATCCTAAGGGTCCTGGGATCAAGCCCTGCATCGGGCTCCCTGCTCGGCGGGAAGTCTGCTTCTCCCTCTCCCCCTCCCCCTGCTTGTGTTACCTCTCTCCCTGTCTCTCTCTCTGTCAAATAGATAAATAAAATCTTAAAAAAAAAAAAAAGAAAATAACATTCAACATCCACTTATGAGTGTTTAAAATATATAAACTGCTTAATCTCTTAACCTTATGTCCTCATAATAAGAAGCTGCATGCCCTGAGCATGTTCTTGGTCTCATCCGTCTTCCCCGTTCTCTCTTTACTGTTGACACCAGGATGATCACCTTGCCATGTCCATGGTAACCATATTTTGCCAAGAAGAAGCTATGTAATATTTACATGATAAAGGGAGTGCGGGGAGCAAACTAGTTTTCAATGTTATCTCATTCCTAAACTTCTGATCAAGAGGAGCTGGGAAGGTAGAGTTAACTTTTAACTATCTATTAATAAGTATCACAAGATAAATGCTAAGTCAGCCAACTGTGCACATCTTTCCCCTCTCCCTTCATTACCTCTAGGTTGTCATCTTGAAAAAGTATGACTTCAAATGAGACCCAGAAATAGAAGAGGCTGTGCACCAGCTTAGGAAAAGCACTTGGCAAAAGACAAGTCTTCATTATATAAGGAAATAAATGAGCGCCTATCAAGAAACACCAATTTAAATATTACCTTTCCATCGGCACATAGTGTATACTTCATTCCAAGAGCAAACCAACATCTATTAAAAATAAGTAATTTTGACTGAGAGCTTTTGAAACGGTTTTCTAACAGATCCTTCCTCTACAATGTTGCTGAGTGCGCGTAAACTCAGGAAAGATCTGGCAACTCCAGGACTTAACTTGGAAAGAGAAAGCAACCGAAGACCTAGGGAGCTATTAAGGAAACATCAGTGTGATTCAGATTTCCTTCTGTCATTGATTGTTTTCAGGTTCAGCTGTGTTTGAAAACAGTTCTACAGGGACGGTGGACTCAACAATAGCAGTCCAAGCACTTAGCTCTCCTTGCCACAGGACTCAGTGGGTTCCCGACAGGTTCCCCACTGTAAACAGAGTATCTCTCGGCTGAGTCTCTGCTAAATATTGAGTGGCAGCGAGATAAACATTTTATTCCCAACAGATGGCTGGGGGGTACGTAAGTCTTTATTTCTAGGTGGTACAGAGAAGTAGGCTTAACTTTTGGATAGGGTGAGGACAGGCCAGCCACACACACACACAAAAGTTGAGGAAGCAGAAAAGGATAGATCTAAATAGAAGGTTCTTCCTACATAGGGCCACGGGTTGTCCCAGGGCGTTCCTGAGGAAATGGCCAAAATGCCCCTTAACAATTGACTTTCACTCTGTCAAACCTCCCTGGTTGCAGGTTCCTTGGGAGTCCCTCAGTGAAGCTGCAACATCCTTGGGTAGGAGCAGCGGGCCCCTGTGCAGGAGAGATGCTGCATCCACTTCTCTGCAGTGCATGTGAGGCTTGCTGGCCTGATGCTGGGGTGGACAGATTTGGGGACGGAAGAGGGGATCCAGCAGTTGGTGAGATGTACATACACCAAATGGAGTGGGGGGCACCTGTCGGGGTCTGCACTTGGTCCCCAAGTGTCCTGGTGCCTTAGGGAGCATGACATTAAACGGCAAATAAAACACACCATAATAGGTAGAAAGACCCTGAGGGACATCTACCTTTTGAGTAATTTAGCATTTCCCCGAAATGTGTCACCCTTAGTAATATTTACACGATTCTATTATTGGCTCGTAACGTCTTCGGTAGGGTCTGCAAAAGTCGTTTAAAAACATCTACTGCTTGTGAAGAGGCTCATTTTGGTTTAGAATGATGGCCTGCCGCTGACTCTGTTTTCCCGGAAATCCATCTTCCAGCCTTCTGTGTTCTGTGCTGTGTGCTAAGAGGCTGCCCGCCATGAGCATCCACCCCGCTTCCTCGCCCGCTGGGGTCCTGGCAGGTCCAGCCCCGTTGGGAAAACGCCTGCGAGTGGAGACCCAGAGCAGAGAGAAGCCAGGATGCTTGTCCCTGGCTCCCTCCTCCCGGTGCTACAGTTTAGACAGAGACTGCCTTCCTTGGAGTGAGATTTCAGGAGATGCTTCTAGCCCCCTACCTCTCCCACCGGGGCTGTTCCCTCCTCTTGCCTCTCCGGGCAACTGTGGGTGGTAATGGCTCTGTGCAGCTGCTGCGTCCCGGCTGTCATCATCCCTTGTGCGTCCTTAGCTCTGCTCACCACTCTGTGTACCCTCTCTTCTTTAAGCTTTTTTTTTTTTTTTTTTTTTTTTTGGTTAAACCCTTTGGGTCTGCCTTCTGTTTCTGCCAGCACTCTGATGTAGCACCTCTTTTTTGCACAGCATGCAAATGGATGCAATTCAGGTTTGTAGCTTGGAGAAGTTTTGTTGGAGCATACATTTTAGAACCAGGCTGTCATTTCATTTTCTGGATAATCCCTAAGCATGCTCTGGTGGCCTGGCAGTATGCTCACGTGGCTGGGCTGGACAACAGTCCTCAGAATTCTGGTCCCTGTGTATTTCTAGTCGGGGAGGGGGAGTGGGGGGGAGCTACAAAGACATTTGAAAAAAGGAAGTGAAGTTGCAGTTATATTATTCTGATGCTCAGGAGATCAGTGGAGAGGCACAGGTGTTGGGACAGCTCACCCATTTTGTTTCATTTACCTGCCGGCTCCCCTTGTTGGTACGGGCCGTATTGCACACCCTCTTTTCCCTTCTCTGATGCCTGGGCCAGGTGTGTGTTTAGCTCAAAGGTGAAAAGCTCCAGCTTCCCCTGAAGGACATGGCATCAGCAGCGTACAGCGATAGGCGCTTACCAGGTTCCAGTCTGTCTTTGTGGGCTCCAGCTCACGCTCCTGAGTTCCAGCTTCCCTGACACTTTTTGCAGACTGAGGACCAAACAGCAGATAGAAAGACCTTACAGAGACCACCTAACCAGCTCCTGCGATTGTGCAAGGTCAATCCTTATAACATGCCCATATTTCTATAACAAAGAATATATGTAGTGGTTCTGCATCTCTAGTAAAATCCCCGCATATTTATACCACCATTCTTTTATCTGTCCTACTTAGCTTCCCTTTTGTCTCCCCTACATGTTAAAATACTTTCTTACTTTCTTCTTTATTAATGCCATTTCAACTATGATTTCAGAGCCTCATTACCTCCTAAAATATCTTAGAAATAACACTGTGGAATGGTATTCTCTTTGAGAACATAATTAACTAATTAATGTCAATCTGGATGCCTGCTTTGAGGCCATTAGCATCCTCACAGAGGCTAAGATTTGGAAATTCAAACAGAATTCAAATTAACTGTTTTTGTTATTTCTCAAGCTATTTTATGGTAGTTATTAGGTTTTGTGAAAATATTTAAAAAAGCATTAACTTATAAATTTTAAATGACCTGTGCATTTTGCTTATCCATATTAATGCCGTTCTTTCTTTCTCTTTCTTTCTCTTTAGTTTATGAATGTTTAAATTGGTCAGAAAATAGGTGTTATCTATTCTTCTATTAAACTACTTCTAGTAAGCAACCTGCTGTTATCCAGTGTTTTATCAGTGAAAGATAAAGACTTTTTATTGGGCCAGTGACAACTCTTCCTCATGGGCTCATTTCTGATTGTGACATTCATTGCAAACACAGACAAGTTTCCATTTCTCCTTATAGAATCTTTTCTACATATTTGAAACTCATTATTATGTCACACATGTCCTTTATGTGTGTGTGTGAAACAAAGGGTCCTAATTAGTATCCTTTTTTTTTTTTTTTTTAATGTTTTAGAAGTGGCTACATTCCTATTTTCTTTCTTATTTTGGAATTTATTCTTCAAAGTTCCAACTCTAGTGCATAGAGTATATTCATTGTTTGATATCCATCTCAGATAGAAAATGTGATATGACATTGGGTAATAACATTCAGAACAAATTATATCAGAATTTTCTTTTCTGTGAATGCCTTTGCTTTTATGGACCATATGATATTGTGGATTGTACCTGAATATTTTTATATTAGAAAATAAAAAAAGTTTATTTTTGAACATTTATATGTTCAAAAATATGATAAATGTGACCAATATATCTAAGAATCACAAGACATTTCATTTATGTCAAAAAGGAATGAAAGAAAAAAAAAATTGAATCTTAATATATCAGTTTGTGAAACGAACTGTGTATAACACAATAAATATTTGGAAACCAGTTACACTTCAGCTTTTTATATTCCCTAACCTAAAAATATTATTTAATGTAACCATTAAAATGTGACTTTCTTTACTATGCGAACTCCCTCTTAAGAGATAAATAAGAACATTCATATTAATAAGATATGCATTATCTTATTTAATTAAATGTCATCCACAATGGAACTCATCAATCTGAAGAGGATAATGGACTTGGGTAATGTTAGACCATTATAGAAATTAAGCCAAGACTTTCTTCTAATTTTAAAAATCATTTTCTAAATCATATACAAAAATTGGCACAATGCTCATTTTAGTTCAAAGATGTTTATTTTAAAAGTAATTGGCACAGAACCAGGACAATGTTCTATCCCACTAATTTCATAGCCCTGGGGAACTCACTACAAACAGATGAAAAGTATGGTCAGTAATTTCCTGAGCCAGAGCTAAATTTGTAATTAATAGAATTTGTTTAGATGGGATGAGAGAAAGGGAGAGAAACAAATAAATTCGTAAGAAAGCCATCTGAACTTAACATCGAACCTTCCATAGTAAGATGTATTTTGTATAATTTACTATTAACGAGTTGATTTCATTTGTATAGTACGTATTCTGTAATTCCCTAAAATATGGGTTAGCATAATAAGCACTAACACTAATAATCATAGTGATTACCAAGATTTTTAAAAATCACTGAAAAAAGCAGACAATAATTTCTGTTTTCAATGTGGAAAGAAAGGAAGGAATCATTTGTCTTATGAATTTTATTCCTTGCCTAATATGACAATTATTGGATATTTCAAGGAAAAAAATCAGTATTTCAATAGAAGATGAAAACTACCAAGTAATATTTAGATCCGTAATTCCTAGTGAAATTCAAATTAATTAAAGGCAAAGTATTAATTATCTTTTCAGGAAAACAAAGTAATTAAATTATCCTTTAAAAAATAGGATTATTTTTCTATTCCATCTGAAATGGACTTCAATATTTTCTTTTTTTTTTTAAGTTTTGTTTATTTATTTTAGAGAGAGAGTGGGGGGCGGTTATGGGGGCAGAGGGAGAGGGAGAGAGAGTCTTAAGCAGTCTCTGTGCCCAGCCCAAAGCCTGTCACAGGGCTCGATCTCACGACCCTGAGATCACAGCCTGAGCCAAAATCAAGAGTCGGATGCTTAACCAACTGAGCCACACAGGGGCACCAGTATTTTCTATTTTTTAACACTGAAATGAGCCTTTCACATACTGTGATAATATTAAACATATTAGTTTTCTTGGATTAGATGCCTAGCGTTGGAGTCCAACTTTAATATAAAGTTAAAGTTATTTATATATTCACTTTCAATTCCCGATAACTTAAGCATGCATATTAGCTCTTTAACTATCTTAACATCTTAAAATAAACAGAACACACATTTAAGTGCATCAGTTCGAGTATGTTTATATTTCTCTACAATTTCAACCTTAAACCTCAGTCTGTTGGTTTTCAACAGTGCTAACTCACAAGAGAAATTTTGGGTGTTGCACTAAGTGATTTTCCTACTTGAATTCAAAGACAATGATGGTGTTGTTCTAGGTCCAGGAAAATTTATTGCCAGAAACACATCTTTAGTGTTCTAAGTCTATACAAAAATAGTCACTGGACTTCTTCTCACTCGTGTTTAATTTTATGAAGTAACATTATGTCAATTTTACTGCATGAATTTTCACTCCAGAATACAACAGCAATGCTAAACTTTTAACACACATCAATTTATTTTCAGGATTGTCTGCCACAAAATTACTGATTGGTCCCTTTGGTTGGACCCTGTTAACTGACTGATTCCTTCTCTCTCTGGATAGATTTATAGACCTATCAAACATTGCATAAAGCTGTTAATGTGGTAATGTTATTTAATGAGCCCACACAGCCGGTGTTACAAGCTCATGATGTTAAAATTTTAAAAGCAGGTTTCACGAATAGGACTGACTTCAACATTTTTTTTTCCTTTAGAATATTGCAAACCCTTGAAAATAATGACATGTTAAAAATATATAAAAATTAAACTTATTACAATGCATCAAAAATATGCACTGTATTATGCACTAAACGTACACTAAATATGAAAGTCTTTCTTTTAAAATTAATCACACTTTTTGCCATGTATCATATTTTCATGCTTCTACAAAATTAATTCATGGTCAGAAAGCACGAAAGAAACTTTAAGAATTTTAAATAAGCAAGTATTATAACTTCATATTTTATCTGAATTTCAAGATAATTCTCCCTAAATGTATTCCATATTTACTTTTTAAAAACATCTTCTTTTGTTACTTTGATGAATGAGTTGCTTGATATTCAGTAGTTTATGAAGCCCTTGGAAAGGAAACCAGCATCATGAGGCTTTGGCATGGTTTCACTAATGACAAGTGATATCACACTAACCTTATTTCTTTCTTAAAAACTGTGACTAAAGGGGTCATTAAGGGCCACCCTGCAGACCCAGAGTATTTGGACTTCAGCAAAGCATTTGACAAGGTCCTCATGTGATATCTTTGAAGATTCAATGGAGAAATGTTAGCTCGAGGCAAGGACAGTTTGATAGATTGAACTCTGGATGAATGATTATAATCAAGAAATGTCACATGATTGTAATCTAGGGCAAGCTTTGTCCTCAGCCCTTTGCTGATCAAATTTGTTAATGACTTGGATAAAAATATAGAACCCCTTAGATTTATAGCTAGTATATAAAACTGAATAGAAAATTTGGACAATTGGGTTGAATTTACTAAAATGGCATTGAACACAGTAAGTTCTTGATCCTAGTTTAAAAAAAAAATCAGACAAGTGTGGTTGGAGGAAATTTAGCTCAGCAATTTTAGTGAAAATATGAGCCAACAGTGAGATGTGACCTTAGCAAAGCTATGCCGACCTTCAGCTGCATCACTATCACCATAACGTCCAGAGTGAAGAAGGCAATTGTCTCAATCTACTCAGTAAGACCCCACTTGGAAAATTATATTTACTGGATGCAAATTGGAGCTTATTCAAAAGATAGTGACCAGCATGGGAAAGGAATTTCAAAGCATGTGATATGAGAAATAAAGAAATGGGGATTTGTAACTGGGAGACAGGAAGACTGAGAAAACCTAAAATCATGGTTTTAAAACATTGGAAGGATAGAGAGGAAATGGATTAGACTCATGTGTAGTGGAAAGAGGTAACACAGATCACCCTCTGTATAGAAGTGGAAGAGCTAGTTGCATAGATTGTGAGCTTATAAATGTAGAAGGACTGATGGAATTTGAAAATCACTGCTTTGCAACTGTCATTGAAATCACTGACTCAGGCAGGAATGACCATTGGATGCTGTAACCAGGAAGAGAAGGATTGGTGAGAATCAGGATATTCATATGGTGTCCAAGCATGGACCCACAGGCTGCCTTCTGTTGTAATGCTTGTTTTGAAGCCACAGTTTAGCTCCAATGTGATTGATGTATTAGGGAACAGTTTGAGCGTAACTCAAATTGGGCATAACACTTGCTTATGCATGATTTCGTTGACCCATCCTCCTGAAACCCACAGGCAAACTGTAGTCTTTTGGGGGAGAAAATGCCATATTTGTATAGTATTTATGTATTTCTGAACCATTTAGCACGTGTAAAACTGATTTGCTGCCATTTTCACTTTTTTTTTTTTTTTTTTTTTTTGGTGTGTCACTGATGCAGTTTTTGCGATTTGTTCCTCTGACCCCGGTTCCCCATAAACCCTGTGGTATTTTATTTTGTGATTTTGCATAGCTGATGATTTTTAGGAGAACATTTCCTAAGTTATAAATGACTCATTGTACTTCCTAATCACAAAGTTTAAAAGGACCCACCGTGGAATGATCTGGCTGTCTCTGCCTCACATGAAGGAAATGTGAAATGCCTTAGAATGATCTAAGGTTATGTACTTCTTCGTGGGATGCGATACGAAGTATAACCATCACCTATAAAATAGACAGAAATATGTAAATGGAATCTCACCAAGCCTTTCCACTTAAATAAAATGGAATCTATGTTTACACATTCACATTCAAGATCAGCACATCATTTTCAAGTAGCACAAATATTACATTTTATTTGAAAACACAAACTAAAATAAAGCCAGCTATAAAAAACACTGGCAGAAAATTGGGGAAACTTGAAAATAGACTGGGTATTAAGTTTTTATTTTATTTTATTTTATTTATTTTTTTATTATTATGTTATGTTAATCACCATACATTACATCATTAATTTGTTTTTTTTTTAAAGATTTTATTTATTTGACAGAGAGAGAGAGACAGCGAGAGAGGGAACACAGGCAGGGGGAGTGGGAGAGGGAGAAGCAGGCCTCCTGCAGAGCAGGGAGCCCGATGCGGGGCTCAATCCCAGGACCCTGGGACCATGACCCGAGCCGAAGGCAGACGCTCAACAACTGAGCCACCCAGGCGCCCCTACATCATTAGTTTTTGATGTAGTGTTCCATGATTCATTGTTTGCGTATAACACCCAGTGTTCCATGCAGAATGTGCCCTCTTTAATACCCAACACCAGGCTAACCCATTACCCCACCCCCTCCCCTCTAGAACCCTCAGTTTGTTTTTCAGAGTCCATAGTCTCTCATGGTTCGTCTCCCTCTCCGATTCCCCCCTTCATTCTTCCCCTCCTGCTATCTTCTTCTTTTTGTTTTTTTTTTTAACATATAATGTATTATTTGTTTCAGAGGTACAGGTCTGTGATTCAACAGTCTTACACAATTCACAGCGCTCACCATAGCACATACTCTCCCCAATGTCTATCACCCAGCCACTCCATCTCTCCCACCGCCACCACTCCAGCAACACTCAGTTTGTTTCCTGAGATTAAGAATTCCTCATATCAGTGAGGTCATATGATGCATGTCTTTCTCTGATTGACTTATTTCGCTCAGCATAACACCCTCCAGTTCCACCCACGTCATTGCAAATGGCAAGATTTCATTCCTTTTGATGGCTGCATAATATTCCATTGTGTGTGTGTGTGTGTGTGTGTGTGTGTGTGTGTGTGTGTGTGTATATACACCACATCTTCTTTATCCATTCATCTGTCGATGGACATCTTCCACAGTTTGGCTATTGTGGACATTGCTGCTATAAACATCAGGGTCCATGTACCCCTTCGGATCCCTACATTTGTATCTTTTTTTTTTTTTTTAAAGATTTTATTTATTTATTTGACAGAGAGAGAGAGTGAGTGCAGGAACACAAGCAGGGGGAGTGGGAGAGGGAGAGGGAGAAGCAGGCTTCCTGCCGAGCAGGGAGCCCGATACGGGGCTCGATCCCAGGATCCTGGGATCATGACCTGAGCTGAAGGCAGACGCTTAACGACTGAGCCACCCAGGCGCCCCCCTACATTTGTATCTTTGGGATAAATACCCAGTAGTGCAATTGCTAGGTCGTACGGTAGTTCTATTTTCAACTTTTTGAGGAACCTCCATACTGTTTTCCAGAGTGGCTGCACCAGCTTGCATTCCCACCAACAGTGTAGGAGGGTTCAGACTGGGTATTAAGTTATTGCTCATTTTCCTAGTATGATAATGGTTTATCATGATTGTACAGGAGCATATCCTTTTTTGGAGATGCATGCTGAAATGGAACTAAAATGTCATAATGGGTGCAGTGTGGTTGTTCATCATACTGTTCTTTCAAATCTATGTTTTAAAATGTTAACAGTAGTTGAAAAATTAATAAAATAACATGGGAAGCGAATGAGAGCATTCGAAAGGGACTGTTATTGAACTCGGGATAACAGGTTAAATACAGTTTTTATGGTCTACTCCCATTTGAAAGTTCCATGTAAATTTTGTATGTTAGATACATCCAATTTTGTTTACCAAGGAAAAAACAAAGACTAATTACTTCAAGTCGATATTAAAGTGCCTGTTATTAAAAAATATAGCCCCCTTCATCGAATAATGAGCTTCAGGAAATTGTATTGGAAGGCAATGGAGTGAAGAAATGATTTACGTGGGCGCCTGGGTGGCTCAGTCGTTAAGCGTCTGCCTTCGGCTCAGGTCATGATCCTGGGGTCCTGGGATCGAGTCCCACATCGGGCTCCCTGCTCGGCGGGAAGCCTGCTTCTCCCTCTCCCACTCCCCCTGCTTGTGTTCCCTCTCTCGCTCTGTCTCTCTGTCAAATAAATAAATAAAATCTTTAAAAAAAAAAAAAAAAAAAAAAAAAAAAAAGAAATGATTTATGTATGTGCAACGGGCAATGATAAAACAACGTGTAAAGGTGAGACCTATATTCTGGGGAATACAGTGTTAGTGTGAAAAAATGAGCAAACGGTTTTGGAAATGATTTTTTTAAGCAAAACAAATACAAAATCTATGCGTAAAAAATGCAAAATCTGAGCTCTCGGAGAAGAATTGGGAAGCGTCTGTGCCTGCTCTTGGTCTTCTTGGGCAACAGCGAATCAGTCCTGCCTCCACAGCTAGGCTCCTGGTTGCCTCCCCTTCCAATGAGATTATGTTAGAGAAACTACGGTCAGAGAAGTTGATCTTAAGTAAAAACAATTTCAGTAAGACAATTTTAATAAGACAGATTCTTCTTGCACTGGCAAAAAAAGACAATGTCATTAGGGGAACATATCAGTTATGTGGCATGTATTACATAAATCTGATTTTACTCTCACTTGAGTTTTAGAACCAAGTGCAATAAACGATAATCATAGCCCAGTCACCCATGATTTCATTACAGTTCGTCACCACTCAGAGAGTTTTGCATTTTCTATATTTTGGCTTGCCTTCAAATTGTTAAATCTTTTTTCTCTGTTGATGGGAAGAAAGTGGATATTATTTACATAAACCCATGACCTTTATTTTATTTTTTAAAAAATGATTTTATTTATTTATTTGAGAGAGAGAGAGAAAGAGAGAGAGAGAAAGCAAGTGAACATAAGTCGGAGGAGGGGCAGAGGAAGAGAGAGAGAAAGAGAATCTCAAGCAGACTACACATTGTGCTCGGATCCCGATGCAGGGCTCTATCCCACAACCCTGAGATCATGACCTGAGCCGAAACCAGAAGGCTTAACCGACTTAACCGACTGAGCCATCCAGGCACCCCGTAAACCCATGAAGTTTAAATGTAAGATTATCTCCCCAACTTGGAAATTGATGACCATTATGTCAAAATTAGGAGACAGATTGTTACATTCTAATTTTTACTCAGAACAAAACTTTCACATAATTCACTTGACTCCCATAGAGCTACAGGCCAGAGCCAAATGAACAGAGAAGAGTGAAAACCCAGGAATGAGGGCCTGCTCTAGGTTCTCAATAGTGTTGGTGGTGAATTAGAAGGGAGGTGTGGGAAGTGTATCTGGGCTCAAAAGGACAGGCCCCAGCTAAGGGCTGCCCTGTGCGGGCCACATCTGAGGCCAGGATGTCAGAGTGAAGGGGGAGGTGATTAGAAGACAACATCAAAAAGCCACAGAACAGGTGCATTTCACAAATGGATGCATGGAAACATCTTGAGATGATTCTTACGCACGTTGTTTATAGTCAAGATATATCTGTAATTTTTTTAAGTACCAAATGACTTCCCCCCTGCTCCCTAAAATCTATACCTCC
The DNA here is from genome assembly GCF_964656455.1 of Halichoerus grypus. Classification (NCBI taxonomy): domain Eukaryota; kingdom Metazoa; phylum Chordata; class Mammalia; order Carnivora; family Phocidae; genus Halichoerus; species Halichoerus grypus. The sequence goes on from NC_135724.1 coordinate 7,642,931, forward strand.
TGAAACTCGGACATCTCAGTTCTAAGTGATGGCTGTCCATATTTTAGAGTTTCTTCGTTTTATGCTTGAAGCCGTCCTTAGGCCATAGACGGCATCGGTGCTTTGTCTCGAGGGGCCCACTGTGGGACAAGTACAGGAGAAAATAAAGAGGTTTATTCCATCCCCCCCCCCCCACCCCTGCCACCTCTTCTCCCCATTGGTTATTGCTAAATTGATAGGCATACACACTCTACACTCTCTCTCCCAATTTCTGACGCAAAAGCGGAAACTACTCTGCCTCTGCCTTTTTGGGGCTTTTCTTTTTCCTCAAGGGAGACTTTGAAATTTATTTAACTAGATCCCAGCTGGACAAAATTGCTGGTTAGGTAGAGAAGGAAGCATGTAATGTGATTACGCGTGCCCCACTACTTCCTCGAAATAGTCCTGTGTACCAGATTTCCTTAAGGAGACGTCTTGCTGTATAATCCATAGAGCATCTTATAATTATACAGCCATTTGTTCCTTTTCCTGTTTCCAACTCCACTGATTAACTTATCTAACAGTGCCATTAAAACCCATATATCATTTTTCACCATTAATCAGTTATTCATGAGTTTTATTCATCTCTGAAGTATGTTCATCAGGACAAGTAGCCTCAATTTGCATTTTAATTGACCAGTGTACAGTGGTATTTGATAATACAAATGGTGATCTCTGTTTAAGTAGAAGCTTATGGTTAGCAAGATTGAAATGATCTTTATTTTACAGTTCTCTGATGTGATTTTCATAAATGCACTGAAGTAAAAAGTAGCCGTTGCTTGGATGTTAACTGATTTTACCAGCAGGCTTGCAACCAGGTTGCCAGATAAAAGATAGGAGGCACCATTACATTTGAATTTCAGGAAAACATGAAATAATAATTAAATACGCAAGAACATACACAATATTACAGACACATTTATACTAAAAATATTCATTTGTTTATCTGAAATTCAAATTTAATCGTGTGCTCTATGTTCTTGTTTGCTAAATCTGGCAACCCTGAATATATGCATATACACAACTACATACAAAGTGAGAACAACTACACAATTCTCTACTTTTTTTTTTTTTTGTAAAGATTTTATTTATTTATTTGACAGAGAGAGACACAGCGAGAGAGGGAACACAAGCAGGGGGAGTGGGAGAGAGAAGCAGGCTTCCCGCGGAGCAGGGAGCCCGATGCTGGGCTCTATCCCAGGACCCTGGGATCATGACCTGAGCTGAAGGCAGACGCTTAACGACTGAGCCACCCAGGCGTCCCCACAATTCTCTATTGTTACAAAGCTTTCCTTCATTACCATGAGTATGGTTTTAAATATGTTTTTGATAACTGTGAAAGTGATTATTCAAATTAGTTGAGTTTTGCCAAATTTCTTCATCTATAAAATATAAATAGCCTTGTCTGTATATAATCTTGAGTAACTGTAATAGTAGTCCTAGAGAACTATTGATTTTTACCCTTGTTGTTGAGACCATCGGTTATGTCTTTCCGACTTTTCATTGTGTAAAACCATGGTGTATTTAACGGCCAGTACCAAGACTGTGCCTGAGATGCTTTGGCTGTGTTAGAAATCCGTGGTCTGGAACCCCTCGGCGTCTTTACTGAATAAACCTCTAGTCTCTGCCACAGATTAAGTGAGGAAACAAATGTTGAAAAAAAAAAAAAAAAAGAGCTGCAGAACAGTGATATGCATAATAAGATTAGAGTTATCTAAAAACGGGTGTGCATACATTCTATTTCCACATACCTCCTACATGCTTCTATAGGCACACATGATATCTGGAAAGATTTACACTGGACTGTTGACAGTGCTTATCTCTAGGAAATGGTTTGTGGGGAAAAGGAAAGAAACGGGGGCTTATTTTTGATTCTTACAATTCCATACTTTTCTTGGCTTTATAACGATTTTCAAAAACAGCTCTCAAGGCGCTCTACATGTCCAGCTAGCCTTGGAACCACTCGCCATTATCTGATTTCTGTGTTCCACTCTCATCAGAATACTGGACCATTGGCTATGATACTAATTATAGCAAAGGCTGCATGGCCTGATGAAAAGAATTCTGTAGCAGTCTTCCTGTGTGACGTTATGGTAAGGCGGGTGCTGCAAAAAGGAAATGGTAAACTAGGAATTCATGTGCGTGTTTTTATTTTCATTGAATGCATTTTTGGAATAAAAATGTCTGAGTACTTGTTTTATAAAGTGCCATGGACATCTGATGGGTACTGACCATCATGTCAGCAATCCACCTGTGGTCCTAAGCAACGCAGATGATGCCTTACAGTTTTAAGTTGAGTAACTGATTCTGTTTTAAATGTTTTCCCATACTGAAAAGATAGATATGGAAAACCATTGATATAAATTGGGTTTTTTTGGTATCTATATTTCCCTATGTATATCATTATATTTGTAAAAACAAAAACCCTAATTACCTGACCACCTTTTTTTTAAGATTTTATTTATTTGCGAGAGAGAGAATGAGAGACAGAGAGCATGAGAAGGAGGAGGGTCAGAGGGAGAAGCAGACTCCCTGCTGAGCAGGGAGCCCGATGCGGGACTCGATCCCGGGACTCCAGGATCATGACCTGAGCCGAAGGCAGTCGCTTAACCAACTGAGCCACCCAGGCGCCCATTACCTGACCACCTTAACAAAATGACTATTTTTAAAAAAATATTTTTTTATGTTAGAGTTTTAAATCCATTCTCCATGTAAATAAAATTCCTTAAGTTTTTGTCTGAATTTTATGATTCCGAAACCTAGCCAGCCAATGATTTCACTTTTCTACAAACTGATTTTTTTTCTTTTTTCTTTTTTTTTTTTTTTTAAAGATTTTATTTATTTATTTGACAGAGAGAGGCACAGCGAGAGAGGGAACACAAGCAGGGGGAGTGGGAGAGGGAGAAGCAGGCTTCCCGCCGAGCAGGGAGCCCGATGTGGGGCTCGATCCCAGGACCCTGAGATCATGACCTGAGCCGAAGGCAGACGCTTAACGACTGAGCCACCCAGGCGCCCCTGATTTTTTTCTATAGATAAACTGCAATACATTTGAAAAGTATTTTTCCATTAAATAAAAAAAATAAAGTATTATGTTTCTGAGTGTCTGCAGTTACTGTTTCTACCCACTAAAAAAACATTCCATTGCTACTCAAAAAATGTCACACTTTTTTCCCAAAACATTGTCAGAAATTCCTGTGATAGTCTTTTTTTTTTTGTTGTTAATTCTTTGCTAGGGTAAAAGGGAGTGAATATTATGCTGTAGACTTTGCTTTATGCACCACTGTAACTACATTTTGAGAAAAATAATTTTGAGTAAACAAAGAAATAAAGCACCAAGTATTTTATTTGTAACCACAGTTAAATCAAGGTTAGATTTTTTGTTTCTGAATATGGGAAAGGTAAATAGGGCAGCCCCTCTTACAATTCTGAGCCAGAGTGCATTAAGTTTTCCTGTGTGCCCAAGTTAACAAACAATGTCATTTGTTGATATTCACTGTTAATTACTGGTCTTTACACAAATCTAGCAATAGTATTATTTGGAATTCCATATTCCTTCAAGCCCAACCAATGTTTTGCCTTGCATTGCAATGCTCTACAAATTTGTGTAAAGAAATACATCATTGTTAAAACAGAAAAAAAAAAAAAAAAAGGCTTTTAAAAAAGAATTACTTCAAAATTCTCAATAAGACTATTTTTTGTTTGTTTCTGGCTCTAATCTGAACATCAGTGAGTAACGCACGAATTTGTGAGTTTTCCATTGTTTGTGAATGAAGCGTACTCTAATGCTTTTGTTTTTATAAGCCTGTAACTTCACATGGACTGTGGGCTCTACCACACCCTAGCTAGTTTTTTCTAACAAAGGCACACCTTTGGAAAGTATGCAGTGTGCACTGTCACCCTTCCCTTGTAATAAAATCTTACCACTGAGTAGTGATGCTTCTGTTGTTGACATAATTAATAAAGCTGTAATGAATAAAAAAATAATTTCTTGCTTATTCTAATGAAAGAGCAGTTGTTGAAAATGGCTCTAGATGTTCGAATAGGAATGGTACTATGCCTTCATTCATTTATTGAACACACCCTTCAAAGAGATTTTTAACCCAGATTCCATTTTATTTCCTAATAAGTTGGAGTTCTTTAAGATGGCCAAGTGGACTGGTTTACAAACTGAATCTACAGAGTTTTACTTTCTCTTTTCAGACTTTGCTAACTGCCCTATCCAATTGTTCCTTTAACCCAGAGAGAGAAAGCAAGATGGATGCTGTGCCCTTGGGGAGACGACCCCAGGATTCAGGTGGTTCCCGAGCCAGCCCTACACCCTATAGCCTCTGCTTTGGGCAGGAAGCAGGGCCCTCCTTCCCCGCTACCATTTTATTATTATATTAAATCCTCCCAACACCCCCCCCCACACACACACACACATACAGCAGAAGAAAGATAAAGATATCCCTAAAATATATTTCTCCGTATTTGAGATATATCCATGGAATTCTACTGACTCCTGATGAATCTGCTGGGAGTTTCACCGGGATTTGCTTATTAACTAAACGGCCACCTCTTGTCATGAAGTCACGCTTTTTGATCATTGCAGATGTGTTTTACCTTTTTCTTTCAAACTATTTCTTCCACTCACTTTTTATGGACAATGGGAATGGAAGATTCTGCGATTTGGTTTCCTCTGCCTACATTTCCTTTCCATTGCCACCTGACTTAAATGGGATTGTGGTTGAAAGGCATTAAGTGGTTTTGCCCATTACTTGCTGCTAGTGTGCTTTGGAGCTAGTATTTGACTCAGGGTTTTTTTTTAAAGGTTGTATTTATTTATTTGACAGCGAGAGACATAGTGAGAGAGGGAACACAAGCAGGGGAAATGGGAGAGGGAGAAGCAGGCTTCCCGCTGAGCAGAGAGCCCGACGCAGGGCTCCATCCCAGGACCCTGGGATCATGACCTGAGCTGAAGGCAGACGCTTAACGAGTGAGCCACCCAGGTGCCCTGAGAATAAGTCTTAAAATGTACATGGGAATTTGTTGTCAGAGCACTCCAGGTACCCAAGGTGTCTATAAAGACCTGAAGAGTTTGGAGGCAAGGGGCAGGCAGACTGGAGAAGGAAAAATCTATTCTACTTCTCCATATCTTTTTGGTGAAGGCTCTTGTTATATGTCTGTCTACACTGGATTGAGGGGGAAAAAAATCACACCCATTAAAATTAGTTTGATGTCCTGTTAGAACTAAGACCAGGACAGGGTAATGATTTATTAAGTTAAGCTCTGAGCATTCTGGTATTCAACTCCAAAAAACAATCAGTTAAGTAATCAATTGTTGGGGTGCCTGGGTGGCAAAGGCCATTAAGTTCCAAACTCTTGGTTTTGGCTCAGGTTGTCATTTCGTGGTCGTGATCTCAGGGCCATGGGATCGAGCCCCGCATCAGGCTCCATGCTCCGTGAAGAGTCTGCTTGAGATTCTCTCTTTCCCCCTGCCCCTCCTCCCTACCCCCTGAAATCTCTCTCTCTCTCAAATAAATAAATAAGTTTTTTTTTTTTTAAAGATTTTATTTATTTATTTGAGAGAGAGAGAATGAGAGACAGAGAGCATGAGAGGGAGGAGGGTCAGAGGGAGAAGCAGACTCCCTGCCGAGCAGGGAGCCCGATGCGGGACTCGATCCCGGGACTCCAGGATCATGACCTGAGCCGAAGGCAGTTGCTTAACCAACTGAGCCACCCAGGCGCCCAATAAATAAGTTTTTTAAAAAAATTAACTAATGGATTGTTAGTTATATAAAGTGTCAGTGGTGATAGTGTTGTCTGATAGTAACAGAACACTCAGCTCAAAAGTTCAGGGGAAAGTTCCATAGCAAGCAGTCTGGAGGGAGGGTGTTCCCCCAGGTCATTAAGTCAGAGGCTTAAGACATCGTGGAGGGAAATGATTTCATCTTTCTGCTCTGTCTTCCTCACAGCTTTGGGCCACCTCCTGCCATTCCCCATGGTCACAAGGTGGCTGCAGCAGCTACAAACATCATGTGCTCGCACGAAAGTATCCAGAGGCTGGATGAGCAGTGAAGAGCACATTCCTTCTGGCATCCTACTTTAGAATGAGTCCCCCATAGATCTCTCCTTTCCTGTCACTGGCTGGTGTTTGACCAGCCCCTGGTGGAGTGACCAGTGGAGGTTCAGCCTCCATCCCCACCCCAACCCAGGACTGAGGAGGGCTTATCTCCCGATGACTGAATGCAACCCAGGAAGGGTAGCAGGGACACAGATGGGGAAAGGCACCTCCCACAGCATTTGTCACCATGGTTTATGCAATTCTTCCATTTGGTAAAAAGAAAAATATCTTTTTTTTTTTTTTTTTTTAACAGAGACTAGTCAGCATTGATATTCATTAATTTTTTTTTTTTTTAAAGATTTTATTTATTTATTTGAGAGAGAGAGAATGAGAGAGAGAGCACATGAGAGGGGGGAGGGTCAGAGGGAGGAGCAGACCCCCCGCTGAGCAGGGAGCCTGATGCGGGACTCGATCCCGGGACTCCAGGATCATGACCTGAGCCGAAGGCAGTCGCTTAACCAACTGAGCCACCCAGGCGCCCGATATTCATTAAAATTTAGATGGGATACTTCTCAGCTAGGCACTTTGGCAGGTAAGTCCCAGAGCGGAAAAAAATAAGGACAGGCCATTAAAATCCACAGTGATTAAAGTCTTATTAGACAGCATCCATACACCTGAAGCTCGACATAATGAACTTATTTATTTTTACCACGTGTTACCGAATTTAGCTCGCTTCAGGAAAAAGGTGAACACTTTCCAAGTGAAAGATGTCTTTTTCTGCAGTAAAATAAACACCCTCGCACAATAAGATCCCCTGCCCAAACTGAGACATACTTCCAAGTGGAAAATGTAGTTCCATGGAACGAGTACTGTTACTGAAACTTTGAGAAGATCATTGTCCTTCTTCAAATACTCAATAGCCATTGAATTCAATATTGTTTTGAGAGCCAACTCTTCAATTAAAAATAATACTCGTTCACGGCCTTATTACCCTGTGTGAAGAAATGTGAATAAGCCGTGAAAAGCTGATCTGCAAACAGCCACAGAATTATAGTGGCTGAGACAGGGAAATCCAGGGGTTTCGGCTCTTTCACGTAAGTGACAACGAGTCCAGGGGAGAGGAGATCACAGAGGAACCTGAGCCATAGCCTACACATATTTATGCAGCCTTATGTATTTTTTTCTTCACTGTTTTCTCTGACTTTTTTAAACCCAAAAGCATAATAATTGTGGAGAAAGTAATAAATTAATCACATCGTTAAAAACAATGCCATTTCTCATAAGCCTATTTTTGTAGGATTTTTGTGAAATTTTAAAACTTCCGAGGTAGTTACTATTTGCCTGAATTTGGCAAATGGAGAGTGAACTGATCTGAAGGTGATCTTCAGTTCAGACAGATACATGGTATCTTCCTTTTCTTCTCTGTAATCAATTCTCAAAATTGGAAAGTAGTGTATTGCACAAGCCAATTACCAACAAAACAATCTTGACTTATTCTCTAAAGGCTAGTCTATTTTAAACACATTATTTTCCTCTCTGGAAGACATATTGGTAAATAATAATGCAGTGTATTTACTTATTTATCTTTTCTCATGCATCAGCACTTTTGATTTCCATAATACTGAAAAGTAAGGAATATTCATATCTTTTCCACTCTACAGATGGGTATGGAGGTCCAGAGATGTCAAGTGTCTCAGCCCAAAGAAGGCAGAGCTAGATCTTGAATTCAGATCTCTTGGACTTCAGGAATCTGTTCTTTTTGAATAACTAGATGTGCTTTTGACCAGAAGGAATGTTGACAGAGATAGCAAAAGTGAGTACCTGGGTTTCTTTCCTAAATCTGTAAATGACTGCCAGGGAAGAGAACTTTTGGAACTCTCCTAGCTACTTTGATAGGTAGATTCTGACCCTTTCTTTCTCTGGTAAAGGCATAAAAACTGCCTTAGAGTCTTGAAAAATATCATGGTGGTGGGGGAGGGGCTTATCCTTAGATTACTTAATGTCAAGGAAGCTCTAGCTCCTAGTGTTACCAGATACTGGCAGATTTTGATTCCTTTTCCATCGTGGCAATTGATTTTCATCTCAGACCTAGTATTTACTTTAATTAGAAGAATAATGATAAGCATGCTACCTGATGGGATGGAATTAGAATGTTCTCCAAAGTGAAGAGATTGAGTCATCTCAATATTATGTTATTTATGAGGGAGAGAAGTGCTAAATAAGTGAAAATACTAAAGTGAACACACTTGTTTTCTTTTTTTGATATGCTGTGGAAAGATGAGCAGTATCCGTGGACCAATGTGTTGGAACCACCCAAAGGGTGAGGAGTGTGTCATCTGGTTTCTGGTCCACTAACTCTACAACCTTAAGGAGATGCTTCTGGCTGGATTTCAGGTATTCCTTGTAAACCAGAGAAAGCATTGGATTAGATAAGTTAGAAAGATCTTTTAATTCTACAATTTTAGGCTCTTAAATCGTCTTGGGTGTCTACAGCAGTCTGTACCGAGTCTTGTTATGCTTTTTACTACCTTCCCTACAGCCCCCAGCAGTTGTTCAGCATTTTCCAGCCCACCCCTGATTAGAAGAGATATGCTGATCTAATTGAGTGTTCGCATCTTAGAGTTCCATCAGAAAAAAATGAGCAAATGACCAGAAGAGATGGAGAGCAACAGTGCAGTAGAGACGGTGCTTCTCTCTCTAGGCTTGGTCGCCATGCTAAACTGAGAGTGAATCCCAAATATCTTCCCTTGTCCTTGTGACAAACTTTCATTCATTCACCTATTTGTTCCTTTATTTATCCATTCAATACATTCTACTATGCGTCCGGTACAGTGGTTGACATTGGAGATGCATCAAAAGCTTATCTAGTTTCTAGACCTTCTGGATGCGTGAATGAACTCGTGAGCTAATAATAACCAGCACCTCAAAATATCAGCTGAAACCTTAGCAGAGGTTAAGTTGACAACTAAAGAGGGAATCGGGCATAGGAGGGTTAGCTCTGGAATTTAAGCAGCACAGAGGGAACATCTACGGAAAGCTCTCCAGCGTGTGGCTGGATTGCATACCATCAGGGCATTTCAGGTACAGGGGCTCCTGCGGCTGGAGATGCCAGATATAAAGCCATGAGTTATTTTGGTCTTAGGTTCTCAGCACTAGGCTCAACATCAGGCTTTGAACCAAGAGATTCTCCAGCTCCTGGAGTTTCCAGATTTTTACGGTTTTAACTTTGTGTAATCGCCCCTTGAAACTGTGGGAAAATAATTGTTTTAAGAAAATCCAGCTCTTAGGTGCTCCTGTGGGAAGAATGACACTGTCGTTTACTGGTTGTGTGACCCTAGACAAATGTCATTAGCTTTTTAACTCATTTTCCTCATGTGTGAACAACCTCCTCATAAAATCGTGGAGATTAATTAGAGATTAAATTGTGGACCTGGCACATAGAGTCACTTCAAGTCACAGTTATTAGTAAAAACAAGCATTTTCAAAATGGAGAGTCCTTCTGTGAATTTAATAATCCTTCCATAAGCATCTTGAAATCCTAGTGCCTCACTCCTGAACTGAATGTGTTTTATCTACTCGCTGTGCTGTTATGGTTTAGCAACCTGCATATTAATCAGTCATCTAAAAATTGCAAGAAATTTCTGATTGTATAGGAAGTCCAGTCTTTAAGGTATGCAAAATAAACCTTTCCCCCTTGTTGGCACAATCACTGTGTATGTTTATGTCTTTAAAACTTAATTAGCAATAACAAGTTCTTAAAACTTCCTACAGCAACCCAATAACCAAAAACTAATTAAAACGAATAGATACAAACAGAAGAAAAGTCTTTTCTTTCTTTCTGTGCCTGTTAAATCATCAAGTCGATTATCTGTTGACTGTGATCTGGTGAATTCGATCAAGGATACAATCTGACCAAGAAATTCTTGTTTGGCTTTTCTTATCTGGAAAAGTGCTTTAACCTTTCCTATAACCCTGTGTGTATTCTATAAACAGTGGTTGAACATGTTATTTAAATAGATAACATATCATAGGCACTTGCTCACTAAGGTGAGATGGCAGAGACTAAACCAGATGTTACCATTGTGACAAAACTTTTAAATATTACATCTCAATCCCAAATCAGTACTTTCTCAGGCCAGTAACTGTTCCAAGATTGCATGAAAAAAGATGAATGCCCATGATGGATAGAGCTAAAATTCTAGAATTACTGAATCCAAATTCCACTGGGGCAGGGGCAATAACTAGTTTTTATATTTCTTGAAAAAGAATGTTTTGAGTGAATGGAGAAATATATAATATAAAATGGTTAATATCTGGACATGTATCTTTCAAAAATATTTTGATAAATGAAACTACTTGTGTCATTGTTAAAACTACATTCTTCACAAAAACAGTATCTTTTGCTAGAGTAAACAGTTCTTGCATATTCTTCTATTACTGTAGGAGTTTTAAAATTATTTTATTTATTTATTTATTTTTAAAGGTTTTATTTATTTATTTGACAGAGAGAGAGAGAGAGAGCACAAGCAGGGGGAGCGGCAGGCAGAGGGAGAGGGAGAAGCAGGCTCCCCGCGGAGCAGGGAGCCCGATGCGGGGCTCTATCCCAGGACCCCGGGATCATGACCTGAGCCCAAAGGCAGACGCTTAAGGACTGAGCCACCCAGGGGCCACTAAAATTATTATTTTAGATAACAGATATATAAAATTGAAGAATATCATCATTAATAATATTACTTTGAAAACATTTTCTAGTAAGTAGAGTATGCCACTAACACTACTTTGTGACCAATTCGAATGTTTAGTTTTACTTCGCTTTCAATAATATGATGCAAACCCACTTAAAATTAAAATGGGGAAGGTGTGACCTCAATGAGTACTGGGTTTTTTCCCAACTCTATGGTCTCATTTACATAGTGTGATGTGTGCTTTTCTATGCCCCTGCTATGTATAACAAGTCATACAGAATATATTGGGATTCATTAACATTGCATATTTCTGATTAATTATTAAAACTTCAATATAGTTTTGAATTTCTACTGATATTCAAAAACTATTCAAGATATACATTTGTGGTTAATGGATATTGGTATAATTCCCTTGATAGTTAAACTGAGTTTTTCTCTTCGGAAATAACTACACATAACCAGTATTATAATATACCTTGAATGGAGCTAATTTTTCCTTTTTTTTTTTAATTCTTCCAATTTTTCTAGTTGAAGGATAGTTGACTTACAATATTATATTCGTTTCCAGTTATAACATAGTGACTCAACATTTATATACATTACAAAATGATCACCATGATAGATCTAGTTACCATCTCTTTTAGGATTCCTGGACTCAATTCTAACTTTGTGGGAATGTTCCCCCCACACACATAATACCAAACAATTCTTGGACACCAGCAGTATGTCCATGAATTCAACTCAACTCTGACACTTCTACCTGGAGATAGCATCAGATTCAATCCTACAAGACTGCCCCCTCCCCCACCCCCACTTTAGATGCCAGTCTCAAACCTCAGGCTGTTACCTATGCTTCTGACCAATCAGCTTCAGATTTGAGGTTCCAACAACCTTCTCCTTAGGTTCTTGTCATTTGCTAGAGAAGCTCACAGGACTCAGGGAAACACTTATGTTTACCAGTTTCTTAAAGGATATGATAAAATACACGAATCAACAGTCCGATGAAGAGATACACAGGGCAAGGTATGGGGAATGGGTGCGAAGCTGCCCTGCCCTCTCCAAGTGTGCCACTCTCCCCATACCTACACATGTTCACCAGCCTGGAAGCTCTCCACATCTAGTTGTCTTGGGTCTTTACAGAGGCTTCATTGGAGAATCATGATTGTTACTAGCCATTGGCTGATTCAATCTCCAGCCCCCTCCCCACCCTGGAGGTCAGGGGATGAGACCGGAAGTTCCAACCCTCTAATCTCAGGGTTGGTCCTCCTGGCAACTAGCCTCCACACTTGGGTAGGGTCCAAAAGTTGCCTTCATTAATAATAAGATACCCATTTCACCTTTATGCTCTGGGGCATTTTCAGTAACTATGAATGAAGATCAAATATATCTGAAAAATATATTTTGGTCATCTGACTAAATATATATTTCTTTTTTTTTTTTTTTTTAAGATTTTACTTATTATTTTAGAGAAAGAGAGAGCATAAGCAGGGAGAGGAGCAGAGGGAGAGGGACAAGGGGACTCCATGCTGAACGTGGGGCCTGTCGCGTTGCCGGGCTCGATCTCACAACCCCGAGATCATGATCTGAGCTGAAATCAAGGGTCGGACGCTTAACTGACTGAGCCACCCAGGCGCCCCAATATAACATCATCTGTTACCATATGAAATTATTGCAATATTATTGACTATATTCCCTATGTTGTACTTTTCATCCCCATGACTTATTTATTTTATAACTAGAAGTTTGTATTTTCACGTATTTCACCCATCACCCCACCCTCTCCTCTCTGACAACCACCAGTTTGTTCTCTGTATCTTTGAGTCTATTTCTGTTTTGTTTTGTTTGTTCATTCGTCTTGCTTTTTAGATTCCAGACATAAGTGAAATCATATGGTATTTGTCTTTTTCTGACCTATTTCACTTAGCATAATACCTCTAGGTGAATGGAGCTTATTTTGAATCATTGTTTAAGTATTTCAGTAGAAAGAATTTTTTGGCCACATTTATACCCAGTGGGATACAGATAAAAATTCACATGGCAATTGAGAGTGACCCTTTATAGAATTGTAGAAAATGGGGACAGTTACTAGAGTTTTAAAACTTTGAAATATCTTATCATTATATCCTAGCAGGAATTACCGAATAGACCTTTCTGAAAGTCTGAAAGAAACATGGGTCATAAATTAAACACTCAGGAGGATAAAGTATTGACTATTAACTGATAATTTAGGATAGGTACCCCATTCAAAGAGGAAATGTACGTTACTCCTTTTGGGATCGATTCTAAGGCTTCACCTGGAATAGAATACCAGTTTGTCACATGTAGAAATAAAAATTGGCCCTTGTGTCTTCAGCTCATATGTAGCTCTGATGTCAGTAAGGAATTGCCCCCGTTTTTCAGTAATAATGACACATAACAAATTATCTAGCTACATTGGACAGGGTTGTTGTGCCAGTTACCAAGTCATTGGCCCTTTGCTCCAAACCACCCTCTCTGCTAGGCTTTGTGACGGGGGGGCTTGTCTCTGCAAACCACATATCTGTTTTGCCAACTGGTTCCCTGTGGGTTCTGCTAGAGGGAGGATGCAGGGCTAGGGAGGAGAGCTTCTCCTTCCTGGGGACTTCATAGACAGGAAGCTGCGAGCAACCCCCAAGCAATATTTCCTCACTCCAGCAACCGCAGCTGATTCCTGGGGCAGAAGGTGAATCCACTTTGCAGGTTTTCTAACCCTTGAAGAACTAAAATCAAAGTACCACCTTGGGGTGCCTGGCTGGCTCAGTCAATAGAGCATATGACTCTTGATCTCCGGGTCATGATTTCAAGCCCCACGTTGGGTATAGAGCTTACTTAAAAAAAAAAAAAAAAAGTACCACCTTAAGAGACACCAGCATCGGGGCACCTGGGTGGCTCAGTTGTTAAGCATCTGCCTTCGGCTCAGGTCATGGTCTCGGGGTCCTGGGATCGAGCCCCGCATCGGGCTCCCTGCTCAGCGGGAAGCCTGCTTCTCCCTCTCCCACCCCTGCTGCTTGTGTTCCTTCTCTCTGTGTCTCTCTCTGTCAAATAAATAAATAAAATCTTTAAAAAAAAAAAAAAAAAGACACCAGCATCAGTGGCTCACAAAAGTTGGGGTTCCAGTGCCATGGAGCACCCCCTTATCAGAGGTCTGGGATTCAATTCTGTGGGACTCTTTCTCCAAGCTTCTCTTTAGTCCCCCGAAAAGGAAGGGACCATCTGCTTCCCAAAGTCTTGTTACCTCCATGGTGGTTTAATGTTCCCTGTTTTACCTTTTCAGAGCTCCAAAGCATAGTTAATAATTCTTTATATCTAGTTATTGATCCTTTATGTTAAATTGTCTATATTAAAATAACTTGTCATTTCTTTTTTTTTTTTAAGATTTTATTTATTTATTTGAGAGAGAGAATGAGAGAGGTTAGGGTCAGAGGGAGAAGCAGACTCCCTGCCGAGCAGGGAGCCCGATGCGGGACTCGATCCAGGGACTCCAGGATCATGACCTGAGCCGAAGGCAGTCGCTTAACCAACTGAGCCACCCAGGCGCCCCATAACTTGTCATTTCTGTCTCTTGACTGATACAGTTGTATCAGGAGACAAGGGATGAAAACAACCCAACTCTAACAATCAGTCAACAAACAGGGCTAGTACTTTACAAAGGTTCATATTTGCTTGGAAGGTCAAATGGCTAAAATTTATAATATTTTATGAAGAGAGAGGAATATAAAAGTACCCTAAAAATTGACTAAATCCAGTAATTTTTCTCGATCCTTATAATGTGAGTTTGTTATTTTATTTATGAAATATTTAATTCTGTAACAGAAGACAAGAGAGACAAATGGGGTATTAGTTAGGGTTTTCCAGAGAAAGAGCCAATAGGGATTGGCTCATGCAGTTATGGAGGCCAAGAAGTCCTGCGAACTGCTATTTGCAAGCTGGAGAACCGGGAAAGTCAGCGATGTAATTTAGTCTGAACCCAAAGGTCTGAGAATGAGGGGTGGAAGTCCCAGTCTGAGTCTGAAAGACCCAGAATCAGGAGCACAGGTATTGATGTCTGGAGGCAGAAGAAGATGGATGTCCTAGCTAACCAGAGACAGCAAATCCACTCTTCCTCCACCTTTTCTATGCCATTTCATTTCTATTCTGGGCCTCAAGGAATTGGATGATGCCACCTCATTGATGATGGTGGATCTTTTTTTACTGAGTCTACTGATTCAAATGCTAATCTTTTCTAGAGACAGCCCTGCAGACACATCCAGGTATAATGTTTTACCAGCTATCAGGGCATTCTTTAGCCCAGTTATGTTGACACATAAAATTAACCATCACAGACGGGATGGATGAAACCTGTAAGTGTTAAGCGAAGTTAATACATAAGCTAATAGCTTATGAGTGGTAGGTAAAACTCATAAGATGCGTTAAAGATAGAAAATGAGTAAAGAAGTAGCTTGAACAACATGAGCAGAATTCACAAGATATGTTAAATATAGATGATACATTAGTAACATTCAAGACATATTACATATATGATAAATAGGATGAAACAAGCAAAAGTGTTTCTTTACGGAAAGAAAATATGAGACAGCCAAGTCATAAGGTACAGATCCTGTCACTTCTAGGTTGACAGCTAATCATCCCTAGTTTGGCTACTCATTTGGACCCATCCTGGCCCCATGGCGCTCGGGTTAAGAAATGCAGACAAAACCATGGTTGTTCAGCAGGCTAGTTGGCAAGCTCAGCTGACGCCAGAAGTACTCGCTCTTGTGTTTTTCCAAAGGAGGTAGTGCATATTATTGATCCCAGGCATTTCTAGCTTAACCTCTCAACCTCAACTCTGGTACTTGTGACAGAATGAGGGGGGTGGTGGGGAGAGGGACGAAGGAAGAGACGGGGCTCTCTTTTTTGATGCTATTATAAATAATAAACAATTAATGGAATGTTGTACATCTATTAAAATACAATTTAGAAAGTATGGTATGTATAATAATAGAAATTATTGTTGTAAGTATGGTATAATAGAGGAGGAGGGGGGGAGAGAGAGAGAGAGAGAGGGAGAGAGAGAGAGAGAGAAGGGAATCCTAAGATTCAAGATTCAGGGAGGATCATCTTTCACCTCACTTGGACTCTATGCTATGTTGAACTATTCTATCGCCCCCGACAGAGTGTCTCACTGTGGGTTTTGAATTAATTATTTTTTAAGATTTTATTTATTTATTTGACACAGAGAGAGAGACAACTAGAGAGAGAACACAAGCAGGGGGAGTGGGAGATGGAGAAGCAGGCTCCTGGCTGAGCAGGGAGCCCGATGCAGGGCTTGATCCCAGGACCCTGGGATCATGACCTGAGCCAAAGGCAGATGCTTAACAACTGAACCACCCCGGCGCCCCGGGTTTTGAATTAATTAATAAACCATCTGATTCAACATCTTAATTGAGCCTCTCTCTTCAGTGAACTTTAGGATCAACCTTGTCCATTCCTGTGGAAAGGGCAGTTGGAATTTCATGAGGGACTACATTGCATCTATAGATCAATTTGGGAGTATTGCCATCTTAATGATACTGAGTCTTCCAATGCATGACACAGGATGTCTTCCCATTTATTTAGGTCTTAAAAAATATTTTTTCAATTGCATTTTGTAATTTTCAGTGTACAAGTCTTACATTTATTTTATTAAATTGATTCCTAAGTATTTTTTGATGCTATTATAAATAATAAACAATTAATGGAATGTTGTACATCTATTAAAATACAATTTAGAAAGTATGGTATGTATAATAATAGAAATTATTGTTGTAAGTATGGTATAATAGCATTGGAAGGTGATTTTTATTTAAGGAAAAAAATAAGAACACCAAAATCATTTGCATTATAAAACTGTGACTATGTGCCCCAAATAAGCAAAGAAACCTGTATATAGAAATCCTAAAGTAAAAGTAAAATGTAATTTTTCTCTTTTTCTACCTTTTTGTAATTTCAAACATGTCTTTAATGACACTGATTACTTTTATCATGAAAACTGAATATATAATTAAAAAAAATCCAATAACCTTGAATTATTTGGGTGGTTAAAATAGCCAGACTGGACTATTTATGATACATCCTCTTTGAGAGCTAATTACATGTTTATTCTTACAGTGCTAAAAATAAAACTGCTGCATTTGATGTCAAATTAACATGAGTTAATCACAGATTTTTTGCAATTTCTCATGCTAAGCAGCTTGTGTAACATTCATTTATATGACGTTCAGATGTTAATCATATCTATATTCTACTTATCAGTTTTTTGTTTAAATGATTTTTTCAAAGATTTTATTCATTTATTTGGGAGAGTGAGAGACAGAGAGAGAGAGAGAGCATGAGTTGGGCGGGGAAGGGCAGAGGGAGAAGCAGACTCCCTGCTGAGCAGGGAGTCAGACATGGGGCTCCAACCCAGAGCCCTGGGATCAGGATCTAGATGCTCAACTGACTGAGCCACCCAGGTGCCCCTCTACTTATCAGTTTTTTTGCCATATAGATTTTAATTTCTTTTTAATTCCCCATTGCAATTTATTCATGCTATACGTTATTATAGCTAGTCCTTAGAAAGCTCAATAGTCAGTATACGATTAAAAAAATTCTAATTGCCCAAAACTGTATGTTTGACAGCATAGCAAAACAATTTTTATTTCTCACTGGGTAATCATTCAAATTCTGGCTGCAGCATCCGGGTGATTGTCAGGACAGTCTAATTCTTGTGCCTCAGACTTTCTGAGGTTCATTTCATGGATATAAGAAAAAACAAACCAGCATCTCTTATATTTGCTGTCCACATTGGCTGAAAGAGGCAGATTTATAGTCGCGTATAGGAAAAGGAGCTATTGCTGGACTCTTCCACATTTGTAAAACATGTCTCTCCCCATCACTGAGTGGATCCTCTGAGCTGATACTGTGGAGAGTCAAGGATACGGGAGGCTGTCTGAGCTGCTACCCTCCTTCTTCCATGAGAGCCGCTTCTCCCTAGCTACGTGGAATAGGTTCTGCTGCTGACTACCGCTGCATACTAGAAAGACTGCGCCCCACAGTTTAATTAGTTGGTAATTCTAATCTACTAATTTCACTAACACTTCTTTTGAGCACTGCACCTGGCACAACATTTTTGAGACTTAATAGAAGAGCGCACAGTTTCCGGGCAGCGTGCCTCCATTTACTGCACCATTACGGCACCTTCGTTATTTGATTTAACTATTCTATTCTCTGGTATTGGGAGGTTTTCAGCCAAACCTACTGATGTGTGCTCATTAAGACCAGTTGTCTACAAAGCACCTGCTTCCCTGAGAAAGAATCTTATTACTCACACATAACTAGTTCCCGCCAAGAAGAGGGCTTACATTTCTTTGGCTGGCTCGATGCTTTACCAGACTGCCTGTTTGGTCTTTTAGTCATTGTGCTAAGCCCAAATTTCTTCCTTCTCCTTTTGTTCTGGGCAGATCCTGCTGCAAATCACTCTTCATCCTCCCTGGTTCAGAAGCTGGACTGTGCTGTGCCCAGCCCTGCAGCTAGATCCTTCTGTGATATGAGTACAATGGTTCTAGTTCCTGTCACCTTCTCGGGGGAGTCATTTAAACCCAAGGACATCCAAAAAGTTACAGTCAGCACCTGCCCCCCAGCACCCCCCCCCCCAGGGCTTTCAGCAGATACCGTACCCTTCCTCTGCTTCTATTCTGGTCGCCCTCATCCCTCCCTCGGCAAAGGACTCCCACTGGAATCAGTAAAGGCAGGACCAGCAGAAGCAACTGTGCTATACAGTTCAGAGGACAGCGAGTTCCAAGCAGCCCTCCCTTAAAAATGGAAACACTGTCAAGGGGGAAGTCACCTGAAACTCAAAATCCGCTGTGAAAAGGAGAAGCAGGACCTACCGTAACTATCTCTGGGACCTTGGGCTTGAAGCCATGTTTCTCCTAGTGTCAGTTTCCTCATCCGAGAAAGGTGAGCGTGGACTGGATCCATTTCTTTAGTTTCTGTGGGTTGAGAGAACGCTTTGGGATCCAATGAAAGCCACGGACTTTCTCCTTAGAATAGTACACCTGTGAGGATTAAAAAAAAAAATTATGAGAAAGCTCGGGATGGACTGGGACCCTGGAGACCCATGGCCACTGGGTTAAAATAAAACACAAAGAAGCCAACAAATGAAACCACGAACACGATCTCTAAATTCATTTTGAAATCTTATATTCTGCAATTCCAACCTCCCCATCCGGGTTCCTGGCATGACTTGGATGTCCTCTGCCTTGATCTGTCCCCTCATGCCTCATTTCTGTGTGATGTTGTCACCTGTTTATTACGTAACTGTAAAGGGTCACCTTTGAACAAAATCATGAAACTGTGGTGAGACATTACAAGACCCTATCATTGGCCATTTCTTCTCACTTTTCAAACTTATCTCTCTTTTTTTAGATTTATGTTTTAAATTATGGCAAAATATACATTAAATAAAGTTTACCAAGTTAATGATTTTTAAGTGTATAGCTCAGTGGCATAAGCACATTCACATTGTTGTCCAATCATCACACTACCCAGCTCCAGAACTTTCCATTTTCCCAAATTGAAACTCCTGGTAACCCATTTCATGGTATCAATTAAATTTTAATGGATATTTGGATCATTGATTAATAAATTAATTTCTTCCAAAAAATTACACCATGATACAACATTGAAACCCAAAGGCAAAAATTTCTTAGAAGATGATTCTAGGACAGGCAGTGTAATGAAAAACAGGATAAACTGCTAAATCTGCCAAGTGTTAATAGAAATCTCCCAGCAAGTTTTAAGATACTCGGGAATAAATGACAGTGAAGGCACTTAAAGCCAAAAAACTTGGAGACAAATCTTTAGATGGTCTTACAATCTTCCGCTTTAGCAGAACATAATGTGAGATTCTATCTTTGGATACATTTATCAGAAAGCAAGTGAGAAGGAAAACATTCCCTGTCTTTTGAGATAAAACATGTACTAGAACAGCTGCTCGGACTCTGAAATGGAAGGTACATGTTGAGGTCCTACACATCTGGATTGCCCGCTGATAGCTTGACCTTTAGTGAGAGAGAAATAAATTTCCATCTTTCTTAAGCCACAGATGGTTTGGACCCCATTAAAGTAGCTGAGCCAGTATCCTAACCAATAGAGAGCTACTTTACACCACATGAAAGATAAAGTTCTCCGTGAACTAGGAGCCCAAATGGAAAAGGTTAAGCCGTAACGCTAACAAAAGAAGGAAAGGAAAATGTCTCTGGAACTTGAGGGAGAGAAAGGGCTTTAAGATTTTTATTTATTTATTTGGGTGGGGGCAGAGGGAGAGGGAGAGAGAAAGAATCTCAAGCAGACTCCTTGCTAAGTGCGGAGCCCAACGCAGGGCTCCATCTCATGACCCTGAGATCATGACCTGAGCTGAAACCAAGAGTCGGATGCTTAACTGACTGAGCCACCCAGGCGCCCCGAGAGAAAGGGATTTAAATAAAATACTGAAAAATACGATCCGTGAAAGAAAAAAATGAGAGATTTGACTTAACAAAAATTAAGTAAGGATTTCTGCTGAATGAAGGAGACCATAGAAAAAGTGACAGATTAGGAGGTAAGGAGAAACTTTTAATACGGAAAAGTAGAACATGGGTCAGGATCTAGAATATACAAGGAACTCTAGTGAGTCAACCAGAAAAAAGGGAACTTCATTTTCTGTATGCTGCTGTAATGACCACAGACCTGATGGCCTGAAACAACAAAAATTCGTTATTTTACAGTTTTGCAGGTCCGAAGTCTGACAAGGGTCTCCCTGGACTAAAATCAAGGTGTCTGCAGGGTTGTGTCCTCTCTGCAGATTCTAGACGAAAACCCATTTCTTGCCTTTTCTGGCTTCTGGAGCTGGCAGCATTGCTCGGCCCCTTCCTCTGTCTTCAAAGCCAATCACAGCAAGTAACTGTCACATGCCTCACTGTGACCTCCTTCTCTGTCTTTTTTTTTTACCTTGTGATTACACTGAGCTCACTCAGAAAATCTAGGATACTCTCGCTATTTTATTATTTTTTAAAGATTTCACTTATTTATTTATTTAACAGAGAGAGAGAGAGAGAGAGAGAGCGAGCAGGTTCACAAGCAGGGGAAGCGGCAGAGGGATAGGGAGAAGCAGACTCCCTGCCGAGCAGGGAGCCCGATGTGGGACTCGATCCCAGGACTCTGGGATCATGACCTAAGCCGAAGGCAGACACTTAACCGACTGAGCCACCCTGGTGCCCCAATCTCGCTATTTTAAACTCGGCTGATTAGCAACCTTAATTCCATCGGCAACCTTAATTCTCCTTTGCCATGAAAGTAAGAGAATCATAGGTTCCAGGGATTAGGCTGTGGACATCTTTGGAGAGCTCTTAGTCTGCCTACTAGGTACACATCAGAACAAAACACGAAGGATATGAATTCCCCGAGGGGGAAACACTTATGATGAACAAATTATGGTCAGAAACTACGAGTACAATGATCTTAAGCGTCACCTGGGAAAATACATTCATTTTTCAATCAGAATGTTTATTAAGCAGACAACATGGGCCAAATTCCCATTGAAAAGCAAAGATGGAGAAGTCTTCAGTGGTCAGCCAAAGGTCCCTTTGAGACCCAGTCTGTCCTAGACCATCTCAGGTGTTCTAAAATACTACCAGTAAAGAGTGTATTGATTGTAGAGACCTGATACATGATAAGATGTTCGTTAGAATTCCAAGGCTTTTGTCTGTTTCAGAGTCAAAATGACAGTGTTTAATCTATCTGATTGCTGTGCAAGGTTACCTTTAAAATTAGGAGGGCTCAAAGCACTTTTTTAAAGAAATTACCAGTGTTAGCTGTGTCCTGCCTTTTTGCCTTACCTGATACCCTACTTTCCCTTAGAGATACCTAACTTAATTGAGCCAGCACTGAAAAAATCTGCAGTATCAAAATGCATTCTGCAGAAGTGACTAGAATCAGTATTTTATTTACAGATCCGAGACACATTCAGCACAGCTGTGCCACTGGCCAAGGCAGGGCTGAAAGTCAGGGTCATTTTCGGAACTTCAATTAAATAGATTACATTCAGTGGGGCACAAATGGAGGCCATTATCATTAAAGTTGAGTTGAGAGAGGTTGCAAACGTGGGCACCACCTGGAGATCACAGGAAAATATGTCTTTGTGCTAGATCTCTAAAGAGTTGGCTTTTATGTTTTCTCCCTGGAAGTAACGCTTGCCCAGAATCATATATCTGACTGTAATAACAAGGTTATATGACTTTACATATTGAAAATATACCTAAACATATGACAATATTACTTTGAACTTCCACTGCACTCTTCACCCAAGGACTTCTCCATCATTAGCTAATTAAATCTCACAGTGTGGAAGTGGAAGTATATACTTACCTCATTTTACCAAAGGGAACGTTTTTGAGTGGTTAAATGACAGAGTGAACAGTTACCCCAATGGGAAGGTAGTAGGGGGGTGGGGGTGGAAACATCTTGCTGAATAATGTAGATATCTGGGAATGAAGCTCAAAGGTTCACATAAGGGCCATTCATCTTATCTGTCACTTTAGAAGGCTGAATCTAAATGTCACCAGATACATGGAAAATACTGCTCTCACAAATTCTCAGGAAAGGACACTGTAATTCTCCTTACCAAACTATCTTGGCGTCTTTACAAATTAAGTTCTTTATAAAATAAATAAAGCATTGTTTGTAAAAGCAAAACACTAGAAACAACACAAACATCCTTTGATAAAGAGGATGGCAAAATAAATTGTGGTACATTCAAGCATGAAATATTGAATACTATGCAAGTATTAAAAAGAGCAAAACTGGGGCACCTGGGTGCCTCACTCAGTTAAGCGTCTGATTTTGGTTCAGGACTTGATCCCAGAGTCCCAGAATTGAGCCCACATCTGGCTCCCTGCTCAGTGAGGAGTCTGCCCCACCCCCACCTTTTCCCCTCCCCCTCCACTGCCCCATCCCCTCTCTAGTGCACACGCGCACTCTCTCTCTCTCAAATAAATACATTTTTAAAAAATCTTTAAAAAAATAAATAAAAAGAGCAGAATTAACAGAGGTTTATCTATTGGCCCAATGACAATGATATAATGTTGAACAAAGAAGGTAAGTTACTTAGCAATTTTATAAAAACATGTGAAAATAGAAACTACTGAGTAATTTTATTAAATATAAAATAAATTCTTGTTTTCAAATTAATGTCTTATTGTTTTTCTTTTTGTAACACCCTATTGAAATATAATTCCTGTGCCATGTAATTCATAAATTTAAAGTGTATTCAATGGTTTTTAATATACTTACAGATATGGGCAACTGTCACCACAGGTAATTTTAGAACACTTTCATCATCTCAATGAGAAACCCCTCACCTCTTAGCTATTACTGCTCTGTTCCCCCAACGACCACCAAATCTAAGTAAACACTAAATCATTTTGCTTCCGTAGATGTGCCTGTTCTGGATATTTCATATACATGAGATCATGTAGTAGGCGGTCTTCTGTGTCTGGCTTCTTTCACTTGGCATAATGTTTTCAAGGTTCATCCATGTTATAAGGTGTATCAGTATTTCTTACCCTTTTTTAGCTACATAATGTTTCATTGTATAGATATGATTTATCCATTCCACACACCCATGTCTATCCTCTCATGAATTATGGACATTTAGGTTGCTTCTACCTTTCAGCTCTTACGAAGGAGGCTGCTATGAACATTCACGTACAAGTTGTGGGTACGTATTTTCATCTTGGGGGCATGTACCTAGAAGAATTGCCGGGTCACATAGTAACTCTATGTTTATCTTTTTGAGGAACTTTGACTATTTCAGTCCTTTGGGGTATATATCCAGGAGCAGAATTGCTAGGTCATATGTTAATTCTATGTTTAATTTTTTGAGGAACTACAGACTGTTTTCCACAGTGGCTGCACCATTTTATACCCCCAGCAGCAGAGTGTGAGGGTTCCAATTTCCCCACACCCTGGCCAACAATGTTATTTCCTATTTTTGATTATAGCCAACCTGGAGAGAGTGAAAAGGTATCTCATTTTGGTTTTTTGACTTGCATTTCCTTGATAACTAATGATGTTCCAGATCTTATCATGTGTTTTTGTTTTTGTTTTGGGGGGGGGGGTATGGAAAGAGTATGTTGCAGTTAAGAAAAAAATATAAAACTTTCTTGGCAAAAGAAAGAAAAAAAGTTCTTTTGATCTCCTTGAATGCAGCACACACAAAAAGTGACGGTTCCCCTAGGCTCCCTCAGGAATGGAGGAATAAGCAGAGGGCAGGAGTGCAGAGATTTTTTTTTTTCCATACCCAGGCCTGTGAAAAATGATGACCAAGTGTTAGTCCTGAGCAGGCCCATGGATGGTGTGTATTCCTGGTTAGCCCTCTGGAGTCTGGGAGCATCAGCATCTCCAATAATTTATTTGTATAGGCATACGTCAGAGATACTGTGGGTTCGGTTCCTGGGAGAAGGCACAGGGGGTGTCCTGGGAGATGTGAGATCCTTGTATAGTGGCAACCATAGGCATGTAAGTGTCATTGCTGCTAAGGAAGAGGTGGCCCACCTGCTGGGTAAGAGGTCCCATCATGGAGGCAGGCTGGAGAAAAATGGCGTGATCCATCTCTGGTGGCAGAACTGAAGCTGAAGGCTGCATGAGGTATGATTGGTGGTGCATCTAGGATGGGTTAGGTGCTTGTAGAGGAGATGTCTGAGTCACTCTCTGATCCAAAGACACAGGAGATGGAAGACATGGGGAGAGTGTAGACCGAGCAAGCATCCTGCTGGGGATGATGTTATAAGGAGCTGGGGAAAACCCATTCTGAAGAGCTGTGGTGGGGTCATAGGTCAAGGCTATACCACCCATATCTGCATTCCTTGGCCAGGCCCGTCCATTTTGCACAGATTTTCCTTGGTTCTGTCATTTCTTTGGACCACCATCAGCAAATTTGCAAAGCAAGGGATCAGGCGGAGCTGGTACTCCAGCAGATGCCTTAATATATTTTCCATTAAAGTGGGTGATGATGGCTTCACACTTCTCTGTGGACTCCATTCTTGCAAAGCCAAACCTCTGCTGGTCCCACTGGTGTCTCGGAGGATTTGAGTGGAGATAACCTGGCCAAAGGGCTTCAGCATCCCCTCCGGTTCTTGCTTAACCATTGCTAGTGGAAGGTTTGATAGGTATGAATTTGTGGGGTCCTGCTCCTGTTGCATTGTCATCTGTGCCTGTATGCCACTGGCCTTCAGTGCTGTGACAGCTTTCTGTGCTGCTGAAGGACTGTCAAAGTCCACAAAACCACAGCCTTTGCATTTGTTTGTGCTCTTGTCCAGTATGACCTCGGTGGAGACTGGTACAATTTGACAGGGTTCTGGTCAGTAAGTGCCTGGTTGCAACCCCTGGATATAGAGGTTGGTTTTGTTCAGCTGGTCCTTTCCATTGCTCCCACTGCTGCTGCTAGGGGTACTGTTGCTTGGACTAGGTGATGCCATCTGCTGAGGCAAGGACACATACAGCTTCTTGTTGTTTTTGTTATAGCCAAAAGTCGAAATCCCAGGCCTGGAAACCACGGAGAGCAGCATTTTCTCTTGAATGTAAGGTGGCTGAGCCTTTTCATGTGTTTATTGGCCATTTAGATATCTTCTTTGAAGAACTGTCTATTCAGATTTTTTGCCCATTTTTAAATTGGGTTGTCTTTTTATTGCTGAGTTGTAAAGATTTTTGTTGTTGTTGTTTTAACATATTTTGGATAAAAGATATTTATTAGATATATGGTTTGCAAATGTTTTCTCCTACTCCTGGCTTCACTTTTCACTTTCTTGATAGTAACCTTAGAAGCACAAAATTTTAAATTGTGATGATGTCCAATTTACCTTTTTAAATTTTTATTTGTGCTTTTGCTGCCATGTCTAAGAAACCACTGCCTAATTTACACTTATGAAAATTTATGCCTATTTTTTTCCCAAGAATTTTATAGTTTTAAGTGCCTGCATTTAGGACCTTGATCCATTTTAAGTTCATTTTGTAGATGGTGTGAGATATGGATCCAAATTGATTCTTTTGCATGTGGATATCCAGTTGTCCCACTTGTCAAAAAAAAATATTTTTTCCTTGTTGAATTGTTGTGGCACATTTGTTGATAATCACTCACAAATGTGAATGATTATTTCTGGACTTTCAATTGTATTCCATTGGTGAGTGTATATGTCTGTCCTTATATCAGTGCCACACACTCTTGAATACTGTAGTTTTGTAATAAGTTTTGAAATTGGGAAGAAGTCCTTCAATTTTGTTCTTTTTTGAGATTGTTTTGGCCAGTCTGGTTCCCTTAATTTCCAAATGAATATAAGCCAGTAGTATCCATATTGTTTCCATATGGATAAACTTGTTAATTTTATGAGAAAGGTAGCTGGGTATTTGAAAAGAGATTGCTTTAAATCTGTAGTGCAATTTGGGGAGTATTGTCATTTTAACAATACAAAATCTTCCAATCAATGACAAGGATGTTTTTCTATTTATTTAGGTCTTTTAAAATGTCTTTCAATGGGGCTCCTAAGTGGCTTAGTTGGTTAAGCATCTGCCTTCGGCTCAGCTCATGATCCCAGGATCCTGGGATTGAGTTCTGCATTGAGTTCCCTGCTCAGTGGGAAGCCTGCTTCTCCCTCTCCCACTCTCCCTGCTTGTGTTCCCTCTTTTGCTGTCTTTCTCTCTGTCAAATAAATAAATAAAATCTTTATTTTTTATTTTTTTATTTTTAAAGATTTTATTTATTTATTTGACAGAGGGAGACACAGCGAGAGAGGGAACACAAGCAGGGAGAGTGGGAGAGGGAGAAGCAGGCTTCCCACTGAGAGGGAGCCTGATGCGGGGCTCGATCCCAGGACCCTGGGATCACGACCTTAGCTGAAGGCAGACGCTTAATGACTGAGCCACCCAGGCACCCCATAAATAAAATCTTTAAAAAAATGTCTTTCAATGATATTTTGTAGTTTTCCATGTAGATGTCTTATATTTATGTTAAATTTATTCCCAATTATTTTATTCTTTTTAATGTTATTGTAAATGTAAATTTTTTTTAATTTAATTTTTGGATTGTTTATTTTTTGTGTAGAGAAATGGAATTTGATTTTGTATATTGATTTTGTATTTTGTAACCTTGCTAAAGTCTTTCCTTTGGTCTAATAGTTTCCTTGTGGATTCCTTAGAATTTTCTACATGTAAGGTCATGTCAACTGCAAATAGAAATAGATTTACTTTTCCTTACTAATCTGGAATGTCTTTTATTTCTTTTTCTTGCCAATTACTCTCAGTAATACTTCCAGTACAATGCTGAACAGCAATGGTGATAGCAGATATCCTTGTCTGCTTCTCCACATCTATAATTAAGACCCCTATTTATTAAATTGTGCAAAGAAAGCAGAGTTCAAATCCGTGTTGTTTTGCTATTTGAAGTGGAACATGAATATATCTTGTTTCAATTCTTCCACTATAAAATGGCATAAAGTATTTATTACCTTTCTATTTTGGTATTGGAAAAATGAATTAGAATTGATGATCCCCTTAAAAATTAAATATTATGTAAATTCATAGGACAAAATTATGGAGCATGATTAGGACAATTCGTAAGTAGGGGATGAAATCTTTAGCCAAAATCATTTTACCTTCTTAAAAATCAGAATTATTGGGGTGCCTGGGTGGCTCAGTTGGTTAAGCAACTGACTCTTGATCTCAGCTCAGGTGTTGATCTCAGGGTCGTGAGTTCAAGCCCCACATTGGGATTCATGATGGGTGTGGCACCTACTTAAAAAAAAAAACAAATAAAGATCAGAATTATTAATGAATCATGATCTTTTTTAAAAACTTTTTTTAAGATTTATTTATTTTGAGAGAGAGACAGAGAGTGTGAGCATGGGGCGGGGAGAGGGGCAGAGGGAGAGAGAGAATCTCAAGCGGACTCCCTGCTGAGAGGGAGCCCGAGTACAGAGCTCAACATGGGGCTCAATCCACCACCCTAAGATAATGACCCCAGCTGAAATCAAGAGTTTGACGCCCAACTGACCAAGCCACCCAGGCACCCTGAATCATGATCTTTATTCTTGAGTAAGGCAGGCTGGGGTCCAGGTGACTTTCTGGAACACACACAGAATGTTTGCCTACCCTGGGGGACCATGAATAACTTGAATAACCATGAATAACACACATCTATTGGTTAGAGTCTTTTTGTTTATGAATCCTGCTTGTTTGCTCTTTTTATATGTTGTCTTAATAAATAAATTAATATCTTAATTCATGTAAAGGTGGCTTGTAGAAGGATTTCTCCCTTTGGGCCAATAATTTCTTTCCTCTGAAAAATGAGGAAAAGAAGGTTAGAGAACTCCCTTTCTCCTGAAAACTGTGCCTGGGTTTGGCTACATCAGTAGCTGGAAGGTCTTGAGCACCTCTGCCTTTGAGGTCTCCCACAATGAGCAGAAAGACTGCTTCTTGGGGCACCTGGGTGGCTCCGTTGTTAAGCATCTGCCTTCAGCTCAGGTCATGATCCCAGAGTCCTGGGATCAAGCCCCGCATTGGGTTCTCTGCTTGGTGGGAAGCCTGCTTCTCCCTCTCCCACTCCCCCTGCCTGTGTTCCCTCTCTCACGTTCTCTCTCTGTCAAATAAATAAATAAAAAAAGAAAAGAAAAAAAAAGAAAGACTGCTTCTTGGGCCAGGTTCCTCTGAGCTCTCTCTGCTGAATGGAGCTACCTTGTGGTTATACTTGGAGGTAGTACTGACATACGATATAATATTGCATTTGCTCCCTAGAGAGACAATCATTTCAGTCCATTCAGGCTACTATAACAAAATACCATAGATTGGATGGGGATGGCTTATAAACAACAGAAATTTATTTCTCACAGCTCTAGAGGCTGGAAAGCCCAAGATCAAAGTGCTAACAAATTCAGCGTCTGGTGGGGACCAGCTTCCTGGTTCATAAATAGCTCTTTTTTCTGTGTCTTCACATAGCAGAGAGGGGAGGGACCTATCTGGAACATCTTTTAAAAAAGCACGAGTCCCATTCATGAGGCTTCACCTTCATGACCTAGTAACTTCTCAAAAGTCCCACCTCCTAATACCATCACAATGGGGATTATATTTTAACATATGAATTTTGGGGAGGGGGGACACCAAACATTCAATGTGGCAAAGAGGCATCCTCAAGTTTGACAGCCACTAAAATAGGTATTATTTGTAGCTACTACCTATTATGGAGGTCTTGGGGTAAGTGCTTTCCTTGATTTATCTCCTTTGGTCCTCACACATGTCCTATCAGTGCGTGCTATCTTTAACCGCAATTTCTACTTGTAGAAGCTGAGGATTAGGGGTTATAGAGGCATCAGGGTTTTTCCCTCTTCCCAACATTCTTTGCCCCCATTTTCTGTTCATCCCACCCCTTTCCTTAGTGGAAGTCTTCTGCCCAACTACTTCTAACTCCAGTACGATTATAATACCCTGCCCTGCACTTCAGGGTGTAAGTAAGTAACTTAGGATCAGGCAATCTCATAATGACTATCCTGATGGGGTTTCCCATCATGGATTTTATATCTGGATGTTGGGAGAAAGAAACGTTCTTCTTTCTTCTTGGGTCACTATATGGGAAGATGGAAGTCTGGACCATACTTCTCTCTTGCCCTATATATTTTGGGAGAATCCTGCCTGTTATACAAAAGAATGGGACAAACATACTGAGGGAAGCAAGACTAAGATGTTGAGAAAAAGAATATTAATATTTGTTGAGTCTCTGAGGCCCGATCCTTTTTAGAGCAAGATAATAAATCTCATTTTTGCTTACTCCTTTGAGTGAAATTTTTGTCATCTGCAACCAAGAAAGTTAATTAGCTTACCCATAATTATGCAATTAAGAAGGTTGCAAAGCTGGTTTTAAACCTGTCTGGCTCCAAGGTTTGTAGTCTATGTAATAGTTTGCTTAGTTTATATGACTATGAGCCAGAGATTTTAAGTTAGTCAAGTAACAGAAATAAAGGGTAGGAAATGCATATGATCCCAACTGACAGACCTACCCAAGTATTAGAATTCATGTTCAAATTATGAGGAAGGGCAAAATTGCACGACTTTTCCAGGAAAAAAAAATAAAGCATTTCTTTTTCTCCTAGGATAAATCACCACAGATAGTAGTATGAGTTCTTAGGAGAGTCACTGAATATTTCCCGTGATTTTTGATATAAACATCTTCCTCTAAGCCCAAGGATCCAGTACAGCAGACTGAGGCAATGCCAGCGATTTGTGGGTATGACTGAAAGGTCGAAGGACGGTTGAAAATGAAGCAGAGTTCAACAATTAGAATTTGACCTGTGGTCCTGGAGCCACATGTTTTTCTCCATAATGTTGCACGGTTTGTGATAAGCAGATCCCAACATATAAGGTCTCTACTCTCCATTCCGTTCCTGATCCATACATACGCTGCTACCTGAATGACTATCAAATATTTACCATCAGGTAAAATTCAACATGTTTTTACTATAAGTTAGCATTTAAAGAAATATAACAAAAACTATTGTAAGTACAAGTAGAAAATTACAAATATATGTACATACAGTTCTCCATACATCCACACAGATATCAATTGCCCATTTTTTTTCAAGTACTTGGGCATCATTTAAAAAATCTACATTGAAGTTCAAAATGATTAAAAGCCCCAGTTGCTGACTGGGATGTAGTAACAGAAAATTAATAACTAAAGGATATGCAGGACAGACTTGATGATTAAAAACCTCCTCCTAAATAGATCTTGGGTGAAATTGAAAGTATCAAAATAGCAGTTTCAGAATGCTTGAGAGTTCTAACCACAGTTAGAACATTATAAATCTAAATTCATGATATATGGTTAAAGCTTTTCTTAGATGTGAGTTCATGGAATTCTCTATAACTAAATAAGAATGAAGAGAAACAACAAAACCTTTAGCTCAAGAAGTGAGAAAAGGAACTGTAAAACAAACCTAAGGAAAGAACGAGAAAGTTACGGATAATAAATAAAAGTAGAGTAAATACATTGGAGTATGACTATTCTTTTTAGTAGAATTAATAAGTTGAAGCTTGATTCTTTAAGGAAGAATTGGCAAATCAATACTTAGTCTAATAGAAAAATGATACACAATTGCTTTGAATGTAATAAGCAGGACTTAATGATTTTTTTCTAATTATGAAAACAATATATGCTCAACAATAACAATAAAAATTAGAAAATAAAAGCAACATAAAACCATTTTTGATGGATGGCTACTAGACATACTGTGGTTGGTCATTTCGCAGTGTATACAAATATCAAATCATGCCGTACACCTGAAACTGGTATCATGTTATATGCCCATCATATCTCATTAAAAAAAGAGACCATTTCATTTTTGACCCCCCTTTTTGCTTGCAACATGCTTGTTTTAAATTATAGTTGACCCCTGAACAACAGGGTTTGGGGGCATTGAGCCTTGTGCTGTCAAAAATCCGAGCCTAA
This sequence comes from Halichoerus grypus, assembly GCF_964656455.1. NCBI lineage: Eukaryota > Metazoa > Chordata > Mammalia > Carnivora > Phocidae > Halichoerus > Halichoerus grypus. Next base: position 7,674,219 of record NC_135724.1, read on the forward strand.
CTTTTGATTCCCCAAAAACTTAACTACCAATCGTCCACTGTTGACACTAACCCTACCAGTAACAAATAGTCGATTAACACATATTTTGCATGTTATATGTAGTACACACTGTATTCGTACAATATAGCAAGCTACAGAAAAGAAAATGTTAAGAAAATCATAAGGAAGGGAAAACACATCTATAGTACAGTCATACTGTACTATGTTTATTGAAAAAAATTTGTGCATCAGTGGACCCGGGCAGTTCAAACCCATGTTGATCAAGAGTCAACTGTAATTTATTTTTCTCCCACAGTATTATCATCCCTTCCCCACTGACATCCTCAGTGTCTCATCATCTAAGACTTTCATCTTACAATTATCTTTGAAAAGTTATTTCCATTACTCCTTTGTACCATCATGTGTATTTTGATCCTGATACTTCAAATCCACAACTACAGCCTTCATGCTTCGGTAACTACAGAAACTTCTCAGCTGGTATAACTGTTTCCACTTTTTGGTCCATTTGGCACAGTATCTATCAGGAGCTCTTCTCTTTCCTGAGCCTTGAGAAACGCAGCCCGATACCGTCTTGGCCAGTGAGGCTTAGGTAGGGACTAGTGGAACATTGGTTAAATATCCACACCTTTTTCTTCCCACTCTCCAATTTCCTACTGCTGTCTCCTATTCACCACAGAGGGACAAATGGAGAATAACTAGCATGCTGGCAGCCCCTTCACTTCCCTTCCTCCCAGGGGTAATTTGGCCGCATAGAATTGCTCTTTCCCTGGGCACCTGGGTGGTTCTGTTGGTTAAGCGACTGCCTTCGGCTCAGGTCATGATCCTGGAGTCCCGGGATCGAGTCCCGCATCGGGCTCCCTGCTCGGCAGGGAGTCTGCTTCTCCCTCTGACCCTCCCCCCTCATGCTCTCTCTCTCTCTCTCTCTCTCCCCCTCATTCTCTCTCTCAAATAAATAAAATCTTTAAAAAAAAAAAAAAAAAAAAAGAATTGCTCTTTCCCTGACCTCGACAGACCCATTCCGAATCCTTGCTTTGCATGCACTGTTTTCTCGGGCAGGAATTCCCTTACCCCATTTCTTTGCCTGGCAAACAAATTCCTACTTACCCTTCAAGATCCAGCTCAAACATCACCACTTTCCAGCCTACGCACCTCGCAGAAGCAGCAAGGTCCTAGGAATGTTACAAAGAAAAATGAAGGTCAGGCCCTCAATCGGCTACTTAACTAGTTGGTATGACTGGGTGAGGAACTTCTCTGATTTTACGCTCCCTATTTTTGCAAAATAATAATGGATATTATACCTGCCTTGACATCCCTTTCCAAGGGAAATTGAAAGCATCCGTGAGAGAAAATGTTCTCTAAAATGCAAATCATTTTACAAATTTAATTTTGTTGTTGCTCTTAGCACGGCTTAGAATTTTTTTTCTTCTGTTTGTTCAGTGCCAAAGCCAACTATGGGGGCATTCAAATATCAATTCATACCCTTACCCTGCCCCCCCATTTTTTTGTTTCTACAGCCCCCTTTTTTCTCTTCTGTTCTCTTATTTCCTTCCCGACCCCCTTTCCTTTTGTGACTTGCCTGTTTATAGCGAACTTCAGTATCCGAGGACACTGCTTGCCTTTGCAGGTACATTTTACAGTTAAAGTGATTTTAGTAACGAACGGGGACGGGGCGGTTGTGGATGTGCGGGAATCCAAACCCAACCAAACTCTGCATTGTAAATTGTAAAGTTCTGGGAGCCGAGAATTCAGATGGGCCGGGCCAGAGCGACTTTGCAGGGCCAGGTTCGGCTTTGCCGGGACTTCTGCAGCCCGCGCCGGAGCCCGCGCTGGGATCCCGGAACCTCAGGAAGGTGGGTGCAGTGGCGGGTCCGGAATTCCGGGAGGGGAGCACAAATGGGCGAAGACCACAACTCCCGACGTGCTCCGCGGCCGGGGCGGGTTCTACTCCCTGCTTGTCTCCTCATTCTTTCCCGTTCCTATGACAAAGACTACTGTCTAAGAACTGTGTAGTAGAAATTACAGAGAGACTGTAAGCTTCTATGGAGTCGCGGGGGGCCTGCAGCAGCTCATGGGGTGCCTCCTCTTCGTCTGGTGGTTCTCTGCTGCATTGCGGAACTCAACAGCCCGACCGGCCGGGTTTCCATGGGGACACTAATTGTACACGGACGCTGTGGCGCGGCAGTTTAATTCTCCGGCGGCGGCTGATTGAGCGGGACGAAATGGTCTTGACGGGGCTCATCAGGAAACTCGGTAACAGGCTGAGTTGCCCCTCGCTGCAGTCACCCTTCTGTCGTGGCCACTTGCTAAGAATGGCCGTGTAACGTTTTCGAGGCCGGTCCACCCCGAGACGGCTCCCGCTGATCCTGGCCTCGCCGGGGCAGCCGCCGGGAACCCATCTCGGACTTGCTGTAAACCGAGCAGTTCGCGTCCCGAATGCAGCAGAGGCCCGCCTGTGAAGAAATTTGCTTTATTTCCCTCTTCGCCCTGCCCTCGTCCCCGCGTAGACAGCTGAGTGGTAGGGTCAATCCCGGGGCGGGGGGCGTCTCTCTGGCGTTGGGCAGCAGCTCAGTGTGCTGTGCTTTGACAGGTCACCAGCTGGCCGAGATCAGGGAACGCGCTCTCAAGAATATTCTCTGCAAGGTTGAGCACAACTTAGTCTGTTGCGATGATCTAGTTCGGGAGAGGCTACTTTTTCTCCATTTGCTGGAATGGTTCAATTTCCCGTCTGTTCCAATGAAAGAAGAGGTTCTCAGCCTTTTGAACAGATTGGTTAAGGTAGGATCATTTTGAAATAAAATCAGAAGAGCGCGTGTTTCGCAGTCATTTAATTGTAGCATTTTTTTGAAAGTTAAATAATTACAACTTTTTTTCTAACCAACGAGAGATGTTGAATTTTAATTCCTCAGGGTATATAACGCTCAGCTTCCTTTTATCTTATTTGTAATGTTGAACCTCACATTACTGTGCTCTCTGAAATAACAGAACTTCTGAGTTTTGGTGTGTTCTGATTTTTTTGGAATCATCTTTGGGAGTTGATATTTGTCATTCTGTTTTTCTTTTTGTTCTGTTATTTGCGTTATTAAGAATTAGATGTGTCTGTATGAAAGAGAACATGTTTAAAGTTAATGGTACAGACCATGATTAATAAATACCTCAAGTATGTGAAATTGCGTTTTCTGTATCTGTTTTTCAGATTTATGCTCCTCAGCCTGTTTTGAGAGTAGTTGTCAGGGTTAAATGTCAAGAGTGCTAGTGTAACCTTTCAAAACTAAGTCACTGTGTGGTCATAGGGGATTATTACTTTGGCATTCTTTGGAGGGGATAGGGTGAGAGTCTGTGGGGAGAGGTGATCCATTTTGTAAGTAGGAATAGGAGTTTATAGTGTGCATCTCTAGTGCTTAATGTCTGGGCTTTTCTGTCATAAGTGTTATCACGTGGTTTATGTATGTCTCTATAAATCTATGTCGTGTACATGGAAGTTCTTTACTTTTACATGTATCAATGCAAGATTTATTTTTTTAAAAAAGGAATATCTGGAATACTAAAAATAATTTCATGTTTTTGTTGCTGTAAGACAAAGTGTAGAAATTTTGATATATATGGTTATTCTCAAGACTCTCCTCTTCTTACTTCAGTATTCCCCAGCAGTCCAGCATTTGGTTGATCTTGGTGCAGTCGAATTCTTATCTAAACTTCGTTCTAATGTGGAGCCGAATCTGCAGGCTGAAATTGATGGCATTCTGGATGGACTTTTTATTCTTCCTTCAGAAGATGCTGCGCTATATTCTGCGTCTTACCAAACCAAACAAACTGGTAACTCTTTGGAATCAATGTGATGCATTCTGTTAAAATAGAAACATATTGGTTCTAGTGCTTAATTCTAACGAAAGGGACCTTAGGTTAAAAAAAAAAAAAAAAAAAGATCATTTTCTCGCATTAACTTACATGAGCTTGACCTTTTCCCCGCCTTCTACAGTTATTCAGAGGAGGATACATTTGTATTCGTTGCTTTTTTGGTCAAGGGGCCTAAAAGATGCCAGAGATTTTCTTTTTTGAGACTACTTTACAGATTACTTCTACAATAATAACAAATTTTCAACAATAACAATAATAACAATATTGTGTTCCCATTCTTATTGCAACTGAACTGCCGAATATGTAATCACATGTGACAGAGAATCGTCAAAGATACTGGAAGATAGTGCTTGATTCCTGAAGGTTGAAGTGGTCAGGAGCTACATAACTGGAGTAAGAGAGAGGAGGAGATGGGCTAAGAAGCAGAGATAAGCCCTTGAATAAATACTTTGTAACAGATTCTTTATGTACATTATGGATGTTTTTATTACAACAAATAGTTGTATTTGCTGAATCTTAAAAGGGAGGGGACCCCCCCGTTAAAAACTTGCTCAGCATTTACATTTTTTTCCTCTATAAGGAGACTCTTCAGGTAAAAAAAAACTACTGTTATTTTTCTAGTTTTTAAAATGATTGTAAAACTTAAGAGAAACATTAATATTTGAAAAGAGTAAATTTCACTTTTAGCAAATAAAGAACCAGTAATACAATAATATATATTTTCTTCTCAGAATTGCCACAACAACCTGAAATCTTAATAGGATATTTTCCTCAAGACAAAAGTAATTTCCAGCAGATGGAAGTGTCTCCACGACCAATGGGTGTGTATATATATATATATATATATATATATAGAGAGAGAGAGAGAGAGAGAGAGAGAGAGAGAGGTAGATGCTGTTGACTTGGTAAATCAGAAATTAATGTACTTTTCTTCGTTGGTGTAGACATATTGTGGTCCAGCTTGAATGTTTCAGCACTGAACTGAATGTTTCAGTTTCCTCAAATTAGTCTAGGATGTAGAGTCTAAATGGTAACATTTTATGTTATTCTAACTGCATTCGAGCAACTCTGGAGGTGGATGGTGACGGTGGCAGTAGTCCTCAGGGCCTACTGAACACAGATTTGTCAGGAACGGTGCCATGCACTATATATATGTCATGGTATTTATTCTCCAGCTCACTAAGTGGTACTGTTCATCCAGTTACTCAAGCCAGAGACTCAGGATCATTTGGGTTTCTTCATTTATCTTTATCCCCACATCCAGTTGATTGAAGAGTTCTGATTTAGAGCCTCTCTCTCTCCCTGGAATCTCTTCCAGGTTTTTTCATGTCTGGCTGTGTCTGCTCACATGTTACCTCCTCAGAGAGACTTTCCTGAGGACTCTAGCTAGTGATCACTTTCTGTCTATGTCTAGTTTTCTTCCAAACATACATCATAATCTGAAATTACATATTTATTTACCTCTTTTTGTCTCCCTGTTTATAAGCTTAATAATAGCTGTGAATACTGCTTTATCCCCAGTGAGCAGAGCAATGCCAAAAACTTATTAGGCACTCTGTGTATTCTTTGAATGAATGAATGAATGAATCTTCACTGGCGTTCCAGTGAAATTGATATTGTTACTATCTCCATTTTACTGATGAAGGCAATGTTGGTGTAGACATGTTGTGGTCCAGCTTGAATGTTTCAGCACTGAACTGAATGTTTCAGTTTCCTCAAATTAGTTTAGGATGTAGAGTCTAAATGGTAACATTTAGAGATTTACACCTACACTACTGAGGCTTAGAAGGATAAAACCTTTATTCTGGATGATGCAGTTAGGGAATAATTAAGTAAACATGTACCTAACAGTTTATTGCCTGCACAGTTGCAATGAAAAGGTTGTGTCCAAGGATATAACTGCTTATGTCAAGTATTCAGTTTAACTCCGTTTGGAAGCCCTCCATTATTAAAATGCTTCCTTAGAAACTCTCTGGTTGAATAACAGCCTAAGAAAGAACTGAAAACTTGTTTAGACCTTTTCTTTCTGAAAAAGTTTTGTTACGCTTGTTAGGGAGCCTCTGTTTTTGAGATGGTAGTTTCTTTGTGTTTATGATTAAGAGGCTTCATTGAGTGACAGTGAGAGACATCTGAAGGGAGAGAGTATGTCCAGGGCTGGGAAGGTGGAAAACATTAGGGACCATTGAGATGGTAACATTTTGTTATGTGAGTTGCAGTTTGTGGATTGACAATATGGCTTATTTTGGACACATCTTTTTGAGTGCGGTATAAGTCTGTCCTACCCACCTTTTACTTTTCTGTTAGAAAGTAAATCCTGCTTGGGTCTTAGCACTTTTTTTTTTTTTTTTTAAAGATTTTATTTATTTATTTGACAGAGAGACAGCGAGAGAGGGAACACAAGCAGGGGGAGTGGGAGAGGGAGAAGCAGGCTTCCCGCCGAGCAGGGAGCCCGATGCTGGGCTCTATCCCAGGACCCTTAGGATCATGACCTGAGCCGAAGACAGCCACTTAACCGTCTGAACCACCCAGGCGCCCCGGGTCTTAGCACTTTTGAAAGAAACAACTGTGCTATATTGGGAATTTAATAATGCTGTTATCTATATTCAATGATTTCATGCTCTTTTCAAAGCATTTGGCAGAAAGAATATTTGCCACTTGGAAGGGTTTATGTAGATACTAGATACTGTTTCTCAGCATTGCCACCTTAACTTGTACAATATGAGATCTGTTAAAAAATAATTGGAACGGGGTAGTTTAAAACTGTTGGTTTCTCAGATTTCTTTTAATCTTGAGTGCTGATATTTGATCTTCAACCTTATGGTCTTCAAGTCATCTTCAAAGAAGTTTAAACATCTAACACCATTTAGGATATTTGAACATGACTAATTAAATATAGTATATGATTATGTTTATGTCATTTTTAATTTCTACAATTAAAGATCTCCAAATGCCAGTTCCTTTTATGTTAAATTTAAGCTCTGTGTTCTGGTTAGCAGCAGGGTAAAATAGAAAATGTAATGGAAGCTCTAAATGTCATTCAATATTAGTTTGTATTTAATGCCCTTCTAGTAATAATATATGGTTCTGTGTAAATTATGAAAACAGAGCTCTGTTGTTTATCTTGTTAGGGAACAAATTTGCAGCTGACCTTGTTTGGTATATTTTAAGTTACTGTAAGATATCACTTTGAGGACTTGTTTTTAAGGGTGAAGCCTTACTCTTAATATTGTGAGTCTGTCAGCATTGCCTTTGATCCCTTAAATTTTGCTGTTCCATTAACAGTAAATCAGACTGTGAGGTGTTTGAAGTTTTCTACATTTCCTTGGCTACCTCTGACTACAACGGATAGACATGTTCTCTCCTCTAATGAGAGGTACGGTACCTGATGCGTGTCAGGTGTTTTGGTTCATTTATAGCCATTAAATCTGGTTGCTATCACTGCACATTTTCACCGGGAAAAAAGATACTAAGTGGATGTGAAAGGTAGTAATGGGAATATATGAATGATTTTCAGTTTCAAAAAGCAAGGCAGAAAATAGCTATTTGCCATTATCTGGCTACACATCAAGGTTTTGTTTTGTTTTTGTGGTTGGAATCTTGTATACTTCTTGGTGGCATGAGTCATCTCTTATTGACCAGATTCTCTGATTGGCCATTGCTTATGCCCTTAGTTAATAAAAATGGAAAAAATTAAACATAAGTGCAGTCGTTTTTAGTGGACAGTATATTCAGTTGACAATATAAAGACCCAAGTTGCTAGAGTTAGGACTAGATAAACAGCCGGATGCTGTTAAATGCTTTTTGATGTTGGCACTTCAATGGCATCAGTAAATTCTCTTGGAACAACATATTGAAGAGGTAGAGTCAGCGTGGGAAAGGGGTAGGGGTGGTTTTGATGTCAGCTCTGAGTCAGGCCTCAGGGAGGAGATATGATTTCTAGTACACACCTCTGGATGGTGGGTGGTGGACTGGAGCTGGGGTGAGAGAGGGGCTATGGATTCTTGGGGTGGGACGTAAACAGTTGCTGAATCCCTAGGAGGGCATATATTGTCTGAGAAGGTGAGGGGTGTCCTCTGGGATAAGAGGAGAATCCCAGCTTGATTCACTAGACCAGGGAAGAGCAGTAAGGAATTTAATTTCTAGAATTTAACTCTGTATGTGCTATTAAATGTTCTGTCTTCCTAATTCATTTAGCAGATTTCATTGCATTCTGTGCCCTTTGACTTCATTGGTTTCATCTTGTAGCATTGTGATAGTCTTGGCATACATTGGTGGATACTGTGTACTGCCTGCTCTTGAGGAGGGTCTAGTCGGGGATAGAAAGTCAACATGCAGTTGCCTTAGTACCAAATGTAGGCATATGGAGGAAGGACCTACCCCAAAGTTCTTGATTAGGGAAAAGATCTAGGAAGGCTTCCCAGGGGAAGTGAAATCTCAGCTGAGACCCGAGACCCCTCCATAGGCATATGGAAGAAGGACAAACCTCAAAGTTCTTGATTAGGGAAAAGATCTAGGAAGGCTTCCCAGGGGAAGTGAAATCTCAGCTGAGACCCGAGGATTGTTGATAGAGTCATTATGCCACTAGGTTACTTACAATCCCGTATAGATGAACTCTGTTTAAAAGTAAATAATGCTATTTATGTATGTATGTATTTTTTGGTAGCTCTTTAAGAAGTAGTAACCACACTTTAATTTGGAACACCTGTGAACTATTGAAGGATGTAATCATGCAAGATTTTCCTGCTGAAATTTTCCTTCAAAGGCCAAAAATTGTTCAGGTATGTATCCTCTGTAATTGTTTTAGATTTGAAATAGAGAACTTTTTATAGTGAAACAAATTTTGCAAAGTAGGAGTCCTTCAGAAGGAATTTACCGTATTTAAAAAAATGAAGTATTTGGTTCCTGAAACCACTTCTGTCTTACTTCTTTGGATAGTGGTAGTTCTTCAGACAGGAGGTAGTCTCATTTGACACATACAGGTCCAGTTTGGCCACCTTGAATTTACCTTTTATGAGTCACCTAAAGAGGAGTATAGACTTTGGAAATTGAGGCTGGGCAGCAGTAACCCTTCTTAACAGTGAGAATAGCATTGCTTTTTGAGTATCTAGGATGTGTAAGGCACAGTGCTAGATGCTGTGGAAATAGGTGGTAGTGAGCAGTTTAGATGGATTCTTTGCAATCCAGTCTATTAGTTTATATAGTAGAGCTTGGGATCCCAGGGCTGGGATTGTGGCATATCACAGCCTCAATCACCAATCCCAGGGCTGGAATGGATGCCTCTGAATGGCAGCTATTAATACATACTGTTGCAGTTGTCCAAAGATAGCAGAGGAAAAGCTGTTAGTTGCCAAAAGGTGGCAAAATGATTTAGCTGTTTGAGATGCCAAAGGCTTGCTGTGATTTTTAAGAAGTATTGTGTAACTTAATGTTCTGAATGGGGAATAATTCATATGTTCTCTCAGAATAGGTACTCAGCCATCAGATTTTAGATACAACAAACACTGACTAGTCTATTTAAATTTTATTTTCTTGTTTTATCCCGTCTTCTTGCATTATGCTAAGTCATTTTTGCCTATTTCTTGTTTCTTGGTTTTACAAATATCTTTCAAGTTATTTTATTTCCTTCGGTTATTCATTTGACCTTACTTAAACTCCACATCCACCTTCCCTGGATCATTTTCATTGCTCTTCTTTATTTCAGAGCCTTTTATCTCTGTTGAAACTGGCCTTTGGAGGAGACGGAAAACATCGCCTGGCTTTACAGTCAGTGTCTTGCTTGCAGCAGCTGTGCACATCCTTAAGAAACAGGCTTAACTTTCACCGAGATCCGGGTTTTTTCTCTAGTAAACAAGGTATTTATGTTTATTTATTCATTAGTCACTGGTGGTATTTACAGATTCTTCTGAGTATTCCCTGTTACACTTACTGTATAAATTTTCACAACATAAACTACTCATTCCTAAATGTAATTAAATGATTATCTTTGAAAACCAAGTGTGTGAATGACAGAACCACTCCTGATCCCGTCCTCTTTTTATTTATTTATTTATTTATTTATTATGTTATGTTAATCACCATACATTACATCATTAGTTTTTGATGTAGTGTTCCATGATTCACTGTTTGTGTATAACACCCAGTGCTCCATGCAGTCCATCCTCTTTTTTTTGATAAGAGCCATTTGCAAGATGTCTTTCTTTTCTCTTATGCATACAGTGTTGTTGGAAGCTAGGGACCAGAATTCTGAGTTCAGCTATTCACATGGGACCATGGGCATTTTATGAAGTTACTTGTATTAATAGATTGTTTGGTTTGAAAAATAATAATTTGTATTTTTTAATAAATACATTTTTTTAAACTTTTGGTATATTTTATTTATTTATTTATTTTAAAATAATCTCTGCACCCAACATGGGGCTTGAACTCATGACCCCAAGATCAAGAGTTGCATGCTCTACCGACTGAGCCAGCCAGGTGTCCCCAATTTGTATTTTATGAAAACTATTTTTATGCAACTTGTGATGTAGTTATTTATTATATGATAGCAGTGCCAGACTTTTAAGGGAAAAAGCACCACCTAATGGCCAAATAGAGCACTAGACTGGCTTTGTCAAAACAGTATTTACAACCTAGGAATTCTGTGCACTTACGCATTGAAAGTTGAATATTAAATTGCAGTGATTTGTCATCATGCTTCACAGTTAATCCCTATTCTGTTCAGAGTTTCATTGATCCTATACTACTTGAATACTTATGCTGTACATTAACTTTATTATAGATCTCAGAGGGTATAGGGTTCCTCATTAACATTCTTGAACTAGAGCATTTTGCAAATGACTGAAAACAGAGAGCTGTAGGTACCCCATATTTCATCAGAATAAGAGTTACAATGTTGATAAAAATAGTATCTTTGAAGATTTATTCATGTATTAAATGTTTATTTATCACCAACCATATGCCAACTGATGTTCTAGTCTCTAGAGGGTATAACACTGAACAAAGCGGTTAAGGTCCCCACCCTTCTGAGCTTATCTGAGATAAGGTTGGGGACAGGTAGTACATGAGTAAACAAGTTTGTTTCAGATCAGAAGTGCTCAAAGGAAATAGGAAGGGTGATGTGACCGAAGGTGACCAGGAAGTACGGCTTACCTGGATAGGATGGGCAGGGAGAGCTTCTCAGAGGAGGTGACCTGAAGAGTGAGAAGGAACCATCCACTTGAAGAGCTGCAGAAACAGTATTCCTGGAGGGTCAGGGGCCTCGGAAATGAGGTGACATGCCTGAGGAACGAAAGCCAGGCTGGCGTGTGAGTGGAGTGCAGTAATCGGGAAATGGGGAGCAGGGAAGGGATGGGGTGAGATCAGAGAGGTAGCCAGGGGCCACAGTGTACAGGGATTTATAGATCTTGGGAAGTGTTTCATATTTTCTTTGCAGTGCAGTGAGAAGCTCTTGGAGAACTTTCTTTTTCCCTCTGCAGATGCCTTTATTTTACTTAATTCTTTAAAAAAATTATGGTAAAATATGTATAGCATAAAATCTGCCTTCATAACCATTTAGAAATGTGCAATTTTGTTGGCATTAATTGCTTTCACCCTCTTGTGCAACCATCACCATTATCTGTTCTCAAATGTTTTTCATCACCGTAAATAGAAGATCTGTGACCGTGTAGCCATGCTCTTCATGTCCCCTTCCCTCTGCAGCCCCTGGTAATCTCTCATCTACATTCTGTCTCTAAATTTGTCTGTTCTTGGGACCTCATACAAGTGGAGTCATACAATATTTATCCTTTTGTGTCTGGCTCATTTCACTGAGCATCATGTTCTCAAGGTTCATCCATGTTTCAGCTGTGCCAGAACTTCATTCCTTTTTATGGATAAATAATATTCCACTGTATGGATATCCCACATTTGGCATATTCATTTATCTGTTGATGGACACATGAGTTGTTCTCACCTTTTGGCTCTTGTGAATAATGTTTTGGTGAATATCGTGTATCTGTTTTAGCCCCTGTTTTCAGTTCTGTTGGGTATATACCTAAGAGTGGAATTGCTGGGTCATATGTTATTCTACGTTTAGCTGTCTGAGGAACCACCAAACTGTTTGCCACAGTGGCTGTCCACACTGGCAACCCATGAGGCTTCCAGTTTCTCCACGAGCTGTCAACACTTGTTATTTTCCCTTTTTATTTTATTTAATTTATTTATCTTTAAAAGATTTTATTTATTTATTTGAGAGAGAGCATGCAAGAGAGAGCATGAGCAGGGGGGAGGGGTAGAAGGAGGGAGAGAAGCGGGCTCCCTGTGGGGCTCGATCCCAGGACCCTGAGATCACGACCTGAGCTGGAGGTAGGTGCTTAACTGACTGAGCCACCCAGGCGCCCCTGGAAAAATGTCTTTTAAAGTCCTTTGCCCATTTTTAAATTGGGTGGGTTTTTTTTTTTAAGATTTTATTTACTTATTTTAGAGAGAGGGAGAGCTTGCGGGGGGTGGGGGGGAGTTGGGGAGGAAGGAGGCAGAGGCAGAGAGAGAGTCTCAAACAGAACTCCCTGCTGAGCACGGAGCCTAAGGTGGGACTTGATTTCATGACCCTGAGATCATGACCTGAGCCAAAATCAAGAGTTGAAAGCTCAACCGACTGAGCCACCCAGGTGCTCATGGTTTTTTGTTTTTTTCTTGTTGAGTTTTAGGAGTTCTTTATATACCCTGGTTATAAAGTCCTCTTTAGATACATGATCTGCAAATATTTTTTCTCAGTCTGTAGGTTGTCAGTTTCTTGATAATGTCCTTTAACGCACAAAAGTTTTTGATTTCGATGAAGTCCAGTTTATCTTTGTTTTCTTTGGTCCTGCCTTTGGTTTCATGTCTAAGGATGTATTGCCAATCCAAGAGCATGAAGATTGACCTCTGTATTTTCTGCTAAGAGTTTTATGGTTTTAACTCATATTTAGGTTTACTCTTTGAGTTCATTTTTACATGTAGTTTGAGGTAGGGTTTCTTGTAGAATTTTGAGCAGGGGAGTGACCTGTTATTCTGCTTTGGCAGTCCCGAATGTTACAAGTCAATAATGCTGGCTAGAAGGCTGCATATAATCAGGTTAGTTAGTTATAAATCTAAATGTGCTAAGTGAGTACTCGCAGAAAAGGTTGACCTTTACTTTTACCCCAATAGAAGTGTTTCCATTATCTTAACTTTGTTAATGTCTTTTGGAAGAATGACATATAAAAACTATATAATCCTTATTTGTCACTATTGAGGGATAATTTCATTCTTTTTTTTCCCTCAGATACAGTTTCCCAAAATTCTTCTTTGTCTTACTGTCATGAAGTTAGAGTTACTCACCATTCCCAGAATCCTTCTCCGGGAAGCAGTAGCCCCCGGCCTTCTGTGGTTGGACGCACAGGCCAGCGACCCAGAGGAGATGGCCAGGATTGGGACGCCGTGTCTTCCAGGTGACTGTTGAAAAGCCTGGTTAACTTGTGTGTGTGTGTTTTAGTTTCAGAGGGAGATTAATATTTTTCTCTATCATCTCTTTTGGAACATTACCATAAGTATTGGCCTCATGTTGAACCAGTTGTTTTCATACTTTTTTGACCATGACCTACAATAAGAAATAATACTACATTCAGCTCAATACTCTGTACATAGACATATGCTCTTACGTGTGTGCGTATGTGTGTTTGCGTGTGTGCACACCTGTGTGTGTGTCCTGCCAAAACAAGATGTTCACAAAGCAGTACTTTGATTCCATATGCTACATAGTGAACTATATTTTCTGTTTTCTATTTCATTAAATAAAGAATGAAAATTCTGACCTCTTGAATTGTTTTTATCAGCCACAAATGAAATGCGATCTAGTTTAAAAGCATAGCTTTAGATGATAGATACATTTTGATGATATTTTAAACCCACATTTGTAAGTCTAATCATAACTTAAATGCATCAGTATTTATTATTAAAGAGAATGATTAGCAACTATAAAACAAAGATTCCTTTAAGATGCACAATTTACGATATTTTACTTATTTGTGTAAATACAGGTTTTTATATATCAACTTTGCTTAAGGGGATTGGCGTGGTGTTTGTGTGTTACCTCATCCTTAGGCTACAGGCATCTTATGAACATACTAATTTCTTCTTTGGTGGTGTTTTAGTAAATGCTCGGTGAGATGAACACTGGTTTTTGGCTTGGTTTTCACTCGTGCCCCTGCGGCTGCAGGCTCACACTGATTCGTGTTGGCTGCATGCTTGGTCCTACGCCAAGTGCCGTACATGCTTTATCTCCTTTAGCTGTCCTCCTGACAGTCCTGTAATAGCAGAGGTATCACCATCATCATCATTTCACAGACAAGCCTGCTGTGGAAAGGCAGTGAGCCTCACCCCCGTGTATACAGTTGGTAAAGAGGAGGGCTGGTGTGGACAGTATGGTCTGAGAGCCTGTGCCCCTAATCCTTCTGTGGGAGCTGGTGTTGGGCCGACACAGCTTTCCTCTTTACTCGTAGAAAGCCTTCTGTCTCGTTCTCTAGGCGGTGTCTAGAGTGCTGCATGCGCATGCATTTTCACTCCTCACTGAGCACCTTCCTCATGGAGCCCTTTAGAGTTGGAGAGAAGCCCACCTCATTTTCCTATTTCGGGATGTTGAAATTGAAGAAATGACAAAACATATATTTAATTTTTGGAGTTTTCCATGTTCAGTAGCATTAGTGTATCTGTGATTCAGCTTCACTTATGGATAATATTAAAAGTCAAAAATTTGTAAATGTGAGGTTCAGCCCTTTCTATAGCACTTTATCCTCACCCCATCACTTGGGTAAGAATTTTTATGAAGAAAGCCAAGAAAGATGGGATGTCCCACTTTTTGGTATATTTTCAAAATCATGATGTGATGTTGAATGTACTAAATGAAGTAATCCATTTCTCCTCATGTTTTTCTGGCATTTTCTAGCAATCTTCGGTTGCTAACATTGGCTTACTTAGAACATTTGGTGAAAATCACAGAAAATCTAGGAAACTAAACGATTTAGTTTGGCCTCTATAAGTTGATTACAGAAGAACTTTGTTATGAATTGGCTTGCTCTTCTCTAGAAATGAATGGGTTATTAGTGCTAATGTTGATTGCTCTTAGAGGAATTTCAGGAACGTCATTTTAAAAAGCAATATATAAATGCATTTTTGGTTTCATTTACATTTTCGAGTCATCTTTATGAAATTCAATCTTATAAATTTGTCGAGGTTTCTCAAATCTGACCAGGATTGTTGCATGAAGCTATGTAGTTGTGTCTAAAGTGAAGCTTCTAATATGCCAGACAGCAGAGAGGCAGGAAACCTGTTTGTGGGCTGTTTCCACATTCAAGGATTATCCTTTATTTTACAGTGGAAGTAGTAGTCATGCTCCTGTGAACTCTCGGATATCTGTGCATTCGCCTTTGGATGTGGTTCACGTAGATCTGCCAGAGCTAGAAACTGAAGACACTCTGGAACTACAATTCCAGCAGCTCAGTCTTCCCCAGTTCTGTGTCTCTATTCTGGAATCAGCAGTTCCTCTCTTAAGAACAGGTTAGTTTTTGAAGTTGTAGTTCTTTTTATATAATTTGTCTTTGTTTTGTCTGTTTTCAGGGACTTTTATTTTTCTTTTTTTCGCCTATGTTATGACATTTAGAATCTGTATTTACTTATCTTTTGGGATACAAATTCTTCTTGTTCTTTTTTTTGTTGTTTTTTTAAAGATTTTATTTATTTATTTGAAAGAGAGAGAGAGTGTGTGCACAAGCAGGGGGAGGGGCAGAGGGAGAAGCACACTTACCTGTTGAGCAGGGAGCCCCATGTGAGGGGCTCAATCCCAGGACCCTGGGATCGTGACCTGAGCCGAAGGCAGATGCTTGTGCCCCTGGGATACAAATTTTTAAGCACTTAATATAGTCTTTTTATCTCCTAAGTAAATGTGGATGCCATGAGCATTGTTTGGATAGAGTATCAATAAAGAATCTGTCCTATTTGAATGGTTCTTCAAGCGCTGTGTCTTATTTTTGCCTGCTTAGAGGTGGTGGGGTGGGAAGCAGGATGGAGGTTTGTATTTGGGAAGTGTTAAAAATGTTTTTATCCTGAGGAAAACCAAATAACCCTAACTTACCACTGACTGAATAACTCTGCTTCCAGGAGTTAGAAGCACATATGAATTCATGTACTAGTAATGTGAAATAAAGAAAGGCTGAACTTCGGCATCATAAAGTATATATGTTTGTCTGCATGGTACACTGAGAAGAACAGTTTTAGATTTAATGATTTCTCATTTAACCTTTCTTAATTTGCTGTAAAAAGTCAGATTGATAATTATAAAGTTATATCTTGGTACATAAAATTTTCTAAATGTTCTCTTGCCCTTTTGTGATAAATTATTGCATAATTTGTAATTGTTCAATATCATAAGGGATTTCTAAGAGAACTTGCTCCAGCCGTTCTAATGGAACAGTTAATCTAGACCTTTATGATCTGGTAGTTTGCTTTACTTTTATTCATTGGAAATTGACCTTTGGTATGTGGGACAGGGAAGTCTTGATTGAATGTTCACCTTACAGGTAGTAGAGTTCCTTTGTTATTCTGTCTCTGTGGAGAAAAGAGATTGCTTTGGTGGGTGTGACAGAACAGTTTCTTTTGGAATTTTTTTTTAAAGATTTATTTACTTATTTGAGAGAGAGAGAGAGCGTGCGCATATGAGCAGGGGGCAGTTCGGGGGCGGGGGTTGGGGAGAGAGAGAGAGAATCCTCAAGCAGACTCCCTGATGAGCAGGGAGCCCGATGTGGGGCTCAATCCCTGACATCATGACCCGAGCCGAAATCAAGAGTCAGATACTCAACTGACTGAGCCACCCAGGCACCCCTCTTTTGGAATTTTTATAGACTTTTAGGTTAATAGAGGCTTGAGAACCTGTTTCAGGTGGATTTTCTTGAAGTTTCTTCAGCAAACGCCATCATGCACATTTATTACTTTCGTTGGTCCAGTGGAAGCTCAGATTCCCAGGCCGCTCAGGTGTGGTGTAATACTTCTGACAAGGGTTAAGCCTTCTAGCACTAAATAGGAGATTCACAGAATGCATTTTCTAAACCTAACCTGGTGCTTTGTCACATATTACATGTAACACAGACGGTCTCTGAATTAGAAAAATCTTAACCTCACAGCGTTTTTAGTTAGATTTTGCTACTTTCTTTTTGAATATCTTTCTCACTTATGAGCACATTGGATTTGTTGTGGTTAAATAGTATTGTGATTGGAACAGAGATGTTAATGGTGGTTATAGATTGTGACTTCCCTGTTCATCTCTTTCAGTGATTCTAAAGACATCAAAAAAATAAAAAGACAAATAGGAGTTTGGGGGCATGACTGACTAGAGGATTGAGCAGTATGATATCTAGCTGTTCATTTGAAAGTTAACATTTTTTCTTATCTCCTGTTTATATTCCTAGGTAGTAGACAAATGATAATAAGAGTTCTGGAATTGCTTGCAGAGGATATGATACTTATTGGTGAAGCAATTTCAGAAGATATCTGGGATGACAGCAGTCTTTTTGCTATAGATATGGTGAGAATCAGTGTTTTCCTTGGGATACGGTAAATAGTATTTTATTTTATTTTGATCCTTTTAAGCTGGTTTCATTGTCTCATTAGTCTTTGAAAGCTTTCTTTCCAGCCACTGTGTCCCAGGCTTATTTTGTGCATTCTGGAACAGGCCATTTCTCTAGAAATTCTGGTTACTTTAATTAATTAATTAGTTAATTAATTAATTTTTGATTCTGGTTACTTGTAATGGGGGATATATATTGAAACTAAAAACAGGCCAAAGGGGTCCTTTATAGCTACTGTCATATCATTTTTTTTCTTTTAGTAATTGAACTAGGAAATACGTATTTTAAAAAAAGAGTTCAGATTGCTATATTTCTGATTTTAAACTTGTATTTCCTTGCTCATATTTTGTACTGTTGCTCATAGAAAATCTTATTTTTTAGCAATATCAACATAATTGCTCATCAGCTTTAACCTTCAGCGCATACTAAGTAATTTCAGAATAGTAGTGTTTGTATCACTGTGATCAATAACCGATAAAGTTCAAGATTTCTTGGCAGTTCTTTTTGACTTAGACTAAATCTCACTAAAAATACGTAGTCAAGGGGCACCTGGGTGGCTCAGTCAGTTGAGTATCCGACTCTTGATTTCGGCTCAGGTGATGTCAGAGTCATGAGCTTGAGCCCCACGTTGGGCTCTGTGCTGAGCATAGAGTCTACTTGAGATTCTCTCTCTCCCTCTGCCCCTCCCCCCACTCAAGCTCTCTCTTGCATGTACTTTCTGTCTCTCTCTAAAATAAATAAATAAAATCTTAAAAGAAAAAAGAATATACAGTCAAAAAACTGTGCCTCAAAGTCACTTGAAAGAATTCTTTTCTCTGTTAACAGTTTATTATACAGTTATATTTGTTTTTACTTTTGGGAATTATTTTCTCCTCGTAAACATGTAATTCAGAGATGTTCCCCTGTCATCCTGTTCTCTGGTTTATTTTTTCCATTTTTATTTTAGTTTTTGCAAACATAAGCGGGTAAGCACGTAGATTCTCATTGCTCTTCCCACATCTTACATAAGAGGTAGTATGTCACATGCGGTTTTACAGCTTGTTTTTATAACTTAAAAATATATCCCATGTGCGTGGAATAATAGGTATGGAGATTTTTTCATGTCCATATGTGGAGGTGTTCATCCTTCTGTTTTATAGGTCACGAGTGTCTCAGTGTGTGTTTATTCGCCTGTCTCCTATTGTTGGACTCAATTGCTAATATGAATTATGTGATATGAATAACGTGCATATATCATTTCATACATGTACAAGTGTGTCTCTAGGGTAGATTTCTTTAAGTAGCATTGCTGTATCAAAAAGGTTGTCAGAGGGAGGGTGGATGTGGGGACTGGCAAAATGGATGAAGGGGAGTGAGAGGTACGGGCTTCTAGTTATGGAATGTCTAAGTCATGGGGATGAAAGGAACAGCAGTACAGCATAGGGAATATAATCAGTGATATTGTAATACCATCATATGGTGACAGATGGGAGCTACACTTGTGAGCATAGCATAAAATTTAGAGTTGTGGAATCACTGTATTGTACACCTGAAACTAAATGTAACATTGTCTGTCAACTATACTTAAATTGAAAAAGTAAATGTATTGTAAATCATAGATATTGTTGCATTCTCCTTTATGGCTATACCATTTCATTCACTCCCCAGCAGTTTATTAGAATGTGTTTTCTCCTACACACTCAGCAGTAGGGTTTATAGTCAAACCTCACATTTTTGCCATTCTGATAAGTGAGATATGATATGTCAGTGTAGTATTAATTTGTTTTTCTGTATGAGTAAAGTTGAGCATCTTTTTGTAACTTTAAGGGTCATTTTTATTTCTTTTTCTATAAACAGTCCAGGCATTTATCCATTTATCATCCATTTATCTCTTGGGTCATTGGTCTTTTATTCTTTTAACTGATTTCTACAAGCTTTTATATATTAAGGACTTTGACTTTCCAAAACAAGTTGCAATTTTATTCCCTCAGGTTTTTCTTTCTTCCTAATGACGCTTTTGACTATGCAAAATCTTTTATTCATTTGTTTGTTTTTTTAAAAAGATTTATTTATTTGAGAGAGAGAGAGAGAGAGCGTGAGCACAGATGGGACAGGCAGAGGGAAAGGGAGAGAGAATCTTCAGCAGAATCCCCACTGAGCGAGGATCCCAATGCGGGGCTCCATCCCATGACCCTGAGATCGTGACCTGAGCCGAAATCAAGAGTTGGATGGACGCTAACCGACTGAGCCACAGGAACCTCTTCATTTGTTTATTTTTGCATAGCTGGCTTTATCAGTTTCTTTTTTAAAAATTGGTTCTGGATTTTGAATCATAGAAGGACTTTCTTCACACCTTGGGAATAACATGCTCTGTCTTTCCATTTCTTGAAATCTACATCTTTGTCTTTTAAGAGTCTTTTTCTCGTATAGATTTTGTACATTTCTTATTGTTTATTCACATATATGTGTGTGTATATATATTTGTGTGGGTGTTTAACAGCTTTATTGAGGTATAATTGACATATAATAAGTTGCACATGTTTTAAAAAGTTTTTTGATACATTTTGACATATGAATACACATGATATAGTTTGCATTTTCTAGAATTTGGTATCTATGAACTCATATGCTTTTTTGTCTGCTTTCAGTAGGATTACTCTGAGATATTGCCATGTTGATGTGTGTATCAGTAGCTCATTTTACTACTAGATGCCGTGTTCTTTGCTATTTGTATTTCAGTAGGGAAGATAATTTTGGAGAGTATGGCTTTATTTATTTTTTTGAAGGAAGTGTTTTGATAAGTAATATTTCACATGCGTGATCAACATGTGTACAGGAACCTCAGGAATGTTAGATTACAACCTATTATTTTCCTAAATGTGTAAATTAGCAGTATGTCTCCATGTAATTAGAAACCATATCCTTTTTTACATCTCAATATATCATAAATCATTTGTCATTTTATACCTCCGTCTTAAAATTATGTGATTTCTTTGAAGAACTGATATTCTATCTTTTTTATTAATGTAAACTGGTAACTTATGTCTTTCTTTTTTTGTTTATGCTTGCCTTGTCAGAGAAGCAAAAGCAAAATTTATTAGTCACAAAAATATATATTGATTCCCATAGTTGCCAGTTTTTCTTCTCTTTATGTTATTTTGACCTAGGTCTGTCTTTGTTTTATTAAACTTTGTTATGGACTGCCTGATCCTTATGAATAGAGGTTAGAACCTAAAAAACAAACAAAATACTGATGTTTACATAATACCAATACCTGTGTGTGGAAAACCCAAACCTTAAGACACACACACACCTCTTGAAAAGAAAAACACATTATTTTACAATACGGATAATATATTGTTTCAAGTCCTTCAATTTCTTTATCCATAAAATAGGGACAATAGTTCTTAATCTTAGTTTTTCTTTAGTCCTTAAGGTTATCATACTATTTGGTAGTACTTTTTAGAAGATTTTCACATATTGAAGGTTTTCAACAAGTGATTTTTTTCTTAGAAGTGTGAAGAATGTTTTATCGGTTGCTTCTTAAATTAACTTAAATTTTCTTGGCCAGAACATTTATCTGTAAAAGTTAGTCATTCACTTTTAACTTTTGGCTGCTGATCTTTTATGATTCAATGAATTATTTTTACTTTAAAGGTTAAATCTGTTGTAGAAGTGCCAACTGGTATGATAGAAATGTTAAATAAAACAGTACTGCTTAAAATTATATTTGATTTACTTTTACTTGTTTAAAAAAATGAATGCCGCCTATATTAATGGAAGCAAACAATAGAATTTCTTAATATCCCTACTTTTATCAAGCTTAAAAGGGAAGATAGAAGCAGTATTTTTGTTGAGCCATTTAAGGAAAATAATGTGTTGCTACCAATTCAGAAAGTAGATACCTGAGGGTATGTAATCAAATCTCTAGACTTCTCCCAGTAGTGATAATAACAGTCATGTCTGGAGCTCCACAGTTCAGTTTGCATAAGCATAGTCAAAAGCACCCACCATCTCCATTGAATGTTTTAATTTCCCTTGAAGTAAATAAAAGGAAAAAAATATTTTTAATGAACTTATGTTTTGTTAAGATAAAAAATTTGCTAAGCACTTATAAAAGTTAGGTTGACCTAAAGTATGTCATCCCTTCTTTGCTTCCGTTTGAAATCAAGTCTGTTTTATCTTCATTCACATGGTAAGTTAGGTTCAAGGAGTGAGGATCTTTACTTCATGCCAGATAACCCCAGGCCCCTGGGGGCTGTCTGCCGTTCATGTTTTGCCCTTCTCCTCTCTGTCGCTCCTGTCATTGCAGTGTCATGAAAAACAGTCTTTTCTCCTCCTTTATGACTCGTTGCTTCCACATTCCCATCTGACCTGCTGTGAGTAGGTAACTTAGCTATTCAGGCATGTTGAAGAATTGCTGGTTGGAGTTCAAGTGGGGCTGAGAGCATTGTGAACGGATCTAGAGAGAAGGGCTTTGTACCCAGTAAGGGCTCAGTAAGGGTAAGTGAAGCCGACTGTGAATTTATAATTGGGTGAGTGGAATCTCTAATTAGCATAGGCCTCCCCTGCTGCTGCCACCAGTCCAGAAACAGTTATTTTAGTTCACCAAACATTTCTTGATTGCCCATTATATGCTAGGCACTGGGGGTGCAAGATGAATAAGAGGCAGTTCTTTTCACTCTTGTGAGGATAGATACGTCGGCCGTGACACCAGTAAAACAGAGGTGAGCACGGAGGAATAATAGTTTAAAAAGATAGTCTAAGGATAGCACTTACTCTGTTGTAGTCCCTGTTTAAGCACTCTGTGTTTATGAAGTTACTTAATCATCACGACCCTGTAAGGCAGATAACACGTTACAGATGAGGAAATGGAGGCTCAGTTTCTTTTTCAGGGTCACTTAAGAGTCTAGGTTTTCAATCATGTTTTATTGCCAAGGATGCCTTGACAACCCTCCCATCTTAGAATCCCGGGGTGGGGTGGGGGAGGAACTTTTTGTAAATCATGACTGAGCTGGGTCTTAAATTATAAGTATGATGTGGCTAAGCAGTAAAGGTAGGGTTTTTATCTGGCCGAGGGGAAGGGAATGACAGGGAGGAATGCATAGTGCTGACTGGTGGTGAAGGGTAGGGCTGGTGGGGGCATGCAAGCAATACAGCACAGAACTCGAGGTGGAAGATGTGGGAGAGACCCTGGTGGGCCGTAGGGTGTGCTCCCTGGTGCTGAGTAGTGTGGTCTCCATTCGGAAGGCAGGATGGGCTTGGTCTTCCACAGGAGAATGCCTGGGGAGGTTTGCACAGGCTGCAGCGGAAGGGAAGTATGGAGTATGAGGCTGGAAGCATGGGGGGGTGGGGGCAGAGCCCAATCCAGCAGAGCCCAATCATTTCAGAGGCTTCACAGTATCTACTACCTATTTTGTAATGTGCAGATAGTGGAGAAATTGTGTTTGCACTGTAAATTCTGTTTTGTTGAGAATATTTGGAGTATTTTGCTAATCTGATTTAATTCTGTACCTTCTTTTGTAAAAGCTATAAATATCCTCTGAAAACTGGCCTTCCTCAGCCTCTCCATCAACTACTTCACAGCATTTTGAACATTTCTAGCCCAGCGAATTAAAACTGGACCAGTTTCTGTTGTTTTTCAATCCTTTCTTTTCTTAAAACATTAAAACAAATCTTTTTTTTTTTGCTTAGAAAAAATGCTGGAAATGGTGAAAATTGCAAGCCTGAATCTACATAGTACTTTCTTTTTATACTATTTGAGAAGCACTCAACATATTATTGGAATTAATAAGGTTATTTGAAACAGTTTCACAAATAAATAGAGTTTTAGAAAAAGCTCTATAATACTGAGATTTTAAATTAATGTTCATTAAGTTGTGTCAGAGTTAATGTTGAATAACAGATATGTTGTTTGTAGGTGTATAAAAGTATTATTTTAATGGAGAGGTGCTGTGTGGAAGGATTGCATGTCAAAATAGTAAGATTGTCTCTGTGTTTCTAGTTTGTTTTCTTTAGACTGGCAGTCATTAATATAATGGCTTCTGGTTTAAATTTTATTAATTTTTAGTTTTATTTTCTTTGGATTAGGGAAGATACCTTTAAATAAAGATACTTTTAAATACCTTTAAATTAGAGAAGATACCTTCATTTAAAAATGAAGTTTTCTTTTTGGTTAAGTAAATGGTTAGTTTTTGTCAGTGTTTCTTGGACACTTGAGGAGTTGTATTCTTTGAAATGTTCAAAGTTTATATCAACTTATTTATGAATTAAGTTAAAAATGACTGGGTTAAAACCTGCATGACCATCTTTGTTTCAATAACAGGTTTTGCTTGATACTGTATGTTATTCAGACCATACAGACTCAATTCATATTGGGTCTTTACTCTTTTTTTAATTTTTTTGTAAAGATTTTATTTATTTGACAGAGAGAGAGACAGTGAGAGAGGAAACACAAGCAGGGGAAGTGGGAGAGGTAGAAGCAGGCTTCCCGCTGAGCAGGGAGCCCGACGCGGGGCTCGATCCCAGGACCCTGGGACCATGACCTGAGCCGAACGCAGATGCTTAACAAGTGGGCCACCCAGGCGCCCCTGGGTCTTTACTCTTAATTATACATTTCATCAAGAGAAAATGACCCCCTTTATCCAATTTTTTTTGCCTTGAATTATTCATTATTCATATTTCATAGATTTTTTATTCATATTTCACTACACATTTAATTTTTAACCTTTTATGCACAAAGATAAAGGTATCTTTTTTTATGTGTGCCAATGATTAATTTTGTTTTTTACTTTAACATGAAAGCATATTTGACTTATAGGAAAATTTAAACTTTTTGTAGCACATTTATGCTTGGTCTTCTCTCAAAATTTTTTGCTATTTCTTTTGTTTCCTTTTTTATTTTATTTTTTTACTGCATAGAATATTTTGTCTTCTTTTTTACTTTGCTAATGATTTGGAAAGTATCATAGTTTTAATTTTGTGTTTGTTTTAAAACTCAACACTATCAAATGATCCATGTAAATAACAAGTGTTTTCTCATCTATGTAATTTGTGTGTGTGTGGTAAAATATACATAACAAAATTTACCATTTTGACCTTTTTTTTAAAAATTATATTTTATTATGTTATGTTAATCACCATACATTACATCATTAGTATTTGATGTAGTGTTCCATGATTCACTGTTTGCGTTTAACACCCAGTGCTCCATGCAATACGTGCCCTCCTTAATATCCATCACCAGGCTGACCCTTCCCCCCACCCCCCTCCCTTCTAGAAACCTCAGTTTGTTTCTCAGAGTCCATAGTCTCTCATGGTTCGTCTTCCCCTCCGATTCCCCCCCTTCATTTTTCCCTTCCTACTATCTTTTTTTTTTTTTTAATTTTTTTAAACATAAAATGTATTATTTGCTTCAGAGGTACAGGTCTGTGATTCATCAGTCTTACACAATTCACAGCTCACCATAGCACATACCATCCCCAGTGTCCATCACCCAGCCACCCCATCCCTCCCACCCCCCTCCACTCCAGCAACTCTCAGTTTGTTTCCTGAGATTAAGAGTCTCTTATGGTTTGTCTCCCTCTCTAGTTTCATCTTGTTTCATTTTTTCTTCCCTTCCCTTATGATCCTCTGTCTTGTTTCTCAAATTCCTCATATCAATGAGATCATATGATACTTGTCTTTCTCTGATTGACTTTATTTCGCTCAGCATAATACCCTCTAGTTCCATCCACGTCGTTGCAAATGGCAAGATTTCATTTTTTTGATGGCTGCATAATATTCCATTGTGTGTATATGTATATATATATATATATATATATATATATATACCACATCTTCTTTATCCATTCATCTGTTGATGGACATCTTGGCTCTTTCCATAGTTTGGCTATTGTGGACATTGCTGCTATAAACATTGGGGTGCATGTACCCCTTCGGATCACTACATATGTATCTTTGGGGTAAATACCCAGTCGTGCAATTGCTGGGTCATAGGGTAGTTCCATTTTGACCCTTTGTGAGCATATAATTTAGTGTCATTAAGTACA
Source organism: Halichoerus grypus (assembly GCF_964656455.1). NCBI lineage: Eukaryota > Metazoa > Chordata > Mammalia > Carnivora > Phocidae > Halichoerus > Halichoerus grypus. Next base: position 7,699,717 of record NC_135724.1, read on the forward strand.
TTCACATTGTTGTACAATCACACTGTTTATCTCCAAAACTTTTCCATCATCTCAAACTGAAACTCTGTACCCTAAACAGTAACTCTCCTTTCCCCTTTTCCCCAGCCCCTGGCAGCTATTATCCTACATTTTTCTTTATGAATTTACTGTTGTAGGTACCTCATGTAAGTGCAATGAATCGTACAATATCAGTCTTTCTGTATCTTGCTTATTTTACTTAGCATGTTTTCAAGGCTCATCCGTATTATGTCATGTGTCAGAATTTCATTGCTTTTTAAGGCTGAATGATGTTTCGCTGTACATATATATGACGTACCACATTTTGTTTATCTGTTCATCTGTTCATAGACACGTTTCCACCTTTTGGCTATTGTGAATACTGTTTTTGTGAACAATGATGTACAAGTACGTGTCTGAGTCGCCGCTTTCAATTCTCATAGGTATATTACCCAAAAGTGAATCTGCTGGATCATACAGTATTTTTATGTTTAATATTTTGAGGAACTGCCGTACTCTTTCCAAACTGACTTGACCATTTTACATATTCACCAGCAACACACAAAGGTTCTAGTTTCTCTGCATCTTTGCTAAAACTTGTTATTTTCCATTATTTTTGATAATAGCCATCATAATGGATGTGAAGCCATATCTCATTGTGACTTTGATCCTGTATATAATTTTTTTGGGGCCTCATACCTTTTAATTTTGCTTCCAATATATTTATCCTTGAACAAAAAAATCTGGCATACATTTTTATCCTTAGTTTACAGGTTATTTCCTATTTTTATTTTCCTATATTCTCAATGGAAAGGTGAGAGTAAGATCTCCAGTGCTTGTTTGTTCTACTATCTTACTGATGCTATCCTTTTACCAGCTCGTTTATGGGCCATGTCAGCATGTGTAAGATGTATTTTGGTCTATATTGTCATGATTTGCAAGTTAGCCGACTATGTTGCAGCTTTCTCTTTGTATTTTATGTATGCCTTTCAACTTAAAGGATATAACTTCTAGTTAAGTACTAAATTATCTATAAATTTATGATGGCAGAACACTTGCCTTTAAATAACCTTATTACGTGGAGAGTTCATACAATTTTATATTTAATTGTTTTTTTAATGATCTGACTTTCCCTGTTTCATTTCTTTAGTAACTTTAGGATCAGTTTGAGGGCATGGATGTCTCTTGTGCTAATGCATTTTCCCCCATTATACCTGCCACTGTGTTAAGCATATAGTAAGCCTAATAAATACTTCATTAGAGATTTGCATGCCGAGTTTTGAAGTTAGAATAATTAAGCACTAGAAACTAGGAGGAGTTTGTTTCGTTAAGCTTTTGTATTTTGTTTATTTTTATTCATTATTAGAAGTATTGTTTGAAGAAACTTTAGGTGTGCTTATTTTTCATTTGTAGTGCTTTAAATTACTTCAGCAGGTATGGCTTATTCTTTTTTTTTTTTTTTAAAGATTTTATTTATCTATTTATTTATTTATCAGTCAATCAGTGAGATTGAGGGAGTGAGAGAGAGAGGCAGGCAGATGGAGAAGCGGACTTTCCACTGAGCAGGGAGCCCGATGAGGAGCTCAGTCCCAGGACCCCGGGATCACGACCTGAGCCGAAGGCAGACGCTTAACCGACTGAGCCACCCAGGCGTCCCGGTATAGGTCATTGTTACAGGGAGGAATAAATTTTTGTTTTGGTTTTTGTTCTTCAGTCATAGTATCTTAAATTATTCTCCGTGAAATTTTCCATACTGGCTCCCTAAAATTTATTGTTTTCCTGTTTCGTGTTTAAATGTCTGCAGAAAGAGAAACTCCTCATGGTGTTGGGGTCCCTGGGAGATACCATGTGCTACCATAAAAGCGGAGTGAGCTTGGACCAACCCGAGGTCGTGCTTGTGCACCACCGGATGGCCTTTGTCAGCATTTCACTGTTCGCAGTCCGAGTACTGCAGTTGCTTCTCCCTGTTGAGAAGGTAAGGCAGGTAATGTTGCTTGTAGTGTATGGAATATTACAAGTAAGTGCTCTGTCATGTATTTCTTCTGGTCACTTCATGGTGTACAAAGATTATATTGGAAATGTAGTCATTGAGAAAGACTAACATTTCTGAACAGTTTTGACAAATCATTTAATAGAAAAAAACCAGTAATTCTAAAAAAGTTTTTTTCTTTAGGTAACAGAATTGTAGTGTAACATGTTTAGAAAGTACACAGTTCACTGCATTTTTACAAAGTGAATATATCTGTGTTTAAAAAGTGACCACCACCCCAGAACATGAAATAGACTATTACCAGCATTTCAAAGTCCCTTCCCATCCATTACCTCTCCTTCCTCCGTCCAAGCTAAACTCCTCCTTTCTGACTTCTGTCAATATAGATCAGTTTGTCTGTTTTTCAACATTACATAAATGGAATTATAAGGTATGTATTTGCTCAAGATCTTTTTTGAGGTTCATCACTGTTGTTGCTTATAGCAGTTGTTTGTTAAGTTTTTATTGAAAAATACAATTCCATTTTATAACTGTATATTAAAGATGATTTTAGTAGGTGTACCTATTTCTTTTAAATCATCTCTGAATTTGAATGTTAGTGGTAAAATATCTCAAGTGATTCACGCACATGTGTTTTATAGTGTACTTATTGCAAAAAGAAAGGTGTGGCATGTTTTGATGAAGGTATGGGAGAAATTACTGCAACTAAAGAACTAGTTCCTGTGCCTTTTGTTGTCCTTTGTTATAGACATTTGCCCTTTTGTGGAATTCCGCAGAGCGTATAGTCTAAACTCCATTTTTTCATAACACTTATATATGCAGTATACTATCAGGTCACCTGGGAAAGCAAGAATAAAACATTAAATTTTTATTAAAGATTTATTTATTTGAAAGAGAGAGAGAGAGAGCGTGTGCACAAGTAGGAGGGGCAGAGGGAGAAGGAGAGAAAGAATCTTAAGCAGACCCTGCTGAGCACAGAGCCTGACGGAGAGCTCGATCTCACCACCTGAGATCACGACCTGAGCCGAAACCAAGAGTCAGATGCTTAACTGACTGTGCCACCCACGCACCCCAAAATATTAAATATTAAATTTAGTATTTTGCTTTAGGGAAAAGAGCATCACTTTTGTTAATTTTAATTTTTAACTTCATTCATTCGTTACTATGAAGAAGTGACTAATCTGAAGAAATTCTCTGTGTTGAGGAAATTTTCCAATGTTAGAAGTATTATAAATTGAAGAATTCCAGTCATATAAGATTGTAATTGCATTTAAAATATGGAAGTCTCACTTTACATGATATTATATACTGAAAAATTAGTAGTGCTATATTAACTTGTTATTAAGTATTGCAAATGATCAATCTATCTATAGGTTGTACTATTGATGGAAAACTTATCAATTATATCATATAGTTTTATTTATTGCTTATTACAGATTTTTTTCATTTATGTGCTTTTTGGGCAGGAATCAACTAAAGTAGAAATCAGTAATTTGTTTTATTTTGCGTTACTTCAGTGTTAGAATAATATAAAGCCTCCATGCCTCTTTTACTTTTTGAAGTTAGTTATTTTTTATTTGTTTTTGTTTTTGAAGGCAAGTAAGTATCTGTGAATTTTGGTAGTTGGCACTTCATTAGAAGGCCATGGAGGAGATGGTAATTAGGGTATCAGTTTGTAGATGGTTGTAATTGCTTTGATTAAGAACTTTAAAATGAGATCTAAACAAAAATCCTCTGCCATTTCTGTTAAAATGTCTTCTTTCAGTTTATATGAATACAAGATTATGCTGCCCTCTGCCTGTTGCTGGCCCACCAAAAGTTGAAGTGCAGTTTGGATTCTGAAACTTACAACCTGGAAAGTGGTTTTTAAATATGAGTTGCCACTTCCCAAATATATAATTTGGAAGTTGGAAAATGATAATATGAATCTGTGTAGAGATTTCCTGGATTTGAAAGTTTTGACAAAATGACCTTGAAGGCCTTTCTGAAGTTGATAATTATTGGTTGAAAAGATTTTGGACAATACCTATGTACAGGTTAAAACAATGCATTAGTAATCTTATGAAAAAGAATTTGGTTGGATAAATCAAATTGGTAAAAATAAGTGCTAAAAATACTGGCCCTGTGCTGGAAGCAGGATCCAGAGCATCCTAGGAACCTCTGGGACTGTTTCTTAGCTAGCTGACTAAGGGTAAGGAAGAATTTATACCACAAGGCTTTGACTTTTTCAGTGAGATATATATAATCCAATAATTTGCTAAAGCTGATAGATTCAGAGTAGCACTTCTCAAAGTGTAATGTGCAGAGGGATCACCTAGGATCTTGCATATTTCCATCCTTTAGTTCTGGAGTAGGACTTGAAAGTCTGCGTCCTAACAAGCCCTTTAGATAATGCTGTGCCTGCTCTGAGTGGGAAGGTATAGAGAGAGCAGTGTTATGCCCCTTTCCCCCTCAGCACATGAAATGATGTTGTTGATTGTTTTTATCTAATAGTGGTGATGGATTTGCTGTGAAGTATCTTCACTTTTAGTTCTGACTGACATGTGACTAATGCTTATATATATAGGACAGCTGTCTTCAGTCTCTCGACTGTGATCAGTCCATTGGGCCATGCCAGCATTAAATTTGAGACTGTAGCATGGTGCTTTGAGTTGCTGAGATGATGAAGTTTCAGATGTAGGGAGGAAGAGTGAAGATGTCAGAATTCCTTAGTGTTGGGGTGAAAAGAAGAAAGGAAATTAATATTTATTAAGTGAGATATGCTAGACATCTGCTCGTGCTTAATTCTCACATCAGCTATTCTTACTTTTCTCACTAGAGTCAGAGAGAGCTCTTTTAAAATTAGAACACAGTGCCTTTGGCATTAGATCCATGAGGATTTGGTATCCTAGCATAGTGCCCAACTCACAAAATCTCCTTGGCTAATTCCTCTTTCTCTTCCTAACCTTTGAAAGGAGTAGAACCCCAGGACTGACCAAGGTCCTCATGAGATATCCTCCCATTTGTGGTCTTAAATACCATCAATTTGCTGACACCTCCTGGATTTATAGTTCCAGAACACATGTGTCCCCTGAACTGCAAACTCGTTTTTCAGTTCTGCTCTGTTCTTTCTATAGTCTTCCTTCTCTGGGTAGATAGCACCTTCATTCTTCTAGTTGGTTGTTGATCAGGCAGAACGCTTAGAGTCATCCTTGATTCCTGTCTTTCACACATCCCTGGATCTAGTCCCTCTGCAGAATTTGTCATTTCTTCTTTGACATCTATCTGGAATCTGAACACTTCTAGCCATTCCCACCGCTGTTACCAGGGTTCAAGCCCCTTTCGTGCCTAGATTGTTGCAGTAACTTCCTCAATGATGTCCCACCTTCCACCCTTGCACTGTTTCACCTTTTCTCTACAGACTGCTCTTGATACTTGCTTGAAATTTTCCAGTGCTTCCTCCAAAGACAAGTTTTAAGCCTTAGCTGATGTGGTCACTTTGCCCCTGCGCCCATCCTTCAGTGTTAGCTTCACTGGTCTTCTTGCTGCCAGATATACCCTATTTCTGGGTCTTTGTACTTGCAGTTCCCTCTTCTACGGATGCTTTTCCTCCAGATAACCCGCACAGCTCCTCACTCCTCCAGGTCTTTACTGAAATGTTGCCTTATCAGAGAGGCCTTCCCCTCTAGAGTAGTAGCACTTCCCTTGTTCTGCTCCCCATTGTATCTCTTCCTCTCCATCTTTTCCATCCCTTGTTTGTTTTTCTTCTTAGCACTGCTGGTCACACTGATATCTTATGAAGTATATTGATTTACTCTGCCTTCTTCACTGGAATGTTCACTTCGTGAGGGCAGAGGCTCTGTTTGCTTCCTGCTGTGCCCCCAGGATCTGGCTTATGGTAGGGGAACACAGTAGGGGCCCAATAAGTGTTTGCTGAGTGAGCAAATAATAGGTGATCAGGTAATTCAGTTTGCCTCTCTTTTTTCCCCACTAAGAGAGTTCTTCACAGAATCATGAAATTTCTCTTGACTTTCTAATAGCTGCTATCTTAATAGCGGGTTTTTTTTTTTCATGCTTATGTTTGATTCCTTTGGTTTCTGATATTTATTTGGCAACTTTATTTCATACAGAAGCATTATTTAACTGATTCAGACCTTAATTTTAGATTTTCAGGCGGTAACTAATTATTCTTAAAATAAGTTATCCATGAAATAAATGGTGACCAAACCTACTTTAATAAAGACATTATTTTAGCCAAAGTAGTGAGCTCTGCCAAATTATTTTCTCCAAACATTAAATTTTTAATCCTTTTTGTTTCCTTAATTGATTCATAGAATCCTATCACTAAACTATAATCATTAAAAAAACAGAACCCAAACAGTTCTTTCAATTTTAAATCAGTTGAAGTTAAAATATGTATTATTTCATTTGGGCCTGTGGTTTTATACTAATTAAGGGTCAGTCTTCTTTGGGTGTTCTAGAACTATTTAAATATTGTTGAATTTCCCTTTTTCCCTCTAAAATACAAACTAAACAAAAAATCAATTTCTGTTCAAATCAATCTGTAGTTATGTTTGATTTAGTGTTATTCAATTCAATATGTAGTTAATAAGCCCTGGGTTATGTGTTCAGCTTTGTTTGGTTGGGAAGTGCTCGTCTTCAGGAGTTTATTGCATTATTCTGGAGATTTATGTGCACAGCATGAAATAATCAGATCAAAAAGCCTCCTGCCTTCAGTTCAGTAGCAGAGTTATAAACAAGGTGGAGGGTCCAGTTCTAGCTGTTGGTAGTTCTGGTTGTTGGTTTGGGGAAGAAGTTAAGCATCCTGTGTCCCAGGCTTTGGGAAAATGTTGAAATTTGGACTTCAGTTATTCTGGGCAGAGAAAAATTACATTGAACAAGACACAGAAGTGAGTAGTGCATTAGGGAATAGAATTTTCTTTGGAAAAGCATAGACTTTGTGATAGAGAATGATAAAAATAGAAAGTTGAGCTAGCTATATGAGTAGTCTACCATGTTTTTCTTAAAAAATTTTTTAACTTTTTTTTTTTTTTTAATTCATTAAGGCAAGCCACCTTTTACCGGAGTCTATGTCAGCAGCATTATTTCTAGTTTCTTTGGACATGCCTATTTCTTTGGAATATCCAAATATTCACGAAGCTGTTGTGGCATATTTGGAACAGCTGAATTCTGAAAACTACAGTATTTATAAACGAACTGCAGAGGCTGTTTATTCAATTGAATGTACCTGTAACTTCCTGTCTGATGTTGGGAAGGAGGTAAACAGTTTTGTTAATAGCTTTGAAATATTCCTTTGCTAAAATATTTGGAAAATGTAGCCTATACTTTCAAATCAATGGACATACCATAACTGAATTGTTGGAGGCGGGGTATATTATTACTGAATGGTCATTTATCATATTAAAGTAAGGATATGATTTGTGTAAAGGTAAACGAAGATGTTACGAGACTGATGCACTGCCTACTGCATGAGGGGGCAGGTAAACGAAGACTGTAGATGGATGAATGGTGTGTGTTCATGAGACCGGTGGTTTTTAAAAAGGCAGTAATTATTATCAATGTCTGAATATTTAATAGTTCCTTTTTGAAGTGATTTACTTTGTATGAACACTGTGACAGTTGACATAAACACAAGTATAAGGGCCATTTTAGTGCTTATCTGTAGACACACGTTTCCTTTAATATTTTATGGATTCTTAGTACTCACTCACACAAAGAGCCTGATTTTTATTAAATAAAACCATGAACTAGATTGTTTGTAAGGTAGGATGACTTTAGGTGCCATGTTATAGCAATAATTATATATTGTTATTTATCCCTTTTAGAGAAACTGTTAATTAGGATGTTTAATATGTTATCAATGAAGGGGTTAGTGAGTCTTAAAATAGACACTGACTACAATAGTTGTTTACTGTTTGAAAGTACCAAAATGGGTCCTGAAGATCTTAAAAAATTAGGAGCTAAATATTTATTCCTTTTATTCCCTACAGTGGAAGCTATCTCAACCTCTAATTTTCCTTTAGTTACCCATTATTTTTTTTCCTTTTCTTTAGCCATATCTCAATGCCAATGGCTTCTTGTTTCCTCCGTAATAGAAGTGCAGATTGTCTTTAAATTGAATTATTTCTGTGGTATTCTGCATGGTCAGTTAATCATGCATGTATTGGTTATCCTTTATGTTTGTAGAAGCAGTCAGGATGTAGAAGGAGGAAATGGATCATAAAAATACATGAGTCCTGCTCTGAGTCTACAGTTAGTAGGGAAATAGGGCTACAAACAAATAGCCACTCAGTTGTAACCTTAAGCCTACTTAGAGGTGAAAAATAGAAACCTTTCTTGGGCATTTCGTGAGGAATTTTTCCTCCTGGGCTGACATTTTTAGTTTGCTTGTTGGATAAGTGGACTTAAGCAAATATTAACAGTCTCAAGGACTCTGAATGATCTAATTTCCTTTTTTTTTTTTTTTTTAAATTTAAATTTTACTTAGTTAACATACAGTGCAATATTGGTTTCTGGAGTAGAATTCAGTGACTCATCACTTACATATAACAGCCAGTGCTCATCACAAAAAGTGCCCTCCTTAATACCTTTCACCCATCTGTCCCATCCCACAGCCACCTCCATCAATCAACCCTCAGTTCTCTATCGTTAAGAGGCTCTTATGGTTTATTTTCCTGTCTCCTCCTCCAACCCCTTCCCATATGTTCATCTGTTTTCTTTCTTAATGAATGATCTAATTTCTTGAAGTTGCTTAGTTAGCTGTTGAGAATTCTATTGTACATGAATTTGACATTTACTGTTTCATTCTGCCCTTTTTTTTAGGGAGAGAAGAATCTCTTAGAATTAGTGGAGCTGGCAGACCAAGCCTTGCGAAGCTTTTCCTATCATCAGCATTTCCCCCTAATAAAGGAAATCATCTGCATGTGTTCAAAGATGTAATATTCTCTTTCTTGATATGATTATATTATTATAGGGTGTACTGTGTATGTGTGCACTTAGAAGCAATGAAAACAGAACTGGTCTTAAATCTTGTTACTGTTTTTTAGTTAAAATTGTTTTTATATATGTCTGACTTCTAAACTATATATATAGCTGCATTAGGGCAGTCAGCTATTTTATTCAGGGGCAGACTTTAAAAATGTCATGCCTGTAATCAAAATGAATTATCCCTGGATTTTTATACATTTGTTTTGGTGTCCATCCAAACTAAGTATTCAAGCATTTGTTTATTTATCTTTAAAGTTTTAATTAATAACTTAATTGAGGGTTTTTTAATGTTTCATTGCTTCCTACCTTTTTCCTATACGGATTTTTAGAATGCGTCATGCATTGGTTAATTTATTTTGAAGACATTGGGGGTGCCTGGGTGGCTCAGTTGGTTAAGTGTGTGTCTGCCTTTGGCTGAGGTCATGATCCCAGGGTCCTGGGATTAAGCCTCACATCAGGCTCCCTGCTCAACAGGGAAGTCTGCTTTCTCACCCTCCCTCCCTCTGCTCATGCTCTCTCTCTCTCTCAAATAAATAAATAAAATCTTAAATAAATATTTTGAAGACATTGGAGCAGATTCCTATTTAGAATTTAGTATCTTCATTGCTTTTGGAAAGAGTAAATTCCATGATGATAAATATTAAGTATGGGAGGGCGCCTGGGTGGCTCAGTCGTTAGGCGTCTGCCTTCAGCTCAGGTCATGATCCCAGGGTCCTGGGATCGAGCCCCACGTCAGGCTCCCTGCTCCGCAGGAAGCCTGCTTGTCCCTCTCCCACTCCCCCTGCTTGTGTTCCCTCTATCGCTGTCTCTCTCTCTCTGTCAAATAAATAAATAAAATCTTAAAAAAAAAAATTAAGTATGGGATGTTTAAATTAATTAATTACCTCACATAGTTAATGATTATGTGTGTGTGTGTGTGTGTTTATGTGTGGTAAGAACATTTGAGATCTGTTCTCTTAACAAGTATCAAGAATACAATACAGTATTATTAAGTGTAGTCATAGAGAACATTAGATCTCCAGAATTTGTACATCCTGAAAACCTGAAACCTTGTACGCTTTGACCAACATCTCCACATTTCCTGTGTTCCTCAGCCCCTGGCCACCACTATTCTGCTCTCTGTTTTTATGAGTTTGACATTTTTAGATTACACATATAAATGAGATTATGCAGTATATTTGTCTTTCTGTACCTGGTTTAGGTTAATTTAACATAATGTCCTCGTGCTTCATCTATGTTGTTACAAATGATAGGATTTCTTTCTTTTTTAAGGCTGAGTAATATTACATTGTATATATATATACTACATTTTTTTTATTTGTTCATCCATCCATGGACACTTGATTGTTTTCATATATAGTTACTCTTGAACAACACAGATTTGAACTGTGAAGGTCCACTTATATGAGGGTTTTTTCAATAAATATATGTGCAGTACTGTAAAGGTATTTTCTCTTAGGATTTTTTAAACTTTTTTTCCCCTTTGGCTTTATTGTAAGACTACAATGTATATGTAACACTTATAAAATACAAAGTATGTGTTAATCATCTGTTTATGTTACTTGGAGGGATTCTGGTCAACAGTAGGCTATTACTAGTTACGTTTTTGGGGAGTCAAAAGTTATACATGGATTTTTAACTGCATGGAGGTCAGTGCCCCTAACCCTTGTGTTGTTCAGAGGTCAGCTGTATTGGCTAGTGTGAATAATACTGGGATGAACATGGGAGTACAGATATTTCTTCGAGATATTTATTTCATTTCCTTTGCATTTATAATCAGTAGTGGGATTGCTGGATCATATGGTAGGTTCTACTTTTGATTTTGAGGAAACACCATACTGTTTTCGATAATGGCTGTATCAGTTTACATTCCAAATGTGGGTTTTTAAAGACTTTTTTGGTACTTTTTAAGAGAATATTTTTTTCCATTGAGACAAGTAAGTGCTTAGGTAAATTAATACTGGGTTAGTTAAATAAGATCTCAGTTGGAGGAGTTGGAGTAGGAAGAAACCCCTTCCACTATGCTTTTCAGTCTCTTTAATAACTCACTTACCTTAGATGTCTTGGATATTTTACCTTTTTACCAGTTGGAAATCTGCACAGGCCAGTCCATTACTTCAAGGAGAAAGTCAGAAGGTGTTTCTACGCATGTTATCTCACCCATTACTGCAAGTGAAAGTTGAAACTTACAATTGCTGTCTGGAAATTATTAAGGTGGGTTTTTTTGGTTTTTGTTTTCTGTTGTTGAGAGAGCTAATAGTGGATTCTCTTATTTTATTTTATTTTTTATATAGTATTTTATTTTTTAAGTAGGCTCCATGCCCAGCATGGGGCTTGAACTCATGACCCTGAGATCAAGAGTTGCATGCTCTACTGAGCCAGCCAGTGCCTCTGGATTCTCTTACTAAAACTCTAAAATTAGTTGACATTTTGCATGAGATACAAGAATTATTACCATAGAAATAAATGACATTTATCAACTTTAAGAAACTTTTGCTATTAATTCCCTAAATAGCAAGTCTAGCAATTGAATTGCTTTGTTAGAAGATTTGTTAAGAATTACCTTTGTGTTGTGTTATTTAATGATGGAAGCATTGTAAGAAAATGTTGATTTCTACCATGTATTCGGGGTGCCAGGGTGGCTCAGTTGGTTAAGCGTCTGCCTTCAGTTTAGGTCGTGGTCTCAGGGTCCTGGGATTGAACCCCATTTCGGGCTCCCCAATCAGCGGGGAGTCTGCTTCTCCCTTTCCCTTTGCACCCCCTGCCTCCCATCCTGCTCATGCTCTTTTCTCTCATATAAATAAATAAAGTCTTTAAAACTAAGGAACAAAAGTCATTTCTATGCTCAGGAAAAATTTTGGGTTATTAACCTTAAATTTTATAGTGTCATGTCTGTTTTCTTAGTAATATTTTTCTTTTGAAGAAAATATTTTTCTATCTTTTTAAGCTATAAGATATTTCAGCATAGAATAGTACATCAAATATTAACTATTTCAATATTGAAAAGAACATTGTACATAGGACAGTACTGAAAAATATATGTTTCTATGTACTCTTGAAATTATACTCTTGGGATGTCTGGGTGGCTCAGTTGATTAAGTGTCTGCCTTCAGCTCAGGTCGAGATCCCAGGGTCCTGGGATCGAGTCCTGAATCAGGCTCCCTGCTCAGCGGGGAGCCTGCTTCGCCCTCTGCCGCTCCCCCTGCCTATGCACGTGTGCTCTCTCTCTCTCTGACAGATAAATAAATAGAATCCTAAAAAAAAAAGAAAGAAAATGTACTCTTGTATTTAACATTTTTGTAAATGCTAACTAGATATAACAGATGTTTACATTTTGCCACTTTAATTCTGACCCTCTTTTATTCAGAGAAATAAAAATACTAGTTATAACAAACTTCTTTCCTTTCTTTTTTCCCCTTTCTTCATCCACCAAGACAACCACTCTTACAAAGTTGGTGTTTGTCCTTCCCATCCATGTGTTTTATATAGTTTTACTATATATGTGTGTCTTTATGAATAATATATACAACTGATTTTTGTGCTTAAAAATGTATATAATTTCATACTGTATGTATGTTTTTGCTGCCTTATGCCTTTCATTTAATGGTGGACTCCTACCAGTTCATTCATCTTAACTGCTCTTTAGTTTGAAAATACTTTTCATTTATTGATATAAATTTAGGTTCAGTCTACTTTTCACTGAAATAAGTTTTTCAGTATTTTCATTGATGGTCTGTAACTGATGGTACATGTGTTTGAAAATGCCATGATTTTACCTTCTTCTGGAACGATAGTTTTGCTGGATATGGAAGTATAGGTCGACTGCTATTTCCCTTAGCACTTTGTCAAGAGTGCTGCTTTCTTGTTAGGCTTCTGTCATTGTTGAGAAGTCTGCTATCAGTTAAATTATAATTTCATTGGATTTTTTTCCCTCTAGTTGCTTTTAAGATCTTTTCCTTGTCTCTGCTTTTCTCAGTTTCATTGCAGTGTGTCTTTGTGTACATTTTTTATTTATCTTGTTTAGTACTCTTCAGCCAAAAGATTCATGTCTACCTTCATTTCTGATAATTCTCAATTACTACTATTTCTCTTATCCTTGCTGTTCTCTCCAAGTAGAACTCTTACTAGATCTGTGTTAGTCCTTCTTATTTTACCCTCTGTGTCTTTTAAATCCGCTTTCACATTTTCCATATCTTTTTTTGATTTGTTTGGATGGAATTCCTCAGTGCAGTCATTCAGTACACTAGTTCTTTCCTCAGCTATTTCTAACTTGCTTTTTAAAAATGTGGTAAAATATATGTAACACAAAATTTACCACTTAGTCATTTTTAAGTATACAGGTAAGTGTCATTAAGCACATTCACATTGTTGTGCAACCGTTATCATTCTCCATTTCGAGAACTTTTTATCTTCCCGAATTGAAACTCTGCCCTTTAAACAATAATTTCCCATTCTCCCTACCCCCCGGTCCTGGTAACCATCATTCTACCTTCTGACTGAATGAGACTGTGCTGGGTATCTCATATAAGTGGAGTCATATAGTATTTGCCTTTTTGTATCTGGTTAATCTCACTTAGCATGATGTCTTCATAGTTCATATTATAGCATATATCAGAATTACATTCCTTTTTAAAGACTGTATAATATTCTGTTGCATGTAATTATATTTGTTGAAGGATCACTATCTGATGAAGGACTTTTGGCTATTGTGAACAATGCTTCTTTGAACGTGGGCATACTAATATCTGAGTCCCTGCTTTTATTTCTTTTGGGTATATATATCCAGAAGTAGAATTACTGGATCGCATGGTAGTTCTATTTTTAATGTTTTTGAGGAACTGCCATGCTGTTTTCCATAGTGGCTGCATCATTTCACGTCCCCACCAGTAGTGCACAGTTTCAGTTTCTCTACATGCTCCCTAACAGTTGTTATTTTCTCTTTTTTCTTTCTTTTAATAATAGCCACCCAATCTCATTGTGATTGCATTTAATTTATTTATCAAGTTTTAAATTTCACTGATTCCATTTTTGATTATTAGACTTTTTCTTTGCTTTTTTAACTTATTTATTTATTTATTTTTTTCCTATAATGGTCTTTCATTTTCTTCTTTTGCTTCTTTGGAAATTGTGAACATACTTACTTTATAATTTATTAAGATTTTTCTATTATATAGAATGCTTTCATTTATTATGGCCATTGAATCTCTCAAATGCTGATTTCAGCAGGTGATGTGATTTTTGATTGTAAGGTTTTCTTTGGCAGGTGGTTTATACTTTGGGAATCTCGTATTCTGTAGACATTGGTTTTATATCTGCTTCTGCCTTGTTTCCAGGGATTTGACAGAGTTGATAGGTGCTGTAGCCCGGGAGGGGCTTGTTAGGAAGATACATTTTCATTTAAGTATGTAGAAATGTTCATCAAAAGAACACCTGAGAGGGAAAGATAGAGGGTGGCAAGTGGCTAATTAAGAGAAGCTAGTGCCTTTGAAAATTGAAGGCGTTGGGATCTAGAATATTGATGGCTAACTGAGCATAGGTGGGCTTAGGTATAACAGCATGTTGAAGGTACTTCCTTCCATTGATAATATATTTTCTTTGAGATTGAAAATAAGTGGCATGTTTAGTGTGTTTGAAATGACTGGCATGAGTAGAAGTTTGATAAAATCAAATAGCAGGATTTGGGGGTTGAATTGAGGGCCCAGTTGATTGTTTTTATAATCTTAATAGTGAAACTAATCTACTTTGCATGATTGGCTAGCTGTTTGTGGTTTTGGAGAATGTGAACATTTGGATCCATCAAGGGTTGTGGTTTTTCCTTGATGATGGAAGGGAAGGCCTTTGGTGAACGTGAGCTGAGTAGTTGAAGTGATAGCCCATAGAATCAAAGGAAATAAAAGCTAGATGGAAGAAAGTAGTTAAGACTTATAGACTGGAGGTCAAAGAAGTAGTATATTGTGAGGTGTTAAGCAAGGTAGAAACCTGTGTTTATGATTTTAGAGGGGAAATAAGTGGAAGCTAAGTTGAAGTGTTCCTGAGTTACAAGGCAGATAATGGTTATTGAGATGAGGAGGTCAAGAAGCTGAGATCCATATGTGTGGGATAGTTCTTACCCTCAGAAATTTAGAATAGTGGAATTGGTTTTGATGTTCAGGTCCTTGAAGTGGACTTTAATGAATTCCTTGGAATGCCTTGCCAGCCATTATGAAGCTTTGAATTTTATTCTTTTATTTATTTATTTATTTATTTATTTATATTTATTTGAGAGAGAGAATGAGAGAGAGAGAGCACATCAGAAGGGGGAGGGTCAGAGGGAGAAGCAGACTCCCTGCTGAGCAGGGAGCCCGATGCGGGACTCGATCCTGGGACTCCAGGATCATGACCTGAGCCGAAGGCAGTCACTTAACCAACTGAGCCACCCAGGCGCCCTGAATTTTATTCTAAGTACAGTGAGAAGCTATGAATGATTTTAGGCAGGGAAGTGATTTGATCTGTTTACCTTTTTAAAAAGATCATTCTTCCTATTGTGTGGGGAATTGATTGTCAGGGGTCAGGAGTGGAAGCCAAAAGACCAATTCCACTCTAGTAGCCCCTGTGAGTTATGATCATGTGGTGGAGATGAAGGAGAAAAATGAATTCAGGATGTATTATGGACGTAGAGCTGGTTGGTCTGCTGATAATGGGAATAGGATATAGAAAGTGGTCAAAGAGGAATTCTGGAGTTTTGGATTTAGTAGTTGGATTGATGGTGGTGTCCTAAGTATCAGATTGTGGGTTGGATAGAACTGTTTTGAACCAGTCGGATGATCTGGTGAGAGACTGGGGGAGAGAAGGCCATTTAGGGTCTAACGGGTTAGAAGTTGGGCACTGAAGGAGCCAGCAGCAGAAACAGAAGTGTCTGAGGTGAAAGGGGAGCATGCTTTCCTGGGCAGAGTCAGATGACAACAGAAGTGAGCCCATTGGGTTTGGTGTCAGGGGGTTTGACAGGAGGCCTCTAGGGGGTGGTGGGGCCTGACATCCTACCAGTGTGGGTGGAGGAGAACCTGGGAGTGAGCACATCGAGACTGAGGACTTGTGCTGTGATGCAGAGCTGGAAGATAGGCTGTGAGCAGCAGGGACCCCTTAGAGTGTGTCAGAGGAGTACTCCTCCTCTGAAGAAGAAGTAGTGAAGGTGCTGGAGGAGAAGACAGTTGGAGGAACTAATAGGTGTTAGGAGGAGACCTAGGATGCAGTTTAGCAGGTAGGACTGGTCTTTGACAGCATTCATAGTGTTTTTTGTGTTGTGAAAAGACCAATATAGGTAAGTTGATATATTTAGTGATGAGAAAGAAAGGTGTTTCATTAAGGATTTATTTTTATTTTAATAATAAAAAATTATGAACAACTTCACGAGATTATGATTGTCTCAGAAGTTTGGTTATTTAATTTATCAAAACTCTTCTTGTTGGCAGAAAGTAACATAACATATATCCTAACATATATCATGTAACATGCCTCAAAAGGCAAGAGAAATTTTTTTCATCGTCTATCAGGTAAAAGAAAAGTTTCAGTAAAGTGAAAAAAATTAGAATTAAATTGTAAACAGAAGAAAGAGGAATCCTTTGGAAAAATTAGTGTCACTAATTTTTAAAAACTATTTTACAGGAATGCTTAGGTGTCCATAATGTCACTAAACCTGTGTCTTCACTTTGTAATGGAATTCATTTTCTACTTCACCCGAAAGTTTTGTATGAAATCTCTGCATTTGGCATTCAAGAGCCCAAAAATGAGGTATGGCATAAGAGTAAATGCAAAAGACAAGTGTACTTATTAGATACTCAGTTAAATCAAGATCCTATTCTACTATAACTAGATAGTATAATGAGAAGTTGAAAAGAAACTTGTTTTTGATTTATGGGTTCAGTTGAGATGTTATTTACATAAAAAGAAATGTTAAGGAAAACGTGAGAATCAAGGTAAAGCATATACTTGTTCTCAAAGAATTCAGAGGAAGCTCTTATGTTTTTCATGTAAGATATGAACTCTACAGCATTACAGCCAGCAGGTTATTTCATCGGGGAAATTTTTATTTAATGTAAACATATACCTTAAAGATTAAAAAAAAAAAGGAAATCATTAGGGAGGAAGGCTAGCTGAGAACAGAATGTAAGATGAAGCTATGGAATATGAGCATTTGAAGGAAGAGATGTTAATTAGAGCACCTTTCCAGATTTGACACAATGTGACAGGTGCACGGGTGACTTTAGTGGGAGCCTCACTTTGCCGATCACGTGATGCGTGTTGTTGAACAGGTGAATGCTGCCGCCAAGGCCATCCTGCTCTATCTGCTGCAGGGACGGTTGATGATGACGGCGGGGACCTGGAACAAGTTTATGGAGTCTCTCTGTCCTGTCATTCCAGTGCTGCAGGTACTCTGGGCGAGTCCCCGTTTCCTACACCGTTTATCTCGGGCGAGTGTGATTGATTGAAACGTGTGCAGACAGCAGAGCTGTCCTGTGAAAGGAATGAGGAGACGCCGTGAAGGCTCTGTGGGGAAGGGGGCAGGGAGTGGGTGGCTGTCTTGTTTCTGGAAGAAGGTCAAACCAGGAGAGCTAATTTGTCTGTGTGCACTTTATGGATCTGGGTGGGAGGTTAAGAAGAGGGGTGCAGGCATTTGGCACTGACTGTGAAAAATAGAACTCAGCCTTATATAAAGGCTTTTAGGCAAAGCTAACAGTGCTTCTCAAGCAGATGTTACATAACTAAACTTGCCTGTGAATTGCATCCATGTATGTATGTGATCAGAGTGCTACTTTGATTCACAGGTTCTGGGAAACAGGCGTTTCAGCAGTGATTCTGGGCACTGAGGAGGAGTGAGGGGCGTTCAGGGCACTCCCCGCCTCCACCTGTCATGTGGGCACAGGTCTGAGGATCTGGGAAGCACCTCATCTAGGGGAGGTGCCACTATCAGAATCTTGGGAAATAGAAAATCAGCAAGTGTCAAGAGAGTTGGCGTATTTTCCTGAAGTTGTCCAATATTGTTTTTTAAATACA
Organism: Halichoerus grypus; assembly: GCF_964656455.1. Classification (NCBI taxonomy): domain Eukaryota; kingdom Metazoa; phylum Chordata; class Mammalia; order Carnivora; family Phocidae; genus Halichoerus; species Halichoerus grypus. The sequence continues at coordinate 7,717,721 of NC_135724.1, forward strand.
ACTTTACATAGGCTTCTTACCTCACATAGGTTATTTTGACAAGTGACTATTCACCTGAGTTGAAAGAAATTTAGGAGTTGCTCGACAGGCTAATATAATTCTTATTTTCAAGTTAAAAGGTTCAGCAATATGTATAAAACCAAGAGTAATTTCTCTTTTTCTGCAATCTTAGGGCTATGCTGACACAGAAGATCCTTTGGGTAACTCCATTCTCCTCCTGAGCAAAGGGAGTCCTGAGGCAGGCGAAGGGGCTCTCCCCTGCACCACCCGACTGAAGTCCATGCTGCGGCTCCTGCTTGTCAGAAAGCCGTCGTAAGTGTCGCACGATCTTCTGTGTGTACAAGATTAGTGGGAGCATTCTAAGAAACTAGAGTAATTCTATCATTCCCAAGTACGGTAGAACTAGAGAAGGTAAAGGGAATGACTCTCCATTGTTAGGCAGAGAGAGGAGACCAGTGTGTGAAACTAAACAGACATGAGGGTGGACCTTTGGGTGCTTTCCCGAAACCTTCCCTGGCGGCCAGCCTCGCTGTCAGATCAGCGTGCGTTCTGGCGCTGCCGTTCTGAGTGCTGTGGGCGGGTTCGAGAGCCACGGGGATGCATAGATTGGAAATGGCCTCCTCTTCTAAACATTTGTCCTGAAAATCAAGTGTTCATAAAAGTGTGGTGGACCAGTTGACCATATACCAGAGTAAGTAGGCATTTTAATCTTGCTTAGTTTGTCCTCGTATTTGGGAAACTGGAAAAGTGTTCTTTTCCCCACCACTAGTATAAGTGTCATTTAAACTAAAAGAAAAGAAAAATACATTGCCTTCTTTCCCTCTCTGTCAGTGCGACGTGGATCTTCTCTGTAGCTCTCTTTAGGTAACAGTGGTTAGATTTTCCCTCACTGAGAAGAGAAAAAAGCTTAGAGTCATGATGGGTAAGCAGTGATGAAGGGCAAGAGTCGGTTGCAAAGGCTAGGAGGATCAGACGTCCTTTTGACAGTGGATAACTTTGCTTTACTCAAACCTTACATCAGGATAATACAGTGGCTTATTTATAAACACACGGTCAGACTGAAAAATAAGGAAGTAGGTGGAAATAATCTAAAACATTAAGAGAATGGAGGGAGGAAGATCAAGAAAAGAGACTACAACCATAGCATAGAGAGTAAAGTTACCTAGAGAGTAAAGTGATACAGGAAGCAGGGGCAGATGGAGTTAAAATGCCTGTTCTCCTCAGGAGTTGGTCTCCATACAACTGGGCAGTGTCTTTATTAATGTGCTAGGGTAGTATTCTTCACCCCCGGATTTGGCCATGTAACACAATAGAAGTTTATTTCCTGTTCACCTTTGGGGGCCCACAGTCTCCACGTAAACAAAGACATACTCATCAGGCAGGACATTCCAAGGGCTTAGAGATCCCCTCCCAGGAGCCCAGGGCAAGGCCAGAGCGCTTTTCCAGTAAGGTAATTTTCTATCACACAGATCTTACAATAGTTTGAATTATATATTTGTTCTCATCTGAGTCATTCTGTCCCCACCAGACCATAAACTCTATGTAGGCAAGAACCCTGTCCATTGCTGATCTTTATGTCCTTAGAACTTCATAAAGTACCTTGGACATAAATATGCTCAAAACATATTTGTTGAAGGAACTAAGTGGTGAGAATAACTGGACTTGTTTCCCCATGCTAAACCTAAAAAAAGGCTAAATTTGTATACTAGAGGAGATGCATAAGTATATGCTTTATATATTCCACTCTGGCCTTCTTGCTGGGGGCTGACAGCCCCAGAGTTTAATATAGATGGCCTTGGCTTGGAATGAAAGGAGCAAAGGAAAAGCTTTCTGTAGGTGTCTTGCTATTCTAACAGCAGATGGTAGAGGGAGAAAGTTTGTCTGACTTCTCACACCATCTTGGGGTAAATATCAGTACTCTGAAGATGATATCTATTAATAAAATCACTGTAAATTTCTGGTAGATTTGGGAAGTACTTATTGGATGTTAACTATGTGCCTAAGAGCCGTGGTAGGCTGTAGGAAATTAACAGCACTCAACGTGGGCACAGCACCGCCCATATGGAATTGGGCATGTAATTGGGAGAAGAAATGTTACCAGTTATACTTTATTATTAATTGTAGTAAAGCAAGATCAGTGGTATGCCACAGGGACTTCAGGGTGACAGGACCACACACAGCAAGGTGACCTAGCCTTGGCTGCGGTAGGGAGGGCTCCCTGAGTCGTCTTATAAGTGATACTTAAAACCTGGAACTTGGGTTATCACTTCAGATTTTCCCAGTTTTTATGTAGATAAAGAAGAACCTGTCAGAGTAGTGATAGATATCTGGTTGTCTCACTCTCTCCCAGCTGTCAGAATAGTGATAGATATCTGGTTGTCTCACTCTCTCCCAGCTCCATGCCCTTTGCACTTGATTGTTTTTCATTTTTCCATTTCATTGTCTAATGGCATGTAATATTTAATCTTTTCTTAAAATCTCCCACCTTCTACTCAACTGACCTTAATCCTAATCCATTCCAGATAAAATAGAATTTTGATGGTAATCACAAATATTTGCATTTTCTTATTTGGGAAGAATCTGTTTGACTCCTAATATAAGAACATCTTCATACATTGTTGTGACATCACATTTTAGTTATTAATGTGATTACTCTCCTGGAGGTTTGACCTAATGTTTATATTCTGTTCATGAGTCTGTGATAATTTTTGATTTTGAGCTAGATCACTAGACTTCAAGTCAGGGGTTATGGATGTAATTTCCAGATTTTACTAATTTATTGCCGTTGACTGTGATACTGACCATGGACTGTGAAGTCTCAGTGAGTCTGTCTCTTCATTTGTAACTTGATTATTCTTTATTTCTGATATTTATTTATAAATATAAAATTGAAAGAATAATTGTAGTTGTACACTATTTTAATAGAAAAATAAAGTACCTTTGTTAGTAATGTCAGTATAAACATGGCAAATTATTGTGTTGATATACAATAATGCTTTGTGATTATAGGCTTTTACAGTATAGACATTGTATATTACAAAATGTTGACTAAAACACTTTGTTTCTTTAGGGTCCGTTCACTAGCATTAAAGCTTTTAGCGTGTCATCTCACAAGGGAAGAAGGGGCTGACAGGAAGCGCCCTTCAATAGATGCCAGAGTTCTCTCCAGAGTCACTAATTTATTTATCGTGAAAAAACCTATTGAACTCAAATTGGATGACAGAAGAGAACTGATTATTAAGGTGACTATAACTGTTGGGTTTATTATTTCGTGGCTACTTGTACATTTGTATATCACATATTTTATGTTACATTCTTTAGTTTGTGTGTGCATCTGAGAGGAGAAGTACCAGCTAGCTTCAAGTGTGGTTATTCATGGCTAGTTTGAAATTGTGTTCTGGCCTTGTCTGGCTTCTGGATACATTTACTTATTGAGTAAATATTTCTTGGGTGCCCACTGTATGCCAGGCATTATATCCCTTTCATTTAATATATATACTGGAAGTGCAAATTAATTTGAATAGCATCTTAAATACAATATAAGGTTAATGTAGTGGAAAGAAATTCTGTGGTGACTCTTTTTTTTTTTTTTTTTTTATTTGAGAGAGAGAGTGAGAGAGAGAGAGAGCACAAGAGGGGGGAGTGGGAGAGGGAGAAGCAGACTCCCTGCCGAGCAGGGAGCCCGATGCGGGACTCGATCCCGGGACTCCAGGATCATGACCTGAGCCGAAGGCAGTCGCTTAACCAACTGAGCCACCCAGGCGCCCGCTGTGGTGACTCTTAAAAACAAATATTACTGACATAAAAACTATTGGAAGTTCTTCTTGTTCTCATGTTGGAAACAGCCTATAAGGGAAAAGGCGAAAGTTCCTATGATACAAGTTAGCCTCTTCGTTATGAGAGGCAAATATAATATAGGTGTCAAAGGTGGTTTCTCTTAAGTGTTACAGTGGTTCTGGGATTTTGTCGTTAATCTCTTTCCTAAATCTTTGGCTTCTTATATACCTCCAGAGGCATATCATCCATTTTCCTATCTTTAGCCAGGACTGTACCCAGATCATCCTGGACCAATGCAGGATTAGATAAAGAAAAGCTATTCGTTATCTTCACTGATTCATTCCTATTCTTTATAGCTTCTCTTGTGACTTCAAGGGTACAGTCTGTCAGTTTTTATTGAAGTTTAGACCAACCCCCCAAAGCCTGTGGTGGTATTGTACAGCCCCAGATAATACGATGGATTTTTTAAATGTTCTTCTAATCTGAGTGTTCAGGGCCATGTGACAAGCCCCAGCAGGAGGATTGGAGAACCTTCCCCTGACTACAGGTTTCGTCCTCCTGGGGACTCCCTGAGTATTGACCACTGGTAGTTGTTCCTGTGCCCTGTGAGTGATGTGGAGGAAGGTGGGGAGGAGGGGTTCTAGCACTGTCTTTGCAAGTCCATGTTAGGGCCAGAAGACAGCAGTGTGGCGGGCGGTGGGGGGGGGAGGGGGGGGAGGAGTGTTGTCTTTGTCCTTTTCCTCTCCCCCTTCACTTTTGGGTTTGCCACCTCAGACCCTGTCCTGGCATGAAGTAACAGTTAGAGACTGGTATTGGGAGTGGCTGTGTTGGAGTGCTGGGCAGCAAGTCCTAGTAGAGAGCCATGTGCTTCTAAGAGGGGAGAAAGGCAGAGGGCCAGGGAATTCTAGCTGTTGGCTTCTGGGAGCCATGGAGAAATATGGAGTCACATGTCTGGGGTCACTATTCTTTGGTTACCACCTGTAGAGATGTTGGGTAGCTTGGTTTTCTGTGAAGTTCTTAAGGTGCTAATGGGTTATGAGTTACTTCCTGGCACAAATATAATCTTAAAAAGAAAGGCTTATTTGACATGATGGCTCTTTGTTTTAGATCCTAAGTTTTCCCTGACATAGCACATCATTGCTACAAATTTACACATAAATATATCACTTAAGTAAGTGGACTTTGGAGCTTTTGTTCTTATGATATGAATTATGTAATTTTTATTGCACAATTGGAAGTAGATGAAAACAATTTCTTTTTTTTTTTTTCTGGTTTTCAGTTGGAGACTGTTGAAAAGGTATATGAAATCTTTACCTCAGATGATATCGATCTTGTTTTGAGAAAGTCAGCTGCAGAACAGTTAGCTGTGATTATGCAAGGTAATGTCTTTTAAGGAAAATGATTTCTGTAGTGCTGGTAATTGAATTTTAGATAGCTATTTGCAATGGTATCAGGAGTTGCGAACTGCAGTTTTGGGGGCCAGATACAGGCTATGGCCTGGTTTTGTTTTTTTTTTTTTTTTTATAGCCCTTAAAAATGGTTTTAACATTTTTATTTAAAAAAAATTTTTTTTTAAATATTTTATTTATTTATTTGACAGAGAGAGACACAGTGAAAGAAGGAACACAAGCAGGGGGAGTGGGAGAGGGAGAGGCAGGCTTCCTGCTGAGCAGGGAGCCTGATGTGGGGCTCGATCCCACGACCTGAGCCGAAGGCAAACGCCTAACGACTGAGCCACCCAGGCACCCCTATTTTTTTAAAAATTTTTAAAAAGATTTTATTGATTTGAGAGAGAGAGACAGAGCACAAGCAGGGGGAGGGGCAGAGGGAGAGGCAGAAGTAGGCTCCCCACTGAGCAGGGAGCCCAATATGGGGCTGGATCCCAGGACCCCTGGATCATGACCTCCGCCAAAGGCAGATGCTTGATGGACTGAGCCACTCAGGTGCCCTGGTTTTAACATTTTTAAAGAGTTATTAAGAAAAAGAAACAAAGAATATGTGACAAAGACGATTTGTGACCCGCAAAATCTACCATATTTTCTATCTAGTTCTTTTCAGAAAAATATGCTGACCCCTAGTCGAGATTACCATTATTTAAGCTGTAGAATGTCATTTGATAGAATTATCTTCCTTCTAAAATATTTATAAAATTTTAATAGTGAACTGGATGTTCCTTTCTCAATTTATGTAGTACATGATTTTTTCAGTTTGTTCCATCTTGGGTAAGAAATCAATCAAACAGTACTCTGTAGGTAGATAAAATAAAAATAGTGCATTGTAACTTTGTATTTTCTTTAAAAGTTTATTTTAAAAAAACAACTAGTAAAATACATTGCTAACTTTATTTGTAGTGTTGTTATTCCACAGGCTTCCATTCTTTGGGTTAGTTTTTTATTTTTCCCTGTATGTGATGTATGTCATTTATCTTTAATATTTGAGAGAAATGATAATTTTGCACTTACATAAAAAGATTCTAACCTGGAACATGGGATGTACTTAATGTTCCTGCCCTGACGTTAGTGGAAACTGGGATGAGAAGAGTAATTTGAAAAAGCATACCCAACATATTTGTGGCTTTAATAATGGTACAGACTACAGAAAATAAGGCTCTAGAAAATGTGAACAGCCTTGGCTAAGAAAATCATAAAACTTTTCGAGAGTATTCTTCCAGTATTCTTAATTACAAAAATAAAGCTTATAATTTTGGTATACACTGTATTGGCAGGTAGTGGAAACTTTTTTTTTTAAAGTGGCAGCCAAAGGTAGTTCTAGTCATAGCTACTAATTCAATATCAATATGTGTATTTGTGTGTTTTTCTCATTGTATATATGCATATTCTCAATGAGAGTTATAGGAGAACAAGTTAAGAAAATTTGTCTGCGAGATGTTAAATACTTATAACTAATCTATAAGCAGCTAGAGATTTTGTTGCTAGTGATATCAGTGGTGTGTGTGTGTGTGTGTATATGCACACACGTATGTCTTACTATGTGTGTGTGCACGTATGCCTTACTGTGTGTGTGCACGTGTGTCTGTGTGTGTGTGTGTGTGTACGCACGTATGTCTTACTATGTGTGTGCACGTATGTCTTACTGTGTGCGTGCACGTATGTCTTACTATGTGTGTGTATGCATGCATGTATGTCTTACTATGTGTGCGTGCACGTATGTCTTACTATGTGTGTGCATGCATGTATGTCTTACTATGTGTGCGTGCACATATGTCTTACTATGTGTGTGTGCACGTATGTCTTACTATGTGTGTGTGCACGTATGTCTTACTGTGTGTGTGTGCACGTATGTCTCTGTGTGTGTGTGTGTGTGTGTGTGTGTGTGTACACACGTATGTCCTACTATATTCCGGCTGCACCAAGAGAATACCACAGACTGGGTAGCTTACGAACAGTGGAGATTTATTTCTCATGGTTCTGGAGGTTGGAAGTCCAAGATCAAGGTGACCACAGGTTCAGTGTCTGGTGAGAGCCAGTTTCCTGGTTTAGAGACAGCTGTCTTTCCCTGTGTCCTCAGAGGGAGAAGAGGCCTCATTCGCAAGGGCACTAATCCCCTGCTTCAGGGCTCCACTGTCATGACCTAATCGCCTCCCAAAGGCTCCACCTCCTCATATCATCTCACTGGAGATTAGGTTTCAGCAAATTAATTTTGGGGGAACATAAACAGCCCATAGCAGTGAATACACACACACACACACACACACACACACTCACACGCTCACACACACACACACACACACAGTCACGTATATATGCTTATTTAAAAAGTTCATATTTTTCAAATGTAGAGTATGTTATAATCCCTTACCTTTTATATTTGCTATTGACAGTTTTGAGGTTAGAAATCTAAATTTTATTTATTTATTTATTTATTTATTTATTTGGTAAGCTCAGTGCCCAGTGTGGGGCTCGAACTCATGACCCTGAGATCAAGAGTCATGTGCTCTGCTGGCTAAGCCAGCCAGGCAACCCTGAAATCTGAGTTTTTATTAGCAGAAAAATGACCATGTTGCAAGCTATTAACATTACTTATAGATAATTCTAAACATTTTGAGGTGATGGATTTGGAAAAGAGAAGAATTGTCAATGAAACGATATAAGGAAATTAACTTGTCATGTACAAATAAAAGAATTCATTTGTATACTTAAAATTCTAGTAGTTTTCAGGGTCTGAACTATTTGATTTCATTATTCTTTTTTAATAGCTTTTGAATTTTACATTGTAGAAATAAGTAAGATGTGCTTGTTACTTAAAAGTTTTCAAATAGTTCAGATGTGTAAAGTAAAAGTTTAAAGTTTCCTCTTCTAATTTCAACACCAGGTGTAACTATTTTTAACGGTTTGAGTTGTGGATACCTGCTCTGTATTTTTTTTTTTTTTTCAAAGATTTTATTTATTTATTTGAGAGTGAGAATGAGAAAGAGAGAGCACGAGACGGGAGGGTCAGAGGGAGAAGCAGACTCCCTGCTGAGCAGGGAGTCCGATGCGGGACTCGATCCAGGGACTCCAGGATCATGACCTGAGCCGAAGGCAGTCGCTTAACCAACTGAGCCACCCAGGCGCCCACCTGCTCTGTATTTTTAAAACTACAAAAATATTCTTTAACTCTTAGTGACTTGTTTTTTTTGTCTACAGATATTAAAATGCATGCTGTGGTGAAAAAGTTACACTTAATTGACAAGATAATTGAGTATTTAAATGAATGTGTAGGTCAGGATGGTGAGGTAAGACTAACAGTATATCTAGACATATTTTTACAGATTGGTATTTTTATTATTCAGATCTGAAACTAAATTCAGCTGAATTTGGTTAAGTACTTGGAGATTAAATCCTGATTAACACCGAGTACCTTGTTTGTTTATTTATTTATATATTTATTTTTAAGATTTTATTTATTTATTTGACACTGAGAGAGAGACTCCAAGCAGGGGGAGCAGGAGAGGGAGAAGGAGGCTCCACGCTGAGCAGGGAGCCAGATGTGGGGCTCGATCCCAGGACCCTGGGATCATGACCTGAGCCGAAGGCAGACGCCTAACTGACTGAGCCACCCAGGGGCTCCCTTTTTTTTTTTAATTTCTAAGGGGGGGGGTCTCCCTAAAGGAAAACTAACGTTAAATTTTTTGGGATGTGTAAGCAGAAGTATATACAAAGCTTATTTTCAGTGGAAAATAATTCTTAATATTTATTTGCATTTTTGTTTTACACAGTTTTGATGAAAAAGCATAAAATTTAGAATAAGTTAATATTAGAGTATATTTTATCTCGCCTTAGAAGTGATGATAGTAAAATACCTGTGTTTTCCCTTCTGGCCAGGTCATAGAATGTTTGATTCAGCCGTGCCTCACGCTCTTGAGGAAAGTTCTGTGTGCCGACCCGGTCATGCGCGTGGCCCTCTCACAGCAGTCTTCTCTTTTGACCCTGTTATTCAGAGGTGAATAAAATAAAGTCTGCTAATAATGAGATCAGTCTTAAGCTTTAAGTGTTATGCTTTAACTGTAGGTCACATTTACTTTCTGTTTTACTAACAGAATAACAAAGTTTTTTAGTGAATATGCTGCTGAGAATATCTGTTGCAATGGAAAATGTTTCTTTTGTGGAAATTTTCTTGTAATCCTGTTACTGAGGAGACCTCAGAGCTGAGAAAGGCTGAAGCCTCTGATTGGTCTTTGCACGTGGATGTGGCTTTCATCTGGTGCTCAGTTACCTGTTATCTATAGAGCAGGCTGCAGCTGCTGTCATCACGGCCTTCTCGCCCATATCTGTTTCCACAGTCTCGGTTTGCTTGTGCCTTTACATCCTGACCTGTGGCGTGGTATCTGATTATGTCATTAAACTGACAGTAAGAGTGTACATCATGTCTGTGTGGAGTGGGAACTAGACCATCCTGAATGACTCTGAGCATTAGTTTATTATAGAGAGTGATTTTTTTTTTTTTACCCGTTTCAGTTTGGTTGTAATTTACTAATGTGTTTAGGTAGAAAAATTCCATGTAGTTTTGTTCTCTTTTTCTTCCTTCTGACTGTTTCAGTAGAGAGCTTGGTAACATTCTGTGCTGTGTTCTTTCTTAGAAGTTTAGGCCACTGCTTTTAAATAATTCTACAAGATGCATCTTGATCAAATGTCTCAATATGCTTAACCTTGTTAATTATTATGTGATATTTATGTTCAAAATATTATTAGAATATAGGTTAGAATATAGTCATTTTATTTTAGCATTTTCATTTCTTCTGATGCCTTCAGCTTGCCAAGTGAAAAGGACACAGTTTATTTAATGTAAGCATTGAATATAAGCATTGGTAAAGGTCCAAACCAGGTGAAGTTCTAAACAGACTCAGCGTGTCCAGGCTCATGCAATCTTGAATAGTGTATAAAATTTTACAATTTTTAATAGATCTGGAAGAGTAGCAGTTGTGGATCTTGAGTTTTCTTTAGTCCTGTTAATTATCTTCCTAATAACCTCACTCAGTAGAATTTAGTCCCTAATTTACCTTTTCTTTTTTTCTTATAAAATTTTTAAAATTCTTATTTTTATAATTTTGATTTAAATTATTCAAGCATTCATGAGCACTTACTAGATTCAAAGGCACTTTCTAAGTCAGCGGCATCTGTACCCTTTTAGTATTAGCAATTTTTCTATTTCTTTGATGTTTGTGAGAACTATTTCAGTGAGTCTGAAAATGAATTACAGCATCTCTTATTAACGGATTTAGTTTCAGGGCAAAATTAGTTTGTTTTTTTTTTAAAGATTTATTTATTTATATTAGCACGTGTGTGAGCAGGGTAGGGGAGGGGCAGAGGAAAAGGGAGAGGGAGAGAATCTCAAGCAGGTTCCCTGCTTAGCACAGAGCCCCACTCAGGGCTCTATCCCACAACCCTGAGATCATAACCTGAGCCAAAATCAAGAATCGGATGTTTAACTGACTGAGCCACCCAGGCCCCATGGCAAAATTAGTTTTTTAATCAAGTACTGTACCAGGAAATTCATTCCTCAGTAAATATTTATTGAGTACATGCTATGTGCTAGGTACAGCCTAGGCCCTTGAGATATATTGATGAGCTTGGTAAATGACCCTCTGGAAGCTTACAGTATAGTTGGAGACTTCAACAAATACACAGTAAGGCATAAAAATATTTATAATAGTGGAATTCCTGGTGCCAGAGGGAAGTGTTCCTGAGCAGATTGGGTGGTGGGAAAACATCAGAGGATGCTTCCAGGAAATGTGGATCCAAGCTGGAATTTCAGAAATGAATGGTTCAATTAGAGAGGGTTGATTTCCAGATAGAGGGAGTCACAGTTATGTGTGAGAGAGAACGTGTGTTTGAAATGGTGGTTGGTCAGAAATGACTGGATTTTGGGGGCTTCTGGGGTGAGGGGAAGATGATGAGATGAGGCACGGAGGGCAGTTCATGCAGGGCCTGGTAGGTCACAGAAAACGGCACTGAGAAGCCATTTAAGATTATTACACTGAGGGTTATGTGTTTTAGAAAGATTATTCTATCCACAGCATGGAGAATAGATTGAAGGGGAGTAACAAGTAATCTGCCAGACACACTGCTTTTATTATAAATTTTATGTCATGACAGAATCCTACCCCGACAGAATTGCATGATGAGAACTTAACTTAGAACCCATTTATTACACCATTTTACAGTGAGGAAATTGAGATCTAGAGAGATTTATCGACTTGGTCAAGGTCATAACCAGATAATGGTGGAGGCAAGAGAACAACCCAAACTTCCTTACCTTTGTTGATTTGTTTTTGTTTTAAATAATTGCAGAACTTCTACATCCTTATTGTAAAAATTTGAACAGTATGGAATGATATAAAGTAAAATGTCAGAAGTTTTTTAAATTTTCTTTTCTTTCTCAGTTTCCCCAAAGAAGAATGTGCTAGGTATTGCTTGGCATATATCACTTAGAATGATCTTTTCTTTACACTCATGTTGTATTTTTTATGCTATATACTTAAGTATTGTGTTGCTTTTTTTCAACCGACAATGTATTTTGAATATCTTTCCATGTTATTACATGTGAGTCTGCCTTCTTAAAAAACACAAGATCAGAAAACTACTGCATAGTGTTTCAGAGTTTCAGTTTGCCATATTAATATTTCTCTCAGATTTAACTGTAATAGTAATCTTGTTTTATGATCATCTTGTGCATACTCTGTAATTGGAATTGCTGGGTCAAAGAGATTTTACAGGATATGATTTGGTTCCCCTCTACATCATTCCCACCAGTGGTATTTAAAAGTGCTTATTTTCCTCATAACCTTGCTAACACCGAATGTGTCTCTTTTTTAGTTCTTTAATATTATTGGTGAAAATAATATCTCATTATTGTTTTATTTTTTATTTTTAAAACCTTTTTAGTGCAGGTGATTTTCTTTTCATGTATTTATTCAAATTTCTTATTCTATGAATTGCCTATTTTTCTGTTGCTTTTACTTTTTTTTAGTGACTTGTAGAGTTTCTTTATATAACATAAATATAAACCTTATGTCTGATTTTATGTTGATTTTCTTCCAACTTTTGTATCCTTTTTACTGTATTTATTATTATATCTTTAGCCTTAAGTATTTTATGGAAGTATATAAAGCTTTTCTATTGTAGCAACTGAGGTTTCCATCATGCTCTAAAAGGAGGGCCTTCTCCAATTCTGAATTAAGGATTCTAAATAGGCTTCTATTCTTTCTCTTAACATGTTTATAGTGTTGTTTAAAAAATTTAGATCTTCATGTAGAACTGATTTTGATAAATAGCATAAGGTAGGGATCTAAATCTATTTTTCTTCATATTATAGGCAGTTATATTGCAGTAATTTCTTAGGTACTTGGAAGTGTGATAGCTCATCCTACTCCCACTGATATGAAGTGTCTACTTTATCACAAATTAAATTCTTACATATATTTGTTTCTTTTTAGCTCATTGCTGTTTTTAATCATGTCAATTACATGTTGATATTATCCTTTTCTTAAGGTTAGGAAAAGTATCTTCTTTTGAAATTAATTTCTTCTTGCTACTTTCCTGGATTTGCTAACTCTGTATTATGTTATTATTCCTGTGTGATTGGTATCACCACCATACCTATTTGATTAGAATTTCATAGTTATCAAGCACTGAAGTCATAGCATTAGGAATGGTACCGAGGTGGAAACTAAGGCTTATTAATGCTACAGTATTTGACCAGGCCACTTTACTACTAGTACGTGATGGTGCTAGCTTTAGGTCTTATTAGGTCAGAGCAGTTTCCTTTTCCATTATCTTGTAATGAACAAGACATACGAATTAAAACAACACCAACACAAACATGGTGTTTTGAAGGCAAACTCAAGTTCTATGACTGTATGTTTGTGGGAATGGGCAGAAATGATCAAATAAGGAGATCTCTGAATGAGCAAACTTTAGCTGGAGGTAAAGGACTTGGCAGACCTCCGTAGAAGCTACATCACTTTGCTTTTTTGAGAAACTGAAAGTACATAGTATCTAGTGAGTGGATCGGCAGGTACGTTTCCTGGACCGGCAGCGTGTGGGATTCACAGGCTCCAGCCCACACCTGCTGAAGCAGAAACTCTGTTTTAACAAGCCCTCCTGACAATCCACATATGTCAGTCTATCTGGGTTCTTGTTGCAATTCTCTGAGAATGACATCTCTTCCCTTGGAGTTAAGACATTTTAAATTTGAAGTTCATTTTTCTAGAGGTAAAAATATTTCATGAAGTTATGCTTCTTTTTATATCTTAGTTTCGTTGATATTTCATGAAAATTGTGCTGTTGTGACTGAAGTCGGAGCATTATTTTGTCTTCTGTTATTTGATGAAGTATCAAGAATGGATATGTGGTGAGCTATAAGGATTGTAAAACTTTTTTACTCTTAATTATAAGATTTCTGATGCAATCTTACAGCAATGTATAGAAAATTTCTGAATTATGAAGCTTATGCTTTCCATTTTGGTTTGAGTAAGCAGTATCAAAGAGCCTATTGGCTCAGGAAGTCCCATGAACTTATTTATTTATTTATTGTTTGTTTGTTTGTTTGTTTGTTTATTTATCAGAGAGAGAGAGAGCACAAGGAGGGGGAGAGGCAGAGGGAGAAGCAGGCTCCCGGCTGAGCAAGGAGCCTGATGCGGGACTTGATCCCAGGATCCTGGGATCATGACCTGAGCCGAAGGCAGACACTTACTGACTGAAACACCCAGGCGTCCCTCCCATGAACTTTTAATTTGAACATTACTAAGCATAAAATTAAAAAAATTACTGCAGTAATTTTTGTCATTAATACATTTTTCAGTATATACTTTTGTTTAATATTTTATTAAAAAACCTTTGGGAAGATGTTTAGGATGGTAATACCTGACTAACAATGACCTTGAGCAGGATCCAGTGGGAGGGGGACACAGATTCACCTGCCAGTACAGTGCCCACATTAAATGAGTAATTTATTATATGGACTTCCTAAGCACTAGTTTACTCTTTAGAAGCAAATCTAGGTAGTAGAAAATGTGTTGTAACTATACAAATGATAGAGCCAATTGTAACTCTTATTTGGAGATTCAGTCAAGGAGCAAATTGTATTTGTTGGATAAAACCATGGTTTACTCATTTGTTTCTTTCCTTTTGTGTGTGTGTGTTTTTAATGAAATAGGTCTGTTAATCCTTCCAATAAACCTGCACCTTCGGTCTTCAGTTTGCCTGTCTCAGTTTTTAGAAGGTAAATGATTTATTGTTTTGACTTTTTTGGAAGGTAAACGGTTTCAGGAAGGTTCATCTGGTATTTAAATCACATGACTTGTAGTGTTTTAATGTTTCCTCACAGTGGTGCTTCGGAGAGTTCAGTAAATGCATTTCCCCTTCCCCATCTTTCCATCTGGATATGGTTCAGGTGTACAGAAAAGTTGGAAGAACTATGCAGTGAACGTGTGCTTATTCTCTTGCTTACTCTCTCAATGTATTTATTTATTTATATGTAATTTTTCTCTGATGCATTTGAAAATAAGTTTCAGACATAATTTTACTTCCCTCCTAATTATTCCAGCATGTACCTCCTTAAATTAAGGACATTCTCCTATATAACCACTGTACCATGCATGATCACATCTAAGAAAATTAAAAATAATTCTATAATGTGATCCAGTTTCTCAAGTTATATCCAAAATAGTAATTACTCTTGGAGGAGAGCAAGGGGAGTAATTGATATGAAAAGGGAACAAAGAAACTTTCCGAAGGGATAGAAATGTTCTGTAGTTTATTCTGAGTGATGGTCATACAAATGAATGCAAATGTAAACATTCATCAGGCTATATATAAAAAGAAAATCTGTATAATTTAAAGATAAGTAAATTATGTCTTAATAAAACTATGATTAATTTATAAATAACATTCCATAATTTGGTAGGTCTTATTACATGTATTATAATCATTTTCATTGCTGTATAATACTCTTTTGTTGTATTTATTTACCACAATTTATTCATTCTCCAGTCGGAAGGTATTTGGGTTGATTCTGGGTTTTTGTTCCTGTATCCAGTCCTATAAACGTGTATGTTTCCTGGTAGAGTGTGTAAGAGTTCCTTTTAAATATATTGTTCAGAGTGAAATTCCTTGTTTGTAGACATCACCCACTCTTCATGGTCTTTAGATTTGGCTAAGTAATCAAATTCACATGACTTAAAATAGGCCTTGCTTGGAATGAGGTCACATGTGTGGGTGCTGGGAGCTGTCTTGGCTTAGAAGACCCATGTGCTAGTAGGAAATAACTTCTTGAGGTGAGTGTGCCACAGGCATAGTCTCCAGGTCCCCACAAAACACCTCACGTGTAAGAGCCACGGCACTAGGCGTTGCTCAGGGCCGCGGTTTCCCATCATGCATTTATGGTTTATTCCCACACCTCCCAGCCCAGACGTGAGAGTCGTTTTTACCGTAAGCACAAACAACAGCTCAGTAATATTGTTGACATTCCATATCTATTTGGTTGTCCTGGGGCAAAGGGCCGGAATTCGCTCAAGATAAAATTTGTCCATAGAGAAGAAACAAGGTTTTGTTATTCCTTTACTCATAGTAATGTTGTCATTTTAGAAATTATTGCCCGTCTGGTGGATGTGTAGTGTTTTTTCAAACTGGTTGTGATGTATTACCCTGCACTTTTCATTCCTTTCTTCCTTCTTGTTCTTTAGGCTTAATTTGCAGTTCATTTTCTAACTTACTAAAGAATTCCCCATTAATCAGTTGCCTTGCCTTTTTTTATTCAGTGCGAGTCCTTTCAAGTGGGCTCGTGTCCTTTTGTCAAGGTCCCATGAGTCTGTTAATATTTTCTTGTGTTTTAGTACAAAGAAATATCCAAGAATCACCTTTTATTTCCCTATCTGAGACCTAGTGTTAGCCATTTATCTAAGGATTCTTGGTTACTTTTGTGGAAAATTTCAATTTTTAAAAGTATTTTCTTAAACTAGTCAGCCTGCTTTATATGTAGAACTCTCCCTTAGCTTCTTTATTGAGACACGTGAAATGAAAAAGCACAGTAAAGTTCCCCTGAGAAATCTTACCCAATTGTATTTATCTAATATTAGTCACAAATATGTGAATTAGGAGTTTGGGGTATGTTTTTTTTATCAAAATTATTTTTTAACATTTGAACATGCTAGACGTTATTGTCCTGTAAAACACTGTTAAACTTGGGCTGGTTTAAGAGCTGTTGCTATTGTATCTGTTCTTATATCTAAAAATATTTCTGGGTCTTCTTGGTGACACTAGTGGTTGAGTTTATTGATGATGCAGCTGTGTTCAAGTAAAAATATTAGGTTGTGATTTTGTCACTTAGTGATTCCTGTGAACATAAGGCAATTCATTTAGTCTCTTTAATACTCATTTTGATTATCTGTAAAATGGGTATCAGTGCCATGAATGGAACTGAATGAATGGTGGATAATATACAGCGTTTGGCATAAAGTAGGTGCTGATGTTCTAGCTGAAACCCTTTATGTGTGACTCACTGTAGCTGCAGGCCTTGACCTGAAGGGGCATTAGTCATCTCTGCTAGCAACTCCAACACAACACAGAATAAGGAAGTCTTCACGCAAGAGTTTAAAAAGTATTTTTGGGAGTTTAGAGGATGGCAAAAGGATAAATGAAATAATATGTACAGCATAACTTCAAAATAGGGGCTATGAGAGTGAACTCCGTGTTATTGTGAGAACTAGCCCTCATTTATAGCTCATCCTTTTATAGTAGTGTTTAAGAATTTCGAAGTTCATAATTATTTGTATACATTTTCTTTAGGTATCATCTACCAGCGCGTGTAGTTGGCCACCATGCTGTGAGTCCTTACTCCATAGTTTTGCCATTATCTGCTGATTGTTTGGCCTTGAAGCCGGTCTCAGACATGCTGAGAATAGCTTGGAACTTGTCCTGGTATCATGGGAGTGATAATCTGTTGAAGCAAATGAATTCTGAACCTAAAATCCAAGAGTAAGCTGTTATGTTTAGTTGAAAAAGTGTTCATATTTAACAAATTATAAATAACTAGTTTGGTTTTATTTTTCATTTAGGTCAAGTGGCTTTTTTACTTGCTACCATCTGATCCAGTTTTTCCACTGATTATTATAATTTTTACTTTGTTTTAAAGATTACATGTGTTCATAACTTTTTAGAAACTATCACACAAGGAAATTTTTTTTTTATTATTATGTTATGTCAATGACCATACATTGCATCATTAGTTTTTGATGTAGTGTTCCATGACACAAGGAAATTTAAATTAAAAAGCACGTGCTCTGTGCTGTTTTAGAGATTATATAAAGTTTGGTTAGTTATTTTTAAATTTTTTATTTAATTTTTTTCAGAGAGTGCGCACACACAAGCGGGAGTGGGGGGCTGGGGGACAGGGAGGGGCAGAAGGAGAGGCAGAGAGAGAATCTCAAACAGGCTCCATGCCCAGCACAGATCCTGACACAGGGCTCGATCTCATGGCCCTGAGATCATGAACTTAGCTGAAACCAAGAGTCAGACCTTAATCAACTGAGCTACCCAGGCACCTCAAGTTTGGTTAGTTAATGGATATAAATCTCTAGGGAAAGTAGTCTGGATTAGAGTCAAATTTCAGTAAGTATATATATAAATGTTATCATTGCTCTGATGATGATGAAGATTACTTTGGAATATCCTAATATTCTGATCTATCATTGCTTTCTTGTTTGAATGAAAGTTATATTTCTGTAAGCAGGAAAATGTCAATACAAACACTTAAGATGCTAACATAAAACTCTAAATGACAGATATATACCAGATTTTCTTTTGGCCCTGAGTCAGCCTTTAAAATGAAGATAAAACAATTTTTTGGAGAGAGTTTATAATAAACCTAAATGTGAGCTTTTATTTAAATAGTTTTATGTTGGTCCTCCTTTGTTTCTTTTTGTTTAGATTTCCAGATGCGTTGCAGTTACGCACAGAGGACACCCTTGCTCTGCAGGTGACACACACAGCGAGTGCACTGAGGGGCTGTCTCCGTTCCATCGTCGAGGCTGCAGCTCACAGGGAAGTGAGGGCTGCTATCACAAGCATGAGTTTTTATCTTCTGAATGACAGGCTGTCTTTAAAGGGTGGCGCTGGCCCGTGTGGGGTGACCTTGAAGTGTCTGTCTTGGCACACCGCACTGAACAGGTCAGTATATACAGCTCAGCGCTTCCAGTTTCAAAGAGCAGGATTGAATCGTATGTGGGTCTATCTCCGTATCTTTGAAGATAAGAGCATGTATCCTTGTTGCTATCGTTAGAGAAATGTTTTTTTTTTCAGTAAGAAAAACTGGGATTTTCATTATGCGTAGTAAATATCTAAGAATAGCAAAAGAGAAAAATTTTCTTAATCACTGCATTTTGGAATTAATAATAAACAACACCGTTTTTATATCCTATCAGAAAATTTTATTTCACTATCTCACAAAAGCAGATGATTAGGATAAGACATGGTTGAACAAAATGAATGTTTATTGCTGCCCACATTGTAAGAGAGCCAAGACCATTAGTGAATTGACGGAGAAGTTTGGTACACCTGCAGTGGGCTGTTTTGTTTTGTTTTGCTTTTGTTTTGTTCTTAAGAAAATTCTCCTGCTTTTCTTTTTACCCTGAATTTCATGAAGTTGATTGCCATGTGTGGAGATCCTTTAGTAGTTACTGGGAAGCCTCTAGCTCGTAAATTCCCCATGTTTCACTGGTAGCAGATGGCTGCATCGGACACAAGACGGACAAGCAGCCTTTGCCAGTAGCTTTCCATTTTAATCTTCATGTGAATTTAGTGTAAGATGTATAACTTTCTATTAAACATAATGTGTGCAATTTTCAAAGTGTGAGGTTAAGTGAATTTCCGAAATGGGGACTCAAAATGGATTGCTCACAATTCAGATACCTAATTTGGCTTTTCCGCTGGTGTGTGTTGGAATCAGCCAGTGCTTCCTTGTGAGAGGGGTGGCAGTTGAGTATCAGGGTTTTTGTAAGTCAGTTGTTAAAACACAGCCATTCTTAAAAATGAAATTACATAAACTTACAGTTAAATTCTAAGAAAAATAAAAGTAATGATTATGCAAATACCATCACTTCCTGATTATTTTACAACATGTTACTGACACCTGTGTTCTTGAGGTGATTCATACCTATTATGTCTGTTGTGAAAAGGCCACACAATGGTGTACTGCTGTGTTGTCTCTCTGTGTGTTATGTTGGTGGCTCGCAGTCAGCAATGGGGGAATATTTACACTATGAAAACTGGCAAACACAAGAAATCCTCCCACTCCTTACCTGGTTGTTAAATATTTATCAGCACACCATTACTGTAAAGAGCTAGAAACCATAATTGTCTTTTTTATTGTAGGTTTTTACAGGTGCTTCCTGCTTGCACTGAAGATGAGAAACTGCTAATAGATATCATACATTTTTTAAATAAGTTATTGAAGGAACAAAGAAAAAACTCATCAGTAGAACTTCTAAACTGGCTTCTAGAATTACTTCTTAGACATGTAAGTATTATTAAGGAATTGAATTTTAGGTGTGAGAAATAATTTGTTTGTAAAAATTAGTAATGCTATGTAATGAAAAAGCATAATTTTTATATAGCCCATGTTTAGTAAAGTAGTCTTCATGTTGTATGAAAGTGTTTACTTAAAACTTTGGAGTAGAGAAGATTTTTTCCAAGAAGTTACATAAGGTAGAACCTATAAAGAAAGAAATCTATAAATACGATTACTTTATAAAAATAACGTGGCAGTGAGTAAGACAAAAAACCTGTCCTCATGGAGTACATTCCAGGGGGTGGAATGGACAGAAAACAAAGATTTTCTGCAGGTGGGAGCAATAAGTGTGAAGAGGAAACATAGATAACGAGACAGAGCTAGGCAGGCATGGTGGGATGCTACTTTAGACATGATGGTCAGAGAAGGCTCGCCTCTTTGACTAACATTTGGCCAGGGCACTGAGTTCAGTGTGGGAGTCAGCCATATAGGTATCTAAGGGAAGAGCGTTCTAGCCAGAGAGGAAAAAAATGCAAAAGCACTTGGTTGTCAGGGCCATGTTTGAAAAACAACTAGAGGTCCATGTGGCAGCAACAGGATGAATAGAGTATAGTGGTAGGAGATGAGATCAGAAGGATATTCAGAATCAAGCTCAAATAGAACCTTGTAGGCTATGGAGCTTAACCTATATGAGAGAGAAAGCAGGTGGAGGGTTTTCAGCAGAAGAGTTACATGCTGTGACTTAAGTTTAAGGTCCTGGTAGCAGCTGTCTCGAACCATAGGTAGCATGAATGGAAGCTGGGAGGCCTACAGTAACCCAGGGGAGGGATAGTGGTAGCTTGGCCTAGAGTGGGAATGGGCGAGGTGGTGGAGAAGGCAGCTCTCTCGCTCTCGCTCTCTCCCCCCCCTTCTCTCTCTCTCTCATACACACACCTGTAGGACTGTGACTAAGTGTGGAAATTATGGTCCTGGACTACAATTTAAATGTTATGAAAGATGAAAAGCAAAAATAGCATCACTAACAAAAGCTCGGAGATGAAAGGGGTAGATCAGATAGGAACATAAAGTAAGTCCAAAATACCATAAGCAAGGTGCTATGTGTACCTGACTCTGTGATTGGATTTTGTATTATGTTCTTTGATATGCCTGTGTTTTCTGAAAAACTGCACTTTTAAATTATCATAGCAAGTTTTTCTTTAATAAACTTTATTTTTTATATTTTTGTCTGGCCATTTTTTCTTTCAGATTAACTTTATTTTCAATTTGTGTAACTTACAATGAAACAGTTATCCAGTAGGAGGGTATTTATACGTAAGTTTGATTGACTTCTGTATGTATGGCAAGAAATACTTTAAATATAGTTAAAAAGACATGATAAACTGAGAAAAATATTTATAACACAAATGAGAGATGATGGACTGATTTCCTTAAAGTACATAATAAGTGAAGCCTTAATAAGATGATTGAACTCCCAGAATAGACTTATAAATTTTGCTCTCCTGTTATATTCTTGAGGATGATTTCAAAGTACCATATTTACTGTACTTTGATTTTCTTGTATCATTTAATTGTTAAAATTAACAAACATTTGGAGGCAGTTATTTTCTGACCATTTTTAATAAAGCAAAACAGTCAAACCTTATGTCACTATAGTTCCTCCTTCAGCTTTTAGGCATGCTTAAATATTTTAGAGATTGGATATTAAAATATTATTAAAAGAATCTTATGAAGATTTTCCTCTGAGTTTTTTTATAAATCGATTTTTGATCTATAAATTTTTTATAACTTCATAATCTTTTTAGTCTTTTTTTAAAAAGGATAATTTCTAAAACAGTCTCCTCCTTAGGTTGAAGCTCTTGGATTCTGAGAGTTATGGTTGCTTTGGGTTGTGAAAATAGCAGTTATAGTGGGCTTAGGTAGAATCTTTTCTTGAAACTCTGTGTAATAATTCAGTGTTTGCTTAGGAGACTTTGTACATGGTATATATGGTAGAAAAATAACTATGCATATTAAAATATATTCACCTAAATTATGTAACTATAGTTAAAACTTTACATTTATTATGAATTTTATAGTATGTCATGAGTGCTGATGCATAATTTATAATTTATTGATAGTTTTGAAATTAAAATGAAATTTCTACAAAATTCTAAATGATTGTACTGTAATTTTCATGCAGTTTTAGAGAAGGATTTTTGGTATAATTAAATATATTTGACTTTGTATGGTATCAAGGCTGTCTTTGGAAAGCTTTTACTTTGTCTCATATGTTATCATCACTGGTGTTATGAATAACAATAGAGTGAGCAAAAGGTGAGCAGTGGACTTAAGCATCCACTATTAAGAGAGTTTACTCTCTGTCATGCTACAAGGATTAAATTATTAAGTGTTATGTAAAGAGTAACGTTCAATATAAAGGAAGCTTGAAAATAAAGTCAAATGCCTTTTAATCATCTGAAATGGGTAAAATAAGTGAGAGATGATTTAAGAAGGTCAGTAAGATAGTATTTCCAAAGGAATTGTTTTCAATGTATGGACATAATATGAAAAAGTATATGAAAGCCATGGCAAAAACTAGTAAAATTAGGCAGAATACTTGAATACTTGACCAGGCAGAAGATTGTGAATAGGAAGTATAAAGAAAAATCAGCTAACTTACCGAGGGAAGATTGAGAAACTTTCTCTTGTGAAAAAT
The DNA here is from genome assembly GCF_964656455.1 of Halichoerus grypus. Lineage (NCBI taxonomy): Eukaryota > Metazoa > Chordata > Mammalia > Carnivora > Phocidae > Halichoerus > Halichoerus grypus. The sequence continues at coordinate 7,740,198 of NC_135724.1, forward strand.
TTGTATGTTTTATTGGAACATCCATTTGTTACAAACATTTTAGGCACTTAGGAATTTATGACACCACTAATTTACATTTTAATGTAATGATGATTTTGTTAATATATATAAAATCACCTAGAAGTGCTGAGTTTGAATACCTTTCTTTTCAGAATGAGTTTTTTGAGGGAAGGTCATAAAAGTGGGGCCGTAATTTTTTTTGGGGGGGTAGGCTATTCAGAACTATCCAGCATATGTCTCTCTGTGTTGGTCGACTTTCACAGGCACACGTGCACTGAGAGTTCATGGAGGGCATTGCATGTCCTATTGTAGGTTGCTGATGGATGGTAAAGTGGATGTGATGAGTGGTAACTGTGTGGTTAAAGAAAATGAGCCATTATTATAGAAATTGTTGCTTTTTGGAGGTTGGCGGTGACAAAGTAATGATAATGGTAGTTGGTTTAAAATTGGGATTGAATACTAATGTCTAAAGACAAAACCTTCACTATGATTAAGCACTTGAGATCAGTAGGCATCAGTAGAGAGACATCTCTTTATTGTATATGAGGAATGGTAATTCGTCCCATATTTTAGAAGTGATGTTGCTGAGGTTCACTGAATCTCAATATTAACATGTAAAGTTAGAAAGGGAAGAAGATCTCAGCAAGTACTAGCATAAACAAGTTATTAACAATGAGGTTTTTTGGAAGAATCTTAGTTTTAGGTGTATACATACTGTAACATATTAATCTATCAGTCAGGAGTTTCTACTTAATTTTTATGGGTATATCAGGATTAATAATTCCTGATAGTAAAACTATATTTTACCAAGATGGAGTTTACATTAAAAACAACTTTCTTATTTTGTCAGTATTTATGGGACTTGGAGGGAAGGTGAGTATAAGTCAGCCTTTGGTTATTTGGGTCTAAGAATACTGTAGAGTATGGATATTTATTTTTATGATTTTATTAAATGTGTGTTTTGATTGTTTTATTCCTATATAAAACATAGAAGTTGTAGTCATGTTTTATGTAATTTTATTTGATCCAAATGAGGTACTTCTTGTTCAGGATGAAAGGAAAGCTGAAAAAAAATGCTGCTTAAATATGAGACATAGTAAAGTAAGTTAAAAGTAAATTAGGGACATCTGTCCCCAATACTTTCTAAAAGCTCTCAGTTGTATTCTTTATAATTGTGTGTACCTGATTGAAGTATTCTCTATGTACTGCATAATATAAACAAGCTAGAATTTTCTTCCCATTTTTCCATTTCCACAAAAAGAATGCAGTTATTTTTTAATTGAGTTCTTTAGGTGAAGGATTTCATAACAATCATAATTACATCTTGATTTTATCTTTTTTTGTATGTTATAATGTGCAGAATTGATGTGACATAATATGGGGGACAGAATATTAGCTAGCTTTGAAGTAAGATGATTCTCAGGTTGAATCCTTGCTTTGTTCATTCATATGACTATGGACAAGTTATATAACCTCTTTATAAACCCCTCTTTGCCTATCTGTAAATATGAAAATGCACATCTTCTAGTTTAGTCAAAAAGTGGAATCTTTTTTTTTAATTTTATTATGTTATGTTAGTCACCATACAATACATCATTAGTTTTTGATGTAGTGATCCACGATTCATTGTTTTCATGTAACACCCAGTGCTCCATGCAGTACGTGCCCTCCTTAATACCCATCACCAGGCTGACCCATCCCTCCTCCCCCCTCCCCTCTAGAACCCTCAGCTTGTTTCTCAGAGTCCATAGTCTCTCATGGTTCATCTCTCCCTCCGATTTCCCCCCCTTCATTTTTCCCTTCCTTCTCCTAATGTCCTCCATGCTATTCCTTATGTTCCACAAATAAGTGAAACCATATGATAATTGACTTTCTCTGCTTGACTTATTTCACTTAGCATAATCTCCTCCAGTCCCATCCATGTTGATGTAAAAGTTGGGTATTCATCTTTTCTGATGGCGGAATTATAATTGTGTGTATGTTTATATGCACACAAAAAGAGTAGTGTGCACCAGTAAACTAATAGAGACTGTCTCTGTGAACTGTGATCATGGGTGGTTTTTGTTTTTCTCTTTGTGCTTCTCTATATTATACTCAGTTTTCTATAATAGATGTGCTGTTCTTTTGTCAAGATAACATATGAAGCACCTTTTGAGTTTAGAACATAACATCTCTATTGATCACTAGAGACCCATACCTGCTGGCTAGGTAACTTAACTCTTAGGTAGTCCAGAATGTGATATGGAGCAAAAATCTTTATAGGAAACAACACACAGCTCAATTAGAGAGTAAATACGTTTTTTTACAAATATATTTTTTAGAGTCCAAACCCATTATTAGACCTGCTGGTTCTGACGGAGTCGCAGGCAGGAGAGGAAGCGGATGACGTCAGGACTGCTGTCAGGCAGCAGCTCCAGAAAGAACTGATTGCTCTCTTCAGTACCGTGCTTCTCAGTGTCATGGCAGCTACTGACAGGTACCGTTTGTCACTGAAGGTGTGGGGACGTTGATATAGAACCTAGTTTCCTTTTGATTTCTAAATCAAGGAAGAAAGAATTCAATGATAGTCAGTTGTGGTCTGTTTGTTTTTATTTCAGTGGAATCTCTGGTATAGCCTGATTGTAATTTCACACACACACACACACGCACGCAGTATTTTGCTGTCTCTAGGTTTTAGGTCTTAGTCCTCTCTTAATTCTCTGAGCAATTATAACCATTTCTATGACTTTATGACTGTTTTTGCATAGATGATTTTTAAGTGTGTATCTATAATTCTGACTTAAAAATTTTTTTAATTAGATAAAATTTACTATTTTAACCATTTTAAAGTATACCGTTGAGTGGTTTTAATATGTTCACAATGTTGTTCAACTGTCACTATTTAATTCCAGAATATTTTCATTACTCTGAAAAGAAACTTTGTACCCATTGAACAGTTCCTCCTCATTTACCCCTTACCCAAGCCTATGGCAACCACTCATCTTTCTGTCTCTATGAATTTGCTTATTCTGGACATTTTATATAAATGGAATCAGACATATGTGATCTTTTGTGTCTGATTTCACATTGTGTTTTCAAGGTCCATCCATATTATAGCACATATCAGTGCTTGTTTCTTCCTATAGCTGATTAATATTCCATGTATAGATATACCACATTCTGTTTATCCATTTTTCTGTTGGTGAACATGTGAGTTGTTTCTACCTTTGATTATTATGAATACGGCAGCTATAAACATTTGTGAACAAGTTTTGTGTAAACAC